>NW_026904033.1:0-307273 GCF_024500275.1 Phycodurus eques
AATTACTGGGAAAGCATCCTTTGGGAAGTTATGAGTCACAATAAAAAAAGTGTTAAGCAGAGGGAGCTTGGAAGCATTTTTAAGCGATAAAAACTCAAATGTGTGTAAAACTCCAACCAAAGCTTTGGGATTCAAACCACTGCCTGTAACTACTATAAAGGGGAGAGTTTTACTCTAAAAAGCAAGAGAATTTACCGGGAAAGCATCCTTAGTGAAGTTATGAGTGACAAAAAAAAAAGTGTACAGCAGAGGGAGCTGGGAAGCATTTTTAAGCGATAAAAACTGCAAATGTGTGTAAAACTCCAACCAAAGCTTTGGTATTCAAACCACAACCTGCAACTAGTATAAAGGGGAGAGTTTTACTCTAAAAAGCAAGAGAATTTACTGGGAAAGCATCCTTTGTGAAGTTGTGAGTCAAAAAAGAAAAAGTGTACAGCAGGCGCTGGGGAGCATTTTTAAGCAATAAAAACTGCAAATGTGTGTAAAACTCAAACCAAAGCTTTGGGATGCAAACCACTGCCTTTAACTAGTATAAAGGGGAGGGTTTTACTCTAAAAAGCAAGAGAATTTACTGGGAAAGCATCCTTTGTGAAGTTATGAGTCAAAATAAAAAAAGTGTACAGCAGGCGCTGGGAAGCATTTTTAAGCGATAAAAACTGCAAATGTGTGTAAAACTCACAAACCACTGCCTGTAACTGGTATAAAGGGGAGAGTTTTACTCTAAAAAGCAACAGAATTTACTGGGAAATCATCCTTTGTGCAGTTATGAGATCCAATCAAAAAAGTGTACAGCAGAGGAAGCTGGGAAAAATTTTTAAGCGATAAAAACTGCAAATGTTTGTAAAACTCCAACCAAAGCTTTGAAATTCAAACCACAACCTGCAACTAGTATAAAGGGGAGAGTTTTACTCTAAAAAGCAAGAGAAATTAATGGGAAAGCATCCTTTGTGAAGTTATGATTTACAATAAAAAAAGTGTACAGCAGGAGCTGGGAAGCATTTTTAAGCGATAAAAACTGCAAATGTGTGTAAAACTCACAAACCACTGCCTGTAACTAGTATAAAGGGGAGGGTTTTACTCTAAAAAGCAAGAGAATTTACTGGGAAAGCATCCTTTGTGAAGTTATGAGTCAAAATAAAAAAAGTGTACAGCAGGCGCTGGGAAGCATTTTTAAGCGATAAAAACTGCAAATGTGTGTAAAACTCACAAACCACTGCCTGTAACTAGTATAAAGGGGAGAGTTTTACTCGAAAAAGCAACAGAATTTACTGGGAAAGCATCCTTTGGGAAGTTATGAGTCACAATAAAAAAAGTGTACAGCAGGCGCTGGGAAGCATTTTTAAGCGATAAAAACTGCAAATGTTTGTAAAACTCGCAAACCACTGCCTGTAACTGGTATAAAGGGGAGAATTTTACTCTAAAAAGCAACAGAATTTACTGGGAAAGCATCCTATGGGAAGTTATGAGTTACAATAAAAAAAAGTGGACAGCAGAGGGAGCTGGGGAGCATTTTTAAGCAATAAAATCAGCAAATGTGTGTAAAACTCCAACCAAAGCTTTAGGATTCAAACCACTGCCTGTAACTAGTATAAAGGGGAGAGTGTTACTCTAAAAATCAAGAGAATTTACTTGGAAATCATCCTTTGTGCAGTTATGAGATCCAATCAAAAAAGTGTACAGCAGAGGAAGCTGGGAAGCATTTTTAAGCGATAAAAACTGCAAATGTTTGTAAAACTCCAACCAAGGCTTTGAAATTCAAACCACAACCTGCAACTAGTATAAAGGGGAGAGTTTTACTCTAAAAAGCAAGATAATTTAATGGGAAAGCATCCTTTGTGAAGTTATGATTTACAATAAAAAAAGTGTACAGCAGAGGGAGCTCGGAAGCCTTTTTAAGCAATAAAAACTGCAAATGTGTGTAAAACTCCAACCAAAGTTTTGGGATTCAAACCACTGCCTGTAACTAGTATAAAGGGGAGAGTTTTTCTCCAAAAAGCAAGAGAATTTACTGGGAAAGCATCCTTTGTAAAGTTAGAAGTTACAATAAAAAAAAGTGTACAGCAGAGGGAGCTGGGGAGCATTTTTAAGCAATAAAATCAGCAAATGTGTGTAAAACTCCAACCAAAGCTTTAGGATTCAAACCACTGCCTGTAACTAGTATAAAGGGGGGAGTTTTACTCTAAAAATCAAGAGAATTTACTGGTAAAGCATGCTTTGTGAAGTTATGAGTTACAATAAAAAAAAGTGTACAGCAGGTGCTGGGAAGCATTTTTAAGCAATAAATACTGCAAATGTGTGTAAAACTCCAACCAAAGCTTTGTGATTCAAACGACTGCCTGTAACTCGTATAAAGGGGAGAGTTTTACTCAAAAAAGCAAGAGAATTTACTTGGAAATCATCCTTTGTGCAGTTATGAGATCCAATCAAAAAAATGTACAGCAGAGGAAGCTGGGAAGCATTTTTAAGCAATAAAAACTGCAAATGTTTGTAAAACTCCAACCAAAGCTTTGGAATTCAAACCACAACCTGTAACTAGTATAAAGGGGAGAGTTTTACTCTAACAAGCACGATAATTTACTGGGAAAGCATCCTTTGTGAAGTTATGAGTCAAAATAAAAAAAAGTGTACATAAGCGCTGGGAAGCATTTTTAAGCGATAAAAACTGCAAATGTGTGTAAAAATCCAACCAAAGCTTTGGGATTCAAACCACTGCCTGTAACTAGTATAAAGGGGAGAGTTTTACTCTAAAAAGCAAGACAATTGACTGGGAAAGCATCTTTAGTGAAGTTATGAGTTACATTAAAAAAAGTGTTCAGCAGAGGGAGATGGGAAGCATTTTTAAGCGATAAAAAACTGCAAATGTGTGGAAAACTCCAACCAAAGCTTTTGGATTCAAACCACTGCCTGTAACTCGTATAAAGGGGAGAGTTCTCCTCGAAAAAGCAAGAGAATTTACTGGGAAAGCATCCTTTGGGAAGTTATGAGTCGCAATAAAAAAAGTGTACAGCAGAGGGAGCTTGGAAGCATTTTTAAGCAATAAAAACTGCAAATGTGTGTAAAACTCAAGCCAAAGCTTTGGGATTCAAACCACTTCCTGAAACTAGTATAAAGGCGAGAGTTCTCCTCGAAAAGGAAGAGAATTTACTGGGAAAGCATCCTTTGTGAAGTTCTGAGTCAAAATGTAAAAGGTGTAAAGCAGAGGGAGCTGGGAAGCATTTTTAAGCAATAAAAACTGCAAATATGTGTAAAACTCAAACCAAAGCTTTGGGATTCAAACCACTGCCTGTAAATTGTTTAAAGGGGAGAGTTCTACTCTAAAAATCAATAGAATTTACTGGGAAAGCATCCTTTGTGAAGTTATGAGTCAAAATAAAAAAAGTGTACAGCAGGCGCTGGGAAGCATTTTTAAGCAATAAAAACTGCAAATGTGTGTAAAACTCAAACCAAAGCTTTGGGATGAAAACCACTGCCTTTAACTAGTATAAAGGGGAGGGTTTTACTCTAAAAAGCAAGAGAATTTACTGGGAAAGCATCCTTTGTGAAGTTATGAGTCAAAATAAAAAAAGTGTACAGCAGGCGCTGGGAAGCATTTTTAAGCGATAAAAACTGCAAATGTGTGTAAAACTAACAAACCACTGCCTGTAACTAGTATAAAGGGGAGAGTTTTACTCTAAAAAGCAACAGAATTTACTGGGAAAGCATCCTTTGGGAAGTTATGAGTCACAATAAAAAAAGTGTACAGCAGGCGCTGGGAAGCATTTTTAAGCGATAAAAACTGCAAATGTGTGTAAAACTCACAAACCAATGCCTGTAACTAGTATAAAGGGGAAAGTTTTACTCTAAAAAGCAACAGAATTTACTGGGAAAGCATCATTTGGGAAGTTATGAGTTCCAATAAAAAAAAGTGGACAGCAGAGGGAGCTGGGGAGCATTTTTAAGCGATAAAAACTGCAAATGTTTGTAAAACTCCAACCAAAGCTTTGAAATTCAAACCACAACCTGCTACTAGTATAAAGGGGAGAGTTTTACTCTAAAAAGCAAGAGAATTTAATGGGAAAGCATCCTTTGTGAAGTTATGATTTACAATAAAAAAAAGTGTACAGCAGAGGGAGCTTGGAAGCCTTTTTAAGCAATAAAAACTGCAAATATGTGTAAAACTCCAACCAAAGCTTTGGGATTCAAACCACTGCCTGTAACTAGTATAAAGGGGAGAGTTTTTCTCCAAAAAGCAAGAGATATTACTGGGAAAGCATCCTTTGTAAAGTTACAATAAAAAAAAGTGTACAGCAGAGGGAGCTGGGGAGCATTTTTAAGCAATAAAATCAGCAAATGTGTGTAAAACTCAAACCAAACCTTTGGGATTCAAACCACTGCCTGTAACTAGTATAAAGGGGAGAGTTCTACTCTAAAAATCAATAGAATTTACTGGGAAAGCATCCTTTGTGAAGTTATGAGTCAAACTAGAAAAAGTGTACAGCAGGCACAGGGAAGCATTTTTAAGCGATAAAAACTGCAAATGTGTGTAAAGCTCCAACCAAAGCTTTTGGATTCAAACCACAACCTGTAACTAGTATAAATGGGAGAGTTTTACTCTAAAAAGCAAGAGAATTTACCGGGAAAGCATCCTTCGTGAAGTTATGAGTGACAATTAAAAAAGTGTACAGCAGAGGGAGCTGGGAAGCATTTTTAAGCGATAGAAACTGCAAATGTGTGTAAAACTCACAAACCACTGCCTGTAACTAGTATAAAGGGGAGAGTTTTACTCTCAAAAGCAAGAGAATTTACTGGGAAAGCATCCTTTGTGAAGTTATGAGTTAAAATAAAAAAAGTGTACAGCAGAGGGAGCTGGGGAGCATTTTGAAGCAATAAAATCAGCAAATGTGTGTAAAACTCCATCCAAAGCTTTGGGATTCAAACCACTGCCTCTAACTAGTGTAAAGGGGAGAGTTTTTCTCTAAAAAGTAAGAGAATTTACTGGGAAAGCATCCTTTGTGAAGTTATGAGTCAAAATAAAAAAAGTGTACAGCAGGGGCTGGGAAGCATTTTTAAGCGATAAAAACTGCAAATGTGTGTAAAACTCCAACCAAAGCTTTGGGATTCAAACCACTGCCTGTAATTCGTATAAAGGGCAGAGTTCTCCTCGAAAAAGCAAGAGAATTTACTGGGAAAGCATCCTTTGTGAAGTTATGAGTCAAAATAAAAAAAGTGTACAGCAGGGGCTGGGAAGCATTTTTAAGCGATAAAAACTGCAAATGTGTGTAAAACTCCAAACAAAGCTTTGGGATTCAAACCACAACCTGTAACGAGTATAAAGGGGAGAGTTTTACACTAAAAAGCAAGATAATTGACTGGGAAAGCATCTTTAGTGAAGTTATGAGTTACATTAAAAAAAGTGTTCAGCAGAGGGAGATGGGAAGCATTTTTAAGCGATTAAAAACTGCAAATGTGTGGAAAACTCCAACCAAAGCTTTTGGATTCAAACCACTGCCTTTAACTAGTATAAATGGGAGAGTTCTACTCTAAAAAGCAAGAGAATTTACTGGGAAAGCATCCTTTGTGAAGTTATGAGTCAAAATAAAAAAAGTGTACAGCAGGCGCTGGGAAGCATTTTTAAGCGATAAAAACTCAAATGTGTGTAAAACTCCAACCAAAGCTTTTGGATTCAAACCACTGCCTGTAACTAGTATAAAGGGGAGAGTTTTACTCTAACAAGAAAGATAATTTACTGGGAAAGCATCCTTTGTGAAGTTATGAGTCAAAATAAAAAAAAGTGTACATAAGCGCTGGGAAGCATTTTTAAGCGATAAAAACTGTAAATGTGTGTAAAAATCCAACCAAAGCTTTGGGATTCAAACCACTGCCTGTAACTAGTATAAAGGGGAGAGTTTTATTCTAAATAGCAAGATAATTGACTGGGAAAGCATCTTTAGTGAAGTTATGAGTTACATTAAAAAAAGTGTTCAGCAGAGGGAGATGGGAAGCATTTTTAAGCGATGAAAAACTGCAAATGTGTGGAAAACTCCAACCAAAGCTTTTGGATTCAAACCACTTTCTGTAACTCGTATAAAGGGGAGAGTTCTCCTCGAAAAAGCAACAGAATTTACTGGGAAAGCATCCTTTGTGAAGTTATGAGTCAAAATGAAAAAAGTGTACAGCAGGCGCTGGGAAGCATTTTTAAGCGATAAAAACTGCAAATGTGTGGAAAACTCACAAACCACAACCTGGAACTAGTATAAAGGGGAGAGTTTTACTCTAAAAAGCAAGATAATTTACTGGGAAAGCATCCTTTGTGAAGTTATGAGTCAAAATAAAAAAAGTTTAAAGCAGGCGCTCGGAAGAATTTTTAAGCAATAAGAACTGTAAATGTGTGTAAAACTCCAACCAAAGCTTTGGTATACAAACCACAACCTGCAACTAGTATAAACGGGAGAGTTTTACTCTAAAAAGCAACAGAATTTACTGGGAAAGCATCCTTTGGGAAGTTATGAGTCGCAATAAAAAAAGTGTACAGCAGAGGGAGCTTGGAAGCATTTTTAAGCAATAAAAACTGCAAATGTGTGGAAAACTCCAACCAAAGCTTTTGGATTCAAACCACTTTCTGTAACTCGTATAAAGGGGAGAGTTCTCCTCGAAAAAGCAACAGAATTTACTGGGAAAGCATCCTTTGTGAAGTTATGAGTCAAAATGAAAAAAGTGTACAGCAGGCGCTGGGAAGCATTTTTAAGCGATAAAAACTGCAAATGTGTGGAAAACTCACAAACCACAACCTGGAACTAGTATAAAGGGGAGAGTTTTACTCTAAAAAGCAAGATAATTTACTGGGAAAGCATCCTTTGTGAAGTTATGAGTCAAAATAAAAAAAGTTTAAAGCAGGCGCTCGGAAGAATTTTTAAGCAATAAGAACTGTAAATGTGTGTAAAACTCCAACCAAAGCTTTGGTATACAAACCACAACCTGCAACTAGTATAAACGGGAGAGTTTTACTCTAAAAAGCAACAGAATTTACTGGGAAAGCATCCTTTTGTCATGGTCTGTGTTTTGGTTTGGGTTGTGTTTAGTTTTGTTCCATGTTTTCCTGTGTTCCATGTTTGTCGTGTGCTCATTAAGTTGTTGTGTCCACCTGTTCTCGTCTGCTTTGTGTCAACCAATCAGCTCTCTCCAGCCACTCATGTCTTGTCCAGGTGTTCCTCCTTGTCTCGTCTATCTGTTTGTATTTAGTTCCCTGGTTTCTTTCAGTTCTTGTCGGTTCATTGTCGTTGTCACATGTCTCTGCCATGTCATAGTCGTCAGTTGTCTTTATCATTGTGGTATGTTATTGTCAGGTGTCATTCTCCCTTTCTATTCCACGTCTTACTCACAGGTCATAGTTTGTTTCCAGTTTTAGATATTCGAGTGTTTCTTTGTTACTTTGATTTGATTGGTATCTGTTGTGGGACTTTGTTTAGTTTTCCCTTTTTGAAGATTAAATATTATTTTGAGACTCCCGCACTCCTGCCTTGCCTCCCTGCTTCCCTGCAATTGGGTCCACCATGTTCTTGCCTTGCGTTACTCGCCCTCGCCTTAACCACGTACGTGACAGAATGAACCGACCAGAACAGGACCCAGCGGGAAGAAGATGGCGTCACCCTGGACACCACCAAACTGCCTCCCACCGTCCTCAGCCTGCCATCCATACCTACCCTCCTCCAGTAAGCCCAATCGTTCAGTCTTTTCTTTCCTTTTCATCGGGTCCCCCCACTTGTCCTAGTTATTCACCATGCCCTACTATTTTACATCCACATGTTTCTTTAGATTCTGATTTTTCTGATTGTGAAGATGGCCCCTATTTAGTTAACCTTCTGTCGGATTCTGACTCTGACACAGACTTAGATTTTTCTGGTTCCTTCCCTAGTTTATCCCGTCCTCGTCAGTTTTTGTCACGTCTCCCCATTTCCAACCCCAGTGAGTCCAAAACCTTTCCCTCGGACCTTTTCTTGGGCACCCGTTTGGCCATCTACCCGGGACCGCCGCATGGTGGCCAACGGAGGCGCCCAAGTAAAGGTCAAATTTTGCCCCCTCGTTTTTTCCCTGTTCACAAGTCACTTAATTTTTCACCTGTTCCCACACGTTGTTCCACGGCTCCACTTAAGTAACGTCCAGTCAAACCTGCCCCCAAGCCACCATGTTCTGTACCAGCCATTTTTCCTAGTTCACCTTCCCGAGACCTTGTGCACTCTTCCACTCCCGTACCCTCTACTCCCAAACCTCAATGGCGGCAGGCTGAGGAAGCGACTGCAGGCCCCGTTCCTGCTCCTCGGCAGCTGCGGCAGGCTCCCGTTCCTGCTCCTCGGCAGCTGCGGCAGGCTCCCGTTCCTGCTCATCGGCAGCTGCGGCAGGCTCCCGTTCCTGCTCCTCGGCAGCTGCGGCAGGCTCCCGTTCCTGCTCCTCGGCAGCTGCGGCAGGCTCCCGCTCCTCGGCAGCTGCGCCAGGTTCCCGCTCCGGCGGCGCTCGTCCAGCGGCCGCCACCCGTCCTTGCTCCGGCGGCGCTCGTCCAGCGGCCGCCACCCGTCCCCGCTCCGGCGGCGCTCGTCCCCGCTCCGGCGGCGCTCGTCCAGCGGCCGCCACCCGACCCCGCTCCGGCGGCTCTCGTCCAGCGGCCGCCACCCGACCCCGCTCCGGCGGCTCTCGTCCAGCGGCCGCCACCCGACCCAGCTCCGGCGGCTCTCGTCCAGCGGCCGCCACCCGACCCCGCTTCGGCGGCGCTCGTCCAGCGGCCGCCACCCGACCCCGCTACGGCGGCGCTCGTCCAGCGGCCGCCACCCGTCCTCGCTCCGGCGGCGCTCGTCCAGCGGCCGCCACCCGTCCTCGCTCCGGCGGCGCTCGTCCAGCGGCCGCCACCCGTCCTCGCTCCGGCGGCGCTCGCCCAGCGGCCGTCACCCGTCCTCGCTCCGGCGGCTTTCGTCCAGCGGCCGCCACCCAACCCTATTGCCTGGCCCCTGGATTACCATTGGCTTCGGCACCGTGGCCGTACACCTGAATGGCCCTGTAAAGACCCTGGTGCTTGGCGTCCTGGACGACCTCCTGAACCGCTCAGCCAAGCACCTCACCCTGGGTGGCCTGGATGGCCACCAGACTGACCTGAGGGGTGGACTCTGTACCCTCCTCCAGGCCCCCTTCCGCCCACCCTGGGTTGGTGACTTTTTGGTTGTTGTTTGGGGAACGTCTGGGATCCGTTCCTTTAGAGGGGGGGTACTGTCATGGTCTGTGTTTTGGTTTGGGTTGTGTTTAGTTTTGTTCCATGTTTTCCTGTGTTCCATGTTTGTCGTGTGCTCATTAAGTTGTTGTGTCCACCTGTTCTCGTCTGCTTTGTGTCAACCAATCAGCTCTCTCCAGCCACTCATGTCTTGTCCAGGTGTTCCTCGTTGTCTCGTCTATCTGTTTGTATTTAGTTCCCTGGTTTCTTTCAGTTCTTGTCGGTTCATTGTCGTTGTCACATGTCTCTGCCATGTCATAGTCGTCAGTTGTCTTTATCATTGTGGTATGTTATTGTCAGGTGTCATTCTCCCTTTCTATTCCACGTCTTACTCACAGGTCATAGTTTGTTTCCAGTTTTAGATATTCGAGTGTTTCTTTGTTACTTTGATTTGATTGGTATCTGTTGTGGGACTTTGTTTAGTTTTCCCTTTTTGAAGATTAAATATTATTTTGAGACTCCCGCACTCCTGCCTTGCCTCCCTGCTTCCCTGCAATTGGGTCCACCATGTTCTTGCCTTGCGTTACTCGCCCTCGCCTTAACCACGTACGTGACACCTTTGGGAAGTTATGAGTCGCAATAAAAAAAGTGTACAGCAGAGGGAGCTTGGAAGCATTTTTAAGCAAAAAAAACTGCAAATATGTGTAAAACTCAAGCCAAAGCTTTGGGATTCAAACCACTGCCTGAAACTAGTATAAAGGCGAGAGTTCTCCTCGAAAAGGAAGAGAATTTACTGGGATAGCATCCTTTGTGAAGTTCTGAGTCAAAATGTAAAAGGTGTAAAGCAGAGGGAGCTGGGAAGCATTTTTAAGCGATAAAAACTCAAATGTGTGTAAAACTCCAACCAAAGCTTTTGGATTCAAACCACTGCCTGTAACTCGTATAAATGGGAGAGTTTTACTCTAAAAAGCAAGAGAATTTACTGGGAAAGCATCATTTGTGAAGTTCTTAGTCAAAAGATAAAAAATCTACAGCAGGCGCTGGGTGGCATTTTTTAAGCAATAAAAACTGCAAATGTGTGTAAAACTCCAACCAAAGCTTTGGGATTCAAACCACTGCCTGTAACTAGTATAAAGGGGAGAGTTTTACTCTAAAAAGCAAGAGAATTTACCGGGAAAGCATCCTTAGTGAAGTTATGAGTGACAAAAAAAAAAGTGTACAGCAGAGGGACCTGGGAAGCATTTTTAAGATATAAAAACTGCAAATTTGTGTAAAACTCCAACCAAAGCTTTGGTATTCAAATCACAACCTGCAACTAGTATAAAGGGGAGAGTTTTACTCTAAAAAGCAAGAGAATTTACTGGGAAAGCATCCTTTGTGAAGTTGTGAGTCAAAAAAAAAAAAAGTGTACAGCAGGCGCTGGGAAGCATTTTTAAGCAATAAAAACTGCAAATGTGTGTAAAACTCAAACCAAAGCTTTGGGATGCAAACCACTGCCTTTAACTAGTATAAAGGGGAGGGTTTTACACTAAAAAGCAAGAGAATTTACTGGGAAAGCATCCTTTGTGAAGTTATGAGTTACATTAAAAAAAGTGTTCAGCAGAGGGAGATGGGAAGCATTTTGAAGCGATTAAAAACTGCAAATGTGTGGAAAACTCCAACCAAAGCTTTTGGATTCAAACCACTGCCTTTAACTAGTATAAATGGGAGAGTTCTACTCTAAAAAGCAAGAGAATTTACTGGGAAAGCATCCTTTGTGAAGTTATGAGTCAAAATAAAAAAAGTGTACAGCAGGCGCTGGGAAGCATTTTTAAGCGATAAAAACTGCAAATGTGTGGAAAACTCAAACCAAAGCTTTGGGATGTAAACCACTACCTTTAACTAGTATAAATGGGAGAGTTCTACTCTAAAAAGCAAGAGAATTTACTGGGAAAGCATCATTTGTGAAGTTATGAGTCAAAATAAAAAAAGTTTACAGCAGGCGCTCGGAAGAATTTTTAAGCAATAAAAACTGTAAATGTGTGTAAAACTCCAACCAAAGCTTTGATATTCTAACCACAACCTGCAACTAGTATAAACGGGAGAGTTTTACTCTAAAAAGCAAGATAATTTACTGGGAAAGCATCCTTTGTAAAGTTATGAGTCAAAATAAAAAAAGTGTACAGCAGGCGCTGGGAAGCATTTTTAAGCGATAAAAACTGCAAATGTCTGTAAAACTCACAAACCACTGCCTGTAACTAGTATAAATGGGAGAGTTTTACTCTAAAAAGCAAGAGAATTTACTGGGAAAGCATCATTTGTGAAGTTCTGAGTCAAAATATAAAACATCTACAGCAGGCGCTGGGTAGCATTTTTAAGCAATAAAAACTGCAAATGTGTGTAAAACTCCAACCAAAGCTTTGGGATTCAAACCACTGCCTGTAACTAGTATAAAGGGGAGAGTTTTACTCTAAAAAGCAAGAGAATTTACCGGGAAAGCATCCTTAGTGAAGTTATGAGTGACAAAAAAAAAAGTGTACAGCAGAGGGAGCTGGGAAGCATTTTTAAGCGATAAAAACTGCAAATGTGTGTAAAACTCCAACCAAAGCTTTGGTATTCAAACCACAACCTGCAACTAGTATAAAGGGGAGAGTTTTACTCTAAAAAGCAAGAGAATTTACTGGGAAAGCATCCTTTGTGAAGTTGTGAGTCAAAAAAAAAAAAGTGTACAGCAGGCGCTGGGGAGCATTTTTAAGCAATAAAAACTGCAAATGTGTGTAAAACTCAAACCAAAGCTTTGGGATGCAAACCACTGCCTTTAACTAGTATAAAGGGGAGGGTTTTACTCTAAAAAGCAAGAGAATTTACTGGGAAAGCATCCTTTGTGAAGTTATGAGTCAAAATAAAAAAAGTGTACAGCAGGCGCTGGGAAGCATTTTTAAGTGATAAAAACTGCAAATGTGTGTAAAACTCACAAACCACTGCCTGTAACTGGTATAAAGGGGAGAGTTTTACTCTAAAAAGCAACAGAATTTACTGGGAAATCATCCTTTGTGCAGTTATGAGATCCAATCAAAAAAGTGTACAGCAGAGGAAGCTGGGAAACATTTTTAAGCGATAAAAACTGCAAATGTTTGTAAAACTCCAACCAAAGCTTTGAAATTCAAACCACAACCTGCAACTAGTATAAAGGGGAGAGTTTTACTCTAAAAAGCAAGAGAATTTAATGGGAAAGCATCCTTTGTGAAGTTATGATTTACAATAAAAAAAGTGTACAGCAGAGGGAGCTCGGAAGCCTTTTTAAGCAATAAAAACTGCAAATGTGTGTAAAACTCCAACCAAAGCTTTGGGATTCAAACCACTGCCTGTAACTAGTATAAAGGGGAGAGTTTGTCTCCAAAAAGCAAGATAATTTACTGGGAAAGCATCCTTTGTAAAGTTAGAAGTTACAATAAAAAAAGTGTACAGCAGAGGGAGCTGGGGAACATTTTGAAGCAATAAAATCAGCAAATGTGTGTAAAACTCCATCCAAAGCTTTGGGATTCAAACCACTGCCTCTAACTTGTGTAAAGGGGAGAGTTTTTCTCTAAAAAGTAAGAGAATTAACTGTGAAAGCTTCCTTTGTGAAGTTATGAGTCACAAATAAAAAAAGTGTACAGCAGAGGGAGCTCGGAAGCCTTTTTAAGCAATAAAAACTGCAAATGTGTGTAAAACTCCAACCAAAGCTTTGGGATTCAAACCACTGCCTGTAATTCGTATAAAGGGCAGAGTTCTCCTCGAAAAAGCAAGAGAATTTACTGGGAAAGCATCCTTTGTGAAGTTATGAGTCAAAATGAAAAAAGTGTACAGCAGGGGCTGGGAAGCATTTTTAAGCGATAAAAACTGCAAATGTGTGTAAAACTCCAAACAAAGCTTTTGGATTCAAACCACAACCTGTAACGAGCATAAAGGGGAGAGTTTTACTCTAAAAAGCAAGATAATTGACTGGGAAAGCATCTTTAGTGAAGTTATGAGTTACATTAAAAAAAGTGTTCAGCAGAGGGAGATGGGAAGCATTTTTAAGCGATTAAAAACTGCAAATGTGTGGAAAACTCCAACCAAAGCTTTTGGATTCAAACCACTGCCTTTAACTAGTATAAATGGGAGAGTTCTACTCTAAAAAGAAAGAGAATTTACTGGGAAAGCATCCTTTGTGAAGTTATGAGTCAAAATAAAAAAAGTGTACAGCAGGCGCTGGGAAGCATTTTTAAGCGATAAAAACTGTAAATGTGTGGAAAACTCAAACCAAAGATTTGGGATGTAAACCACTACCTTTAACTAGTATAAATGGGAGAGTTCTACTCTAAAAAGCAAGAGAATTTACTGGGAAAGCATCATTTGTGAAGTTATGAGTCAAAATAAAAAAAGTTTACAGCAGGCGCTCGGAAGAATTTTTAAGCAATAAAAACTGTAAATGTGTGTAAAACTCCAACCAAAGCTTTGGTATTCTAACCACAACCTGCAACTAGTATAAACGGGAGAGTTTTACTCTAAAAAGCAAGATAATTTACTGGGAAAGCATCCTTTGTAAAGTTATGAGTCAAAATAAAAAAAGTGTACAGCAGGCGCTGGGAAGCATTTTTAAGCAATAAAAACTGCAAATGTGTGGAAAACTCAAACCAAAGATTTGGGATGTAAACCACTACCTTTAACTAGTATAAATGGGAGAGTTCTACTCTAAAAAGCAAGAGAATTTACTGGGAAAGCATCATTTGTGAAGTTATGAGTCAAAATAAAAAAAGTTTACAGCAGGCGCTCGGAAGAATTTTTAAGCAATAAAAACTGTAAATGTGTGTAAAACTCCAACCAAAGCTTTGGTATTCTAACCACAACCTGCAACTAGTATAAACGGGAGAGTTTTACTCTAAAAAGCAAGATAATTTACTGGGAAAGCATCCTTTGTAAAGTTATGAGTCAAAATAAAAAAAGTGTACAGCAGGCGCTGGGAAGCATTTTTAAGCAATAAAAACTGCAAATGTGTGTAAAACTCAAACCAAAGCTTTGGGATGCAAACCACTGCCTTTAACTAGTATAAAGGGGAGGGTTTTACTCTAAAAAGCAAGAGAATTTACTGGGAAAGCATCTTTAGTGAAGTTATGAGTTACATTAAAAAAAGTGTTCAGCAGAGGGAGATGGGAAGCATTTTTAAGCGATTAAAAACTGCAAATGTGTGGAAAACTCCAACCAAAGCTTTTGGATTCAAACCACTGCCTTTAACTAGTATAAAGGGCAGAGTTCTATTCTAAATAGCCAGAGATTTTAGTGGGAAAGCATCCTTTTTGAAGTTATGAGTCAAAATACAAAACGTGTACAGCAGGAGCTGGGAAGCATTTTTAAGCGATAAAAACTGCAAATGTGTGTAAAACTCACAAACCACTGCCTGTAACTAGTATAAAGGGGAGAGTTTTACTCGAAAAAGCAACAGAATTTACTGGGAAAGCATCCTTTGGGAAGTTATGAGTCACAATAAAAAAAGTGTACAGCAGGCGCTGGGAAGCATTTTTAAGCGATAAAAACTGCAAATGTGTGTAAAACTCACAAACCACTGCCTGTAACTAGTATAAAGGGGAGAGTTTTACTCGAAAAAGCAACAGAATTTACTGGGAAAGCATCCTTTGGGAAGTTATGAGTCACAATAAAAAAAGTGTACAGCAGGCGCTGGGAAGCATTTTTAAGCGATAAAAACTGCAAATGTGTGTAAAACTCACAAACCACTGCCTGTAACTAGTATAAAGGGGAGAGTTTTACTCGAAAAAGCAACAGAATTTACTGGGAAAGGATCCTTTGGGAAGTTATGAGTCACAATAAAAAAAGTGTACAGCAGGCGCTGGGAAGCATTTTTAAGCGATAAAAACTGCAAATGTTTGTAAAACTCACAAACCACTGCCTGTAACTGGTATAAAGGGGAGAATTTTACTCTAAAAAGCAACAGAATTTACTGGGAAAGCATCCTATGAGAAGTTATGAGTTACAATAAAAAAAAGTGGACAGCAGAGGGAGCTGGGGAGCATTTTTAAGCAATAAAATCAGCAAATGTGTGTAAAACTCCAACCAAAGCTTTAGGATTCAAACCACTGCCTGTAACTAGTATAAAGGGGAGAGTTTTACTCTAAAAATCAAGAGAATTTACTTGGAAATCATCCTTTGTGCAGTTATGATTTACAATAAAAAAAGTGTACAGCAGAGGGAGCTCGGAAGCCTTTTTAAGCAATAAAAACTGCAAATGTATGTAAAACTCCAACCAAAGTTTTGGGATTCAAACCACTGCCTGTAACTGGTATAAAGGGGAGAGTTTTTCTCCAAAAAGCAAGAGAATTTACTGGGAAAGCATCCTTTGTAAAGTTAGAAGTTACAATAAAAAAAAGTGTACAGCAGAGGGAGCTGGGGAGCATTTTTAAGCGATAAAAACTGCAAATGTTTGTAAAACTCCAACCAAGGCTTTGAAATTCAAACCACAACCTGCAACTAGTATAAAGGGGAGAGTTTTACTCTAAAAAGCAAGAGAATTTAATGGGAAAGCATCCTTTGTGAAGTTATGATTTACAATAAAAAAAGTGTACAGCAGAGGGAGCTCGGAAGCCTTTTTAAGCAATAAAAACTGCAAATGTGTTTAAAACTCCAACCAAAGTTTTGGGATTCAAACCACTGCCTGTAACTGGTATAAAGGGGAGAGTTTTTCTCCAAAAAGCAAGAGAATTTACTGGGAAAGCATCCTTTGTAAAGTTAGAAGTTACAATAAAAAAAAGTGTACAGCAGAGGGAGCTGGGGAGCATTTTTAAGCAATAAAATCAGCAAATGTGTGTAAAACTCCAACCAAAGCTTTAGGATTCAAACCACTGCCTGTAACTAGTATAAAGGGGAGAGTTTTACTCTAAAAATCAAGAGAATTTACTGGTAAAGCAGGCTTTGTGAAGTTATGAGTTACAATAAAAAAAAGTGTACAGCAGGTGCTGGGAAGCATTTTTAAGCAATAAATACTGCAAATGTGTGTAAAACTCCAACCAAAGCTTTGTGATTCAAACGACTGCCTGTAACTCGTATAAAGGGGAGAGTTTTATCAAAAAAGCAAGAGAATTTACTTGGAAATCATCCTTTGTGCAGTTATGAGATCCAATCAAAAAAATGTACAGCAGAGGAAGCTGGGAAGCATTTTTAAGCAATAAAAACTGCAAATGTTTGTAAAACTCCAACCAAAGCTTTGGAATTCAAACCACAACCTGTAACTAGTATAAAGGGGAGAGTTTTACTCTAACAAGCAAGATAATTTACTGGGAAAGCATCCTTTGTGAAGTTATGAGTCAAAATAAAAAAAAGTGTACATAAGCGCTGGGAAGCATTTTTAAGCGATAAAAACTGCAAATGTGTGTAAAAATCCAACCAAAGCTTTGGGATTCAAACCACTGCCTGTAACTAGTATAAAGGGGAGAGTTTTACTCTAAAAAGCAAGATAATTGACTGGGAAAGCATCTTTAGTGAAGTTATGAGTTACATTAAAAAAAGTGTTCAGCAGAGGGAGATGGGAAGCATTTTTAAGCGATAAAAAACTGCAAATGTGTGGAAAACTCCAACCAAAGCTTTTGGATTCAAACCACTGCCTGTAACTCGTATAAAGGGGAGAGTTCTCCTCGAAAAAGCAAGAGAATTTACTGGGAAAGCATCCTTTTTGGAAGTTATGAGTCGCAATAAAAAAAGTGTACAGCAGAGGGAGCTTGGAAGCATTTTTAAGCAATAAAAACTGCAAATGTGTGTAAAACTCAAGCCAAAGCTTTGGGATTCAAACCACTGCCTGAAACTAGCATAAAGGCGAGAGTTCTCCTCGAAAAGGAAGAGAATTTACTGGGAAAGCATCCTTTGTGAAGTTCTGAGTCAAAATGTAAAAGGTGTAAAGCAGAGGGAGCTGGGAAGCATTTTTAAGCAATAAAAACTGCAAATATGTGTAAAACTCAAACCAAAGCTTTGGGATTCAAACCACTGCCTGTAAATTGTTTAAAGGGGAGAGTTCTACTCTAAAAATCAATAGAATTTACTGGGAAAGCATCCTTTGTGAAGTTATGAGTCAAAATAAAAAAAGTGTACAGCAGGCGCTGGGAAGCATTTTTAAGCAATAAAAACTGCAAATGTGTGTAAAACTCAAACCAAAGCTTTGGGATGAAAACCACTGCCTTTAACTAGTATAAAGGGGAGGGTTTTACTCTAAAAAGCAAGAGAATTTACTGGGAAAGCATCCTTTGTGAAGTTATGAGTCAAAATAAAAAAAGTGTACAGCAGGCGCTGGGAAGCATTTTTAAGCGATAAAAACTGCAAATGTGTGTAAAACTAACAAACCACTGCCTGTAACTAGTATAAAGGGGAGAGTTTTACTCTAAAAAGCAACAGAATTTACTGGGAAAGCATCCTTTGGGAAGTTATGAGTCACAATAAAAAAAGTGTACAGCAGGGGCTGGGAAGCATTTTTAAGCGATAAAAACTGCAAATGTGTGTAAAACTCACAAACCACTGCCTGTAACTAGTATAAAGGTGAAAGTTTTACTCTAAAAAGCAACAGAATTTACTGGGAAAGCATCCTTTGGGAAGTTATGAGTTCCAATAAAAAAAAGTGGACAGCAGAGGGAGCTGGGGAGCATTTTTAAGCGATAAAAACTGCAAATGTTTGTAAAACTCCAACCAAAGCTTTGAAATTCAAACCACAACCTGCTACTAGTATAAAGGGGAGAGTTTTACTCTAAAAAGCAAGAGAATTTAATGGGAAAGCATCCTTTGTGAAGTTATGATTTACAATAAAAAAAGTGTACAGCAGAGGGAGCTCGGAAGCCTTTTTAAGCAATAAAAACTGCAAATATGTGTAAAACTCCAACCAAAGCTTTGGGATTCAAACCACTGCCTGTAACTAGTATAAAGGGGAGAGTTTTTCTCCAAAAAGCAAGAGATATTACTGGGAAAGCATCCTTTGTAAAGTTACAATAAAAAAAAGTGTACAGCAGAGGGAGCTGGGGAGCATTTTTAAGCGATAAAAACTGCAAATGTGTGTAAAACTCCAAACAAAGCTTTGGGATTCAAACCACAACCTGTAACGAGTATAAAGGGGAGAGTTTTACACTAAAATGCAAGATCATTGACTGGGAAAGCATCTTTAGTGAAGTTATGAGTTACATTAAAAAAAGTGTTCAGCAGAGGGAGATGGGAAGCATTTTTAAGCGATTAAAAACTGCAAATGTGTGGAAAACTCCAACCAAAGCTTTTGGATTCAAACCACTGCCTTTAACTAGTATAAATGGGAGAGTTCTACTCTAAAAAGCAAGAGAATTTACTGGGAAAGCATCCTTTGTGAAGTTATGAGTCAAAATAAAAAAAGTGTACAGCAGGCGCTGGGAAGCATTTTTAAGCGATAAAAACTGCAAATGTGTGGAAAACTCAAACCAAAGCTTTGGGATGTAAACCACTACCTTTAACTAGTATAAATGGGAGAGTTCTACTCTAAAAAGCAAGAGAATTTACTATGAAAGCATCATTTGTGAAGTTATGAGTCAAAATAAAAAAAGTTTACAGCAGGCGCTCGGAAGAATTTTTAAGCAATAAAAACTGTAAATGTGTGTAAAACTCCAACCAAAGCTTTGGTATTCTAACCACAACCTGCAACTAGTATAAACGGGAGAGTTTTACTCTAAAAAGCAAGATAATTTACTGGGAAAGCATCCTTTGTAAAGTTATGAGTCAAAATAAAAAAAGTGTACAGCAGGCGCTGGGAAGCATTTTTAAGCGATAAAAACTGCAAATGTGTGTAAAACTCACAAACCACTGCCTGTAACTAGTATAAAGGGGAGAGTTTTACTCTAAAAAGCAACAGAATTTACTGGGAAAGCATCCTTTGGGAAGTTATGAGTCACAATAAAAAAAGTGTAAAGCAGAGGGAGCTTGGAAGCATTTTTAAGCGATAAAAACTCAAATGTGTGTAAAACTCCAACCAAAGCTTTTGGATTCAAACCACTGCCTGTAACTCGTATAAAGGGGAGAGTTTTACTCTAAAAATCAAGAGAATTTACTGGTAAAGCATGCTTTGTGAAGTTATGAGTTACAATGAAAAAAAGTGTACAGCAGGTGCTGGGAAGCATTTTTAAGCAATAAAAACTGCAAATGTGTGTAAAACTCCAACCAAAGCTTTGGAATTCAAACCACAACATGTAACTAGTATAAAGGGGAGAGTTTTACTCTAACAAGAAAGATAATTTACTGGGAAAGCATCCTTTGTGAAGTTATGAGTCAAAATAAAAAAAAGTGTACATAAGCGCTGGGAAGCATTTTTAAGCGATAAAAACTGCAAATGTGTGTAAAAATCCAACCAAAGCTTTGGGATTCAAACCACTGCCTGTAACTAGTATAAAGGGGAGAGTTTTACTCTAAAAAGCAAGATAATTGACTGGGAAAGCATCTTTAGTGAAGTTATGAGTTACATTAAAAAAAGTGTTCAGCAGAGGGAGATGGGAAGCATTTTTAAGCGATGAAAAACTGCAAATGTGTGGAAAACTCCAACCAAAGCTTTTGGATTCAAACCACTTTCTGTAACTCGTATAAAGGGGAGAGTTCTCCTCGAAAAAGCAACAGAATTTACTGGGAAAGCATCCTTTGTGAAGTTATGAGTAAAAATGAAAAAAGTGTACAGCAGGCGCTGGGAAGCATTTTTAAGCGATAAAAACTGCAAATGTGTGGAAAACTCACAAACCACAACCTGGAACTAGTATAAAGGGGAGAGTTTTACTCTAAAAAGCAAGATAATTTACTGGGAAAGCATCCTTTGTGAAGTTATGAGTCAAAATAAAAAAAGTTTAAAGCAGGCGCTCGGAAGAATTTTTAAGCAATAAGAACTGTAAATGTGTGTAAAACTCCAACCAAAGCTTTGGTATACAAACCACAACCTGCAACTAGTATAAACGGGAGAGTTTTACTCTAAAAAGCAACAGAATTTACTGGGAAAGCATCCTTTGGGAAGTTATGAGTCGCAATAAAAAAAGTGTACAGCAGAGGGAGCTTGAAAGCATTTTTAAGCAATAAAAACTGCAAATATGTGTAAAACTCAAGCCAAAGCTTTGGGATTCAAACCACTGCCTGAAACTAGTATAAAGGCGAGAGTTCTCCTCGAAAAGGAAGAGAATTTACTGGGAAAGCATCCTTTGTGAAGTTCTGAGTCAAAATGTAAAAGGTGTAAAGCAGAGGGAGCTGGGAAGCATTTTTAAGCAATAAAAACTGCAAATATGTGTAAAACTTAAACCAAAGCTTTGGGATTCAAACCACTGCCTGTAAATTGTTTAAAGGGGAGAGTTCTACTCTAAAAATCAATAGAATTATCTGGGAAAGCATCCTTTGTGAAGTTATGAGTCAAAATAAAAAAAGTGTACAGCAGGCGCTGGGAAGCATTTTTAAGAGATAAAAACTGCAAATGTGTGTAAAACTCAGAAACCACAACCTGGAACTAGTATAAAGGGGATAGTTTTACTCTAAAAAGCAAGAGAATTTACTGGGAAAGCATCCTTTGTGAAGTTATGAGTCACAATAAAAAAAGTGTACAGCACAGGGACCTGGGAAGCATTGTTAAGCAATAAAAACTGCAAATGTGTGTAAAACTCAAACCAAACCTTTGTGATTCAAACCACTGCCTGTAACTAGTATAAAGGGGAGAGTTCTACTCTAAAAATCAATAGAATTATCTGGGAAAGCATCCTTTGTGAAGTTATGAGTCAAAATAAAAGAAGTGTACAGCAGGCGCTGGGAAGCATTTTTAAGCAACAAAAACTACATATGTGTCTAAAACCCCAACCAAAGCTTTGGGACTCAAACCACGGCCTGTAACTAGTATAAAGCAGAGAGTTTTACTCTAAAAAGCAAAATAATTTAATGGGAAAGCATCCTTTGTGAAGTTATGAGTCACAATCAAAAAAGTGTACAGCAGAGGGAGCTGGGAAGCATTTTTAAGCAATAAAAACTGCAAATGTGTGTAAAACTCCAACCAAAGCTTTGGGATTCAAACCACTGCCTGTAACTAGTATAAAGGGGATAGTTTTACTCAAAAAGGCAAGAGAATTTACTGGGAAAGCATCTTTGTGAAGTTATGAGTTACAATAAAAAAAGTGTACAGCAGAGGGAGCTGGGGAGCATTTTTAAGTCACAAAAACAGCAAATGTGTGTAAAACTCCAACCAAAGCTTTGGGATTCAAACCACTGCCTGTAACTAGTATAAAGGGGAGAGTTTTACTCGAAAAAGCAAGAGACTTTGCTGGGAAAGCAAGTTATAAGTGAAAATTAAAAAAGTGTACAGCAGGCGCTGGGAAGCATTTTTAAGCAATAAAAACTGCAAATGTGTGTAAAACTCCAACCAAAGCTTCGGGATTCAAACCACTGCCTGTAACTAGTATAAAGGGGAGAGTTTTACTCTAAAAAGCAAGAGAATGTGATGGGAAAGCATCCTTTGTGAAGTTATGAGTTAAAGTAAAAAAAAGTGTACAGCAGGTGCTGGGAAGCATTTTTAAGCAATAAAAACTGCAAATGTGTGTAAAACTCCCACCAAAGCTTTGGGATTCAAACCACTGCCTGTAACTAGTATAAAGGGGAGAGTTTTACTCTAAAAAGCAAGAGAATGTGATGGGAAAGCATCCTTTGTGAAGTTATGAGTTTCAATAAACAACGTGTACAGCAGAGGGAGCTGGGGAGCATTTTTAAGCAATAAAAACTGCAAATGTGTGTAAAACTCCAACCAAAGCTTTGGGATTCAAACCACTGCCTGTAACTAGTATAAAGGGGAGAGTTTTACTCTAAAATGCAAGAGAATTTACTTGGAAAGCATCCTTTGTGAAGTTATGAGTCAAAATGAAAAGGTTTCAGCAATAAAAACTGCAAATGTTTGTAAAACTCCAACCAAAGCTTTGGGATTCAAACCACTGCCTGTAACTAGTATAAAGGGGATAGTTTTACTCAAAAAGGCAAGAGAATTTACTGGGAAAGCATCTTTGTGAAGTTATGAGTTACAATAAAAAAAGTGTACAGCAGAGGGAGCTGGGGAGCATTTTTAAGTCACAAAAACAGCAAATGTGTGTAAAACTCCAACCAAAGCTTTGGGATTTAAACCACTGCCTGTAACTAGTATAAAGGGGAGAGTTTTACTCTAAAAAGCAAGAGAATGTGATGGGAAAGCATCCTTTGTGAAGTTATGAGTTTCAATAAACAACGTGTACAGCAGAGGGAGCTGGGAAGCATTTTTAAGCAATAAAAACTGCAAATGTGTGTAAAACTCCAACCAAAGCTTTGGGATTCAAACCACTGCCTGTCACTCGTATAAAGGGGAGAGTTCTACTAAAAAAACCAAGAGACTTTAATGGGAAAACATCCTTTGTGAAGTTATGAGTCAAAATAAAAAAAGTGTACTGCAGAGGGAGCTGGGAAGCATTTTTAAGCAATAAAAACTGCAAATGTGTGTAAAACTCCAACCAAAGCTTTGGGATTCAAACCACTGCCTGTAACTAGTATCAAGGGGAGAGTTCTACTCTAAAAAGCAAGATAATTTACTGGGAAAGCATCCTTTGTGAAGTTATGAGTCAAAATAAAAAAAGTGTACAGCAGGCGCTGGGAAGCATTTTTCAGCAAAAAAAACTGCAAATGTTTGTAAAACTCCAACCAAAGCTTTGGGTTTCAAACCACTGCCTGTAAATCGTATAAAGGGGAGAGTTTTACTCTAAAAAGCAAGATAATTAACTGGGAAAGCATCCTTTGTGAAGTTATGAGTTACAATAAAAAAAGTGTACATCAGAGGGAGCTGGGAAGCATTTTTAAGCAATAAAAACAGCAAATGTGTGTAAAAATCCAACCAAAGCTTTGGGATTCAAACCACTGCCTGTAACTAGTATAAAGGGTAGAGTTTTACTCTAAAAAGCAAGAGAATTTACTGGGAAAGCATCCTTTGTGAAGTTATGAGTTACAATAAAAAAGTGTACAGCAGAGGGAGCTGGGAAGCATTTTTAAGCAATAAAAACTGCAAATGTGTGTAAAACTCCTACCAAAGCTTTGGGATTCAAACCACTGACTGTAACTAGTATATAGGGGAGAGTTTTACTCTAAAAAGCAAGAGAATGTACTGGGAAAGCATCCTTTGTGAAGTTATGAGTTTCAATAAACAACGTATACAGCAGAGGGAGCTGGGGAGAATTTTTAAGCAATAAAAACTGCAAATGTATGTAAAACTCCAACCAAAGCTTTGGGATTCAAACCACTGCGTGTAACTAGTATGAAGGGGATAGTTTTACTCTAAAATGCAAGAGAATTTACTTGGAAAGCATCCTTTGTGAAGTTATGAGTCAAAATAAAAAAAGTGTACAGCAGGCACTGGGAAGCATTTTTAAGCAATAAAAACAGCAAATGTGTGTAAAACTCCAACCAAAGCTTTGGGATTCAAACCACTGCCTGTAACTAGTATAAAATGGAGAGTTCTACTCGAAAAGGCAAGAGAATTTACTGGGAAAGCATCATTTGTGAAGTTATGAGTTAAAGTAAAAAAAAGTGTACAGCAGGTGCTGTGGAGCATTTTTAAGCAATAAAAACTGCAAATGTGTGTAAAACTCCAACCAAAGCTTTGGGATTCAAACCACTGCCTGTAACTAGTATAACGGGGAGAGTTTTACTCAAAAAAGCAATAGAATTTACTGGGAAAGCATCTTTGTGAAATTATGAGTTACAATAAAAAAAGTGTACAGCAGAGGGAGCTGGGAAGCATTTTTAAGCAATAAAAACAGCAAATATGTGTAAAACTCCAACCAAAGCTTTGGGATTCAAACCACTGCCTGTAACTAGTATATAGAGGAGAGTTTTACTCTAAAAAGCAAGAGAATGTACTGGGAAAGCATCCTTTGTGAAGTTATGAGTTTCAATAAACAACGTGTACAGCAGAGGGAGCTGGGGAGAATTTTTAAGCAATAAAAACTGCAAATGTGTGTAAAACTCCAACCAAAGCTTTGGGATTCAAACCACGGCCTGTAAATAGTATAAAGGGGAGAATTCTACTCTAAAAAGCAAGAGACTTTACTGGGAAAGCATCCTTTGTGAAGTTATGAGTGAAAATAAAAACGTGTACAGCAGGCGCTGGGAAGCATTTTTAAGCAATAAAAACACCAAATGTGTGTAAAACTCCAACCAAAGCTTTGGGATTCAAACCCCTGCCTGTAACTAGTATCAAGGGGAGAGTTCTATTCTAAAAAGCAAGAGAATTTACTGGGAAAGCATCCTTTGTGAAGTTATGAGTCAAAATAAAAAAAGTGTACAGCAGGCGCTGGGAAGCATTTTTAAGCAATAAAAACTGCAAATGTTTGTAAAACTCCAACCAAAGCTTTGGGATTCAAATCACTGCCTGTAAATAGTATAAAGCGGAGAGTTTTACTCTAAAATGCAAGAGAATTTACTGGGAAAGCATCCTTTGTGAAGTTATGAGTTACAGTAAAAAAAGTGTACAGCAGAGGGAGCTGGGAAGCATTTTTAAGCAATAAAAACAGCAAATGTGTGTAAAACTCCAACCAAAGCTTTGGGATTCAAATCACTGCCTGTAACTAGTATAAACGGGAGAGTTCTCCTCGAAAAAGCAAGAGAATTTACTGGGAAAGCATCCTTTGTGAAGTTATGAGTCAAAATAAAAAAAGTGTACAGCAGGCGCTGGGAAGCATTTTTAAGCAAAAAAAACTGCAAATGTTTGTAAAACACCAACCAAAGCTTTGGGATTCAAACCACTGCCTGTCACTAGTATAAACGGGAGAGTTCTCCTCGAAAAAGCAAGATAATTTACTGGGAAAGCATCCTTTGTGAAGTTATGAGTCAAAATAAAAAAAGTGTACAAAAGGCGCTGGGAAGCATTTTTAAGCAAAAAAAACTTCAAATGTTTGTAAAACTCCAACCATAGCTTTGGGTTTCAAACCACTGCCTGTAAATAGTATAAAGGGGAGAGTTTTACTCTAAAATGCAAGAGAATTTACTGGGAAAGCATCCTTTGTGCAGTTATGAGTTACAGTAAAAAAAAGTGTAAAGCAGAGGGAGCTGGGAAGCATTTTTAAGCAATAAAAACAGCAAATGTATGTAAAAATCCAACCAAAGCTTTGGGATTCAAACCACTGCCTGTAACTAGTATAAAGGTGAGAGTTTTACTCTAAAAAGCAAGAGACTTTACTGGGAAATCATCCTTTTTGAAGTTATGAGTGAAAATAAAAAAAGTGTACAGCAGGCGCTGGGAAGCATTTTTAAGCGATAAAAACTGCAAATGTGTGTAAAACTCCAACCAAAGCTTTGGGATTCAAACCACTGCCTGTAACTAGGATAACGGGGAGAGTTTTACTCCAAAAAAACAAGAGACTTTCCTGGGAAAGCATCCTTTTTGAAGTTATTAGTCAAAATAAAAAAACGTGTACAGCAGGCGCTGGGAAGCATTTTTCAGCAATAAAAACAACACATGTGTGTAAAACTCCAACCAAAGCTTTGGGATTCAAACCACTGCCTCTAACGAGTATCAAGGGGAGAGTGCTACTCTAAAAAGCAAGAGAATTTACTGGGAAAGCATCCTTTGTGAAGTTTTGAGTCAAAATAAAAAAAGTGTACAGCAGGCGCTGGGAAGCATTTTTAAGCGATAAAAACTGCAAATGTGTGTAAAACTCCAACCAAAACTTTGGGATTCAAACCACTGCCTGTAACTAGTATAACGGGGAGAGTTATACTCTAAAAAACAAGAGACTTTACTGGGAAAGCATCCTTTGTGAAGTTATGAGTTACAATAAATAAAAGTGTACAGCAGAGGGAGCTGGGAAGCATTTTTAAGCAATAAAAACTGCAAATGTGTGTAAAACTCCAACCAAAGCTTTAGGATTCAAACCACTGCCTGTAACTCACATAAAGGGGAGAGTTTTACTCTGAAAAGCAAGAGAATTTTCTGGGAAAGCATCCTTTGTGAAGTTATGAGTTACAAAAAAAAAGTGTACAGCAGAGGGAGCTGGGAAGCATTTTTAAGCAATACAAACTGCAAATGTGTGTAAAACTCCAAACAAAGCTTTGGGATTCAAACCACTGACTGTAACTAGTATAAAGGGGAGAGTTCTACTCGAAAAAGCAAGAGAATTTACTGGGAAAGCATCCTTTGTGAAGTTATGAGTCAAAATCAAAAAAAGTGTACAGCAGGCGCTGGGAAGCATTTTCAAGCAATAGAAACTGCAAATGTTTGTAAAACTCCAACCAAAGCTTTGGGATTCAAACCACTGCCTGTAACTAGTATACAGGGGTGAGTTTTACTCTAAAATGCAAGAGAATTTAATTGGAAAGCATCCTTTGTGAAGTTATGAGTCAAAATAAAAAAAGTATACAGCAGGCGCTGGGAACCATTTTTAAGCAATAAAAACAGCAAATGTGTGTAAAACTCCAACCAAAGCTTTGAGATTCAAACCACTCCCTGTAACTAGTAGCAAGGGGAGAGTTCTACTCTAAAAAGCAAGATACTTTACTGGGAAAGCATCCTTTATGAATTTATAAGTGAAAATAAAAAAAGTGTACAGCAGGCGCTGGGAAGCATTTTTAAGCGATAAAAACTGCAAATGTGTGTAAAACTCCAACCAAAGCTTTGGGATTCAAACCACTGCCTGTAACTAGGATAACGGGGAGAGTTTTACTCCAAAAAAACAAGAGACTTTCCTGGGAAAGCATCCGTTTTGAAGTTATTAGTCAAAATAAAAAAACGTGTACAGCAGGCGCTGGGAAGCATTTTTCAGCAATAAAAACAACACATGTGTGTAAAACTCCAACCAAAGCTTTGGGATTCAAACCACTGCCTGTAACTAGTAAAACTGGGAGAGTTATACTCTAAAAAACAAGAGACTTTACTGGGAAAGCATCCTTTGTGAAGTTATGAGTTACAATAAATAAAAGTGTACAGCAGAGGGAGCTGGGAAGCATTTTTAAGCAATAAAAACTGCAAATGTGTGTAAAACTCCAACCAAAGCTTTGGGATTCAAACCACTGCCTGTAACTAGGATAACGGGGAGAGTTATACTCCAAAAAAAAAAAAGACTTTCCTGGGAAAGCATCCTTTTTGAAGTTATTATTCAAAATAAAAAAAAGTGTACAGCAGGCGCTGGGAAGCATTTTTAAGCAATAAAAACAACAAATGTGTGTAAAACTCCAACCAAAGCTTTGGGATTCAAACCAATGCCTGTAACTAGTATTAAGGGGAGAGTTCTCTTCGAAAAAGCAAGAGAATTTACTGGGAAAGCATCCTTTGGGAAGTTATCAGTGAAAATAAAAAAAGTGTACAGCAGGCGCTGGGAAGCATTTCTCAGCAATAAAAACTGCAAATGTGTGTAAAACATCAACCAAAGCTTTGGGATTCAAACCACTGTCTGTAACTAGTATTACGGGGAGAGTTATACTATAAAAAACAAGAGACTTTACTGGGAAAGCATCCTTTGTGAAGTTATGAGTCAAAATAAATAAAATTCTACAGCAGGCGCTGGGAAGCATTTTTAAGTCATAAAAACAGCAAATGTGTGTAAAACTCCAACCAAAGCTTTGGGATTAAAACCACTCCCTGTAACTAGTATCAAGGGGAGAGTTCTACTCTAAAAAGCAAGAAACTTTACTGGGAAAGCATCCTTTGTGAATTTACAAGTGAAAATAAAAAAAGTGTACAGCAGGCGCTGGGAAGCATTTTTAAGCAATAAAAACAGCAAATGAGTGTAAAACTCCAACCAAAGCTTTGGGATTCAAACCACTGCCTCTAACTCGTATAAAAGGGAGAGTTTTACTCTCAAATGCACGAGAATTTACTTGGAAAGCATCCTTTGTGAAGTTATGAGTCAAAATAAAAAAAGTGTACAACAGGCGCTGGGAAGCATTTTTAAGCAAAAAAAACTGCAAATGTTTGTAAAACTCCAACCAAAGCTTTGGGATTCAAACCACTGCCTGTAACTAGTATAAAGGGGAGAGTGTTACTCTAAAAAACAAGCGACTTTACTGGGAAAGCATCCTTTGAGAAGTTATGAATGAAAATAAAAAAAAGTGTACAGCAAGCTCTGGGAAGTATTTTTAAGCAATAAAAAAAGCAAATGTGTGGAAAACTCCAACCAAAGCTTTGGGATTCAAACCACTGGCTGTAACTCGTATAAAGGGGAGAGTTTTACTCTAAAATGCAAGAGACTTTACTGGGAAAGCATCCTTTGTGAAGTTCTGAGTTACAATAAAAAAAGTGTCCAGCAGAGGGAGCTGGGAAGCATTTTTATGCAATAAAAACTGCAAATGTGTGTAAAACTCCAACCAAAGCTTTGGGATTCAAACCACTGCCTGTAACTAGTATAAAGGGGAGAGTTCTACTCTCAAAAGCAAGAGACCTTACTGGGAAAGCATCATTTGTGAAGTTATGAGTTACAATAAAAAAAGTGTACAGCAGGCGCTGGGAAGCATTTTTAAGCAATAAAAACAGCAAATGTGTGTCAAACTCCAACCAAAGCTTTGGGATTCAAACCACTGCCTCTAACTCGTATGAAAGGGAGAGTTTTATTCTCAAATGCAAGAGAATTTACTTGGAAAGCATCCTTTTTGAAGTTATTATTCAAAATAAAAAAAAGTGTACACCAGGCGCTGGGAAGCATTTTTAAGCAATAAAAACAACAAATGTGTGTAAAACTCCAACCAAAGCTTTGGGATTCAAACCAACGCCTGTAACTAGTATAAAGGGGAGAGTTCTCTTCGAAAAAGCAAGATAATTTACTGGGAAAGCATCCTTTGTGAAGTTATCAGTGAAAATAAAAAAAGTGTACAGCAGGCGCTGGGAAGCATTTCTCAGCAATAAAAACTGCAAATGTGTGTAAAACATCAACCAAAGCTTTGGGATTCAAACCACTGTCTGTAAATAGTATTACGGGGAGAGTTATACTATAAAAAACAAGAGACTTTAGTGGGAAAGCATCCTTTGTGAAGTTATGAGTCAAAATAAAAAAGTGTACAGCAGAGGGAGCTGGGGAGCATTTTTAAGTAATAAAAACAGCAAATGTGTGTAAAACTCCAACCAAAGCTTTGGGATTCAAACGACTGCTTGTAACTAGTATAAAGGGGAGAGTTTTACTCTAAAAAACAAGCGACTTCACTGGGAAAGCATTTCTTTGTGAAGGTATGAATGAAAATATAAAAAAGTGTACAGCAAGCTCTGGGAAGAATTTTTAAGCAATAAAAAAAGCAAATGTGTGTAAAACTCCAACCAAAGCTTTGGGATTCAAACCACTGCCTGTAACTCGTATAAAGGAGAGAGTTTTACTCTAAAATGCAAGAGACTTTACTGGGAAAGCCTCCTTTGTGAAGTTCTGAGTTACAATAAAAAAAGTGTCCAGCAGAGGGAGCTGGGAAGCATTTTTATGCAAAAAAAACTGCAAATGTGTGTCAAACTCCAACCAAAGCTTTGGGATTCAAACCACTGCCTGTAACTAGTATGAAGGGGAGAGTTCTACTCTCAAAAGCAAGAGACCTTACTGGGAAAGCATCATTTATGAAGTTATGAGTTACAATATAAAAAGTGTACAGCAGGCGCTGGAAAGCATTTTTAAGCAATAAAAACAGCAAATGTGTGTCAAACTCCAACCAAAGCTTTGAGATTCAAACCACTGCCTGTAACTAGTATAGAGGGGAGAGTTTTACTCTAAAAAGCAAGAGAATTTACAGGAAAAGCATCCTTATTGAAGTTATGAGTTACAAAAAAAAAAGTGTTCAGCAGAGGGAGATGGGAAGCATTTCTAAGCGATTAAAAACTGCAAATGTGTGGAAAACTCCAACCAAAGAATTTGGGATTCTAACCACTGCCTGTAACTTGTATAAAGGGGAGAGTTTTACTCTAAAATGCAAGAGAATTGATTTGGAAATCATCCTTTGTGAAGTTATGAGTCAAAATAAAACATGTGTACAGCAGAGGGAGCAGGCAAGCATTTTTAAGCAATAAAAACTGCAAATGTGTGTAAAATTTAAACCAAAGCTTTGGGATTCAAACCACTGCCTGTAACTATTATAAAGGGGTTAGTTCTACTCTAAAAAACAAGCGACTTTACTGGGAAAGCATCCTTTGTGAAGTTTTGAATGAAAATAAAAAAAGTGTACAGCAGGCTCTGGGAAGCATTTTTAAGCAATAAAAAAAGCAAATGTGTGTAAAACTCCAACCAAAGCTTTGGGATTCCAAACCACTGCCTGTAACGAGTTTAAAGGGGTTAGTTTTACTCTAAAAAGCAAGAGAATTTACTGGGAAAGCATCCTTTGTGAAGTTATGAGTTACAACAGAAAAAGTGTCCAGCAGAGGGAGCTGGGAAGCATTTTTAAGCAATAAAAACTGCAAATGTGTGTAAAACTCCAAACAAAGCTTTGGGATTCAAACCACTGCCTGTAACTTGTATAAAGGGGAGAGTTCTACTCTCAAAAACAAGAGAATTTACTGGGAAACCATCCTTTGTGAAGTTATGAGTCAAAACAAAAAAAGTGGACAGCAGAGGGAGCTGGGAATCATTTTCAAGCAATAAAAATAGCAAATGTGTGGAAAACTACAACCAAAGCTTTGGGCTTCAAACCACTGCCTGTAACGAGTATTAAGGGGAGAGTTCTACTCTAAAAAGCAAGAGACTTTATTGGGAAAGCATCCTTTGTGAAGTTATGAGTCAAAACAAAAAAAGTGTACAGCAGGTGCTGGGAAGCATTTTTAAGCGATAAAAACTGCAAAGGTGTGTAAAACTCCAACCAAAGCTTTGGGATTCAAACCACTGCCTGTAACTAGAATAAAGGGGAGAATTTTACTCTAAAATGCAAGAGAATTTACTTCGAAAGCATCCTTTGTGAAGTTATGAGTCAAAATTAAAAAAAGTCTACAGCAGTCGCTGGGAAGCATTTTTAAGCAATAAAAATTGCAAATGTTTGTAAAACTCCAACCAAAGCTTTGGGATTCAAACCACTGCCTGTAACTCGTATAAAGGGGAGAGTTTTATTCTCAAAAGCAAGAGAATTTACTGGGAAAGCATCCTTTGTGAAGTTATGAGTTACAATAAAAAAAGTGTACAGCAGAGGGAGCTGGGAAGCATTTTTAAGCAATAAAAACTGCAAATGTGTGTAAAACTCCAACCAAAGCTTAGGGATTCAAATCACTGCCCGTAACTAGTATAACGGGGAGAGTTATACTCCAAAAAACAAGAGACTATACTTGGAAAGCATCCTTTGTGAAGTTATGAGTCAAAATTTAAAAAAAGTGTACAGCAGGCGCTAGGAAGCATTTTTAAGCAATAAAAACAGAAAATGTGTGTAAAACTCCAACCAAAGCTTTGGGATTCAAAACACTGCCTGTAACTAGTATAAAGGGGAGCGTTTTACTCTAAAAAGCAAGAGAATGTACTGGGAAAGCATCCTTTGTGAAGTTATGAGTTTCAATAAAAAAAGTGTACAGCAGAGGGAGCTGGCAAGCATTTTTAAGCAATAAAAACTGCAAATGTGTGTAAAACTCCAACCAAAGCTTTGGGATTCAAACCACTGACTGTAACTAGTAAAAAGGGGAGAGGTCTCCTCTGAAAAGCAAGAGACTTTAATGGGAAAGCATCCTTTGTGAAGTTATGAGTGAAAATAAAAAAAGTGTACAGCAGAGGGAGCTGGCAAGCATTTTTAAGCAATAACAACTGCAAATGTTTGTAAAACTCCAACCAAAGCTTTGGGATTCAAACCACTGCCTGTAACTCGTATAAAGGGGACAGTTTTATTCTCAAAAGCAAGAGAATTTACTGGGAAAGCATCCTTTGTGAAGTTATGAGTCAAAATTAAAAAAAAGTGTACAGCAGGCGCTAGGAAGCACTTTTAAGCAATAAAAACAGCAAATGTGTGTAAAACTCCAACCAAAGCTTTGGGATTCAAACCACTGGCTGTAACTCGTATAAAGGGGAGAGTTTTACTCTAAAATGCAAGAGACTTTACTGGGAAAGCATCCTTTGTGAAGTTCTGAGTTACAATAAAAAAAAGTGTCCAGCAGATGGAGCTGGGAAGCATTTTTATGCAATAAAAACTGCAAATGTGTGTAAAACTCCAACCAAAGCTTTGGGATTCAAACCACTGCCTGTAACTCGTATAAACGGGAGAGTTTTACTGTAAAAAGCAAGAGAATTTACTGGGAAAGCATCCTTTGTGAAGTTATGAGTTAAAATAAAAAAGTGTACAGCAGAGGGAGCTGGGGACCATTTTTAAGTAATAAAAACAGCAAATGTGTGTAAAACTCCAACCAAAGCTTTGGGATTCAAACGGCTGCTTGTAACTAGTATAAAGGGGAGAGTTTTACTCTAAAAAACAAGCGACTTTACTGGGAAAGCATTTCTTTGTGAAGGTATGAATGAAAATATAAAAAAGTGTACAGCAAGCTCTGGGAAGAATTTTTAAGCAATAAAAAAAGCAAATGTGTGTAAAACTCCAACCAAAGCTTTGGGATTCAAACCACTGCCTGTAACTCGTATAAAGGAGAGAGTTTTACTCTAAAATTTAAGAGACTTTACTGGGAAAGCATCCTTTGTGAAGTTCTGAGTTACAATAAAAAAAGTGTCCAGCAGAGGGAGCTGGGAAGCATTTTTATGCAAAAAAAACTGCAAATGTGTGTCAAACTCCAACCAAAGCTTTGGGATTCAAACCACTGCCTGTAACTAGTATGAAGGGGAGAGTTCTACTCTCAAAAGCAAGAGACCTTACTGGGAAAGCATCATTTATGAAATTATGAGTTACAATATAAAAAGTGTACAGCAGGCGCTGGAAAGCATTTTTAAGCAATAAAAACAGCAAATGTGTGTCAAACTCCAACCAAAGCTTTGAGATTCAAACCACTGCCTGTAACTAGTATAGAGGGGAGAGTTTTACTCTAAAAAGCAAGAGAATTTACAGGAAAAGCATCCTTATTGAAGTTATGAGTTACAATAAAAAAAGTGTTCAGCAGAGGGAGATGGGAAGCATTTCTAAGCGATTAAAAACTGCAAATGTGTGGAAAACTCCAACCAAAGAATTTGGGATTCTAACCACTGCCTGTAACTAGTATAAAGGGGAGAGTTTTACTCTAAAATGCAAGAGAATTGATTTGGAAATCATCCTTTGTGAAGTTATGAGTCAAAATAAAACGTGTACAGCAGAGGGAGCAGGCAAGCATTTTTAAGCAATAAAAACTGCAAATGTGTGTAAAATTTCAACCAAAGCTTTGGGATTCAAACCACTGCCTGTAACTAGTATAAAGGGGAGAGTTCTACTCTAAAAAACAAGCGACTTTACTGGGAAAGCATCCTTTGTGAAGTTTTGAATGAAAATAAAAAAAAGTGTACAGCAGGCTCTGGGAAGCATTTTTAAGCAATAAAAAAAGCAAATGTGTGTAAAACTCCAACCAAAGCTTTGGGATTCCAAACCACTGCCTGTAACGAGTTTAAAGGGGTTAGTTTTACTCTAAAAAGCAAGAGAATTTACTGGGAAAGCATCCTTTGTGAAGTTATGAGTTACAACAGAAAAAGTGTCCAGCAGAGGGAGCTGGGAAGCATTTTTAAGCAATAAAAACTGCAAATGTGTGTAAAACTCCAAACAAAGCTTTGGGATTCAAACCACTGCCTGTAACTTGTATAAAGGGGAGAGTTCTACTCTCAAAAACAAGAGAATTTACTGGGAAACCATCCTTTGTGAAGTTATGAGTCAAAACAAAAAAAGTGGACAGCAGAGGGAGCTGGGAATCATTTTCAAGCAATAAAAATAGCAAATGTGTGGAAAACTACAACCAAAGCTTTGGGCTTCAAACCACTGCCTGTAACGAGTATTAAGGGGAGAGTTCTACTCTAAAAAGCAAGAGACTTTATTGGGAAAGCATCCTTTGTGAAGTTATGAGTCAAAACAAAAAAAGTGTACAGCAGGTGCTGGGAAGCATTTTTAAGCGATAAAAACTGCAAAGGTGTGTAAAACTCCAACCAAAGCTTTGGGATTCAAACCACTGCCTGTAACTAGAATAAAGGGGAGAATTATACTCTAAAATGCAAGAGAATTTACTTCGAAAGCATCCTTTGTGAAGTTATGAGTCAAAATAAAAAAAAGTCTACAGCAGTCGCTGGGAAGCATTTTTAAGCAATAAAAACTGCAAATGTTTGTAAAACTCCAACCAAAGCTTTGGGATTCAAACCACTGCCTGTAACTCGTATAAAGGGGAGAGTTTTATTCTCAAAAGCAAGAGAATTTACTGGGAAAGCATCCTTTGTGAAGTTATGAGTTATAATAAAAAAAGTGTACAGCAGAGGGAGCTGGGAAGCATTTTTAAGCAATAAAAACTGCAAATGTGTGTAAAACTCCAACCAAAGCTTAGGGATTCAAATCACTGCCCGTAACTAGTATAACGGGGAGAGTTATACTCCAAAAAACAAGAGACTATACTTGGAAAGCATCCTTTGTGAAGTTATGAGTCAAAATTTAAAAAAAGTGTACAGCAGGCGCTAGGAAGCATTTTTAAGCAATAAAAACAGCAAATGTGTGTAAAACTCCAACCAAAGCTTTGGCATTCAAAACACTGCCTGTAACTAGTATAAAGGGGAGCGTTTTACTCTAAAAAGCAAGAGAATGTACTGGGAAAGCATCCTTTGTGAAGTTATGAGTTTCAATAAAAAAAGTGTACAGCAGAGGGAGCTGGCAAGCATTTTTAAGCAATAAAAACTGCAAATGTGTGTAAAACTCCAACCAAAGCTTTGGGATTCAAACCACTGACTGTAACTAGTAAAAAGGGGAGAGGTCTCCTCTGAAAAGCAAGAGACTTTAATGGGAAAGCATCCTTTGTGAAGTTATGAGTGAAAATAAAAAAAGTGTACAGCAGAGGGAGCTGGGAAGCATTTTTAAGCAATAACAACTGCAAATGTGTGTAAAACTCCAACCAAAGCTTTGGGATTCAAACCACTGCCTGTAACTCGTATAAAGGGGACAGTTTTATTCTCAAAAGCAAGAGAATTTACTGGGAAAGCATCCTTTGTGAAGTTATGAGTCAAAATTAAAAAAAAGTGTACAGCAGGCGCTAGGAAGCATTTTTAAGCAATAAAAACAGCAAATGTGTGTAAAACTCCAACCAAAGCTTTGGGATTCAAAACACTGCCTGTAACTAGTATAAAGGAGAGCGTTTTACTCTAAAAAGCAAGAGAATGTACTGGGAAAACATCCTTTGTGAAGTTATGAGTTTCAAAAAAAAAAGTGTACAGCAGAGGGAGCTGGCAGGCATTTTTAAGCAATAAAAACAGCAAACTGTGTGTAAAATTCCAACCAAAGCTTTGGTATTCAAACAATTGCCTGTAACACGTATAAAGGGGATAGTTTTACTAGAAAAAGCAAGAGAATTTACTGAGAAAGCATCCGTTGTGAAGTTATGAGTTACATTAAAAAAAGTGTACAGCAGAGGAAGCTGGGAAGCATTTTTAAGCGATAAAAACTGCAAATGTGTGTAAAACTCCAAACAAAGCTTTGGGATTCAAACCACTGCCAGTAACTAGTATAAAGGGGATAGTTTTACTCTAAAATGCAAGAGAATTTACCTGGAAAGCATCCTTTGTGAAGTTATGAGTTAAAATAAAAAAAGTGTACAGCAGAGGGAGCTGGGGAGCATTTTTAAGCAATAAAAACAGCAAATGTGTGTAAAACTCCAACCAAAGCTTTCGTATTCAAACAATTGCCTGTAACACGTATAAAGGGGATAGTTTTACTCGAAAAAGCAAGAGAATTTACTGGGAAACCATCCTTTGCGAAGTTATGAGTTACATTAAAAAAAGTGTACAGCAGAGGAAGCTGGGAAGCATTTTTAAGCGATAAAAACTGCAAATGTGTGTAAAACTCCAAACAAAGCTTTGGGATTCAAACCACTGGCAGTAACTAGTATAAAGGGGATAGTTTTACTCTAAAATGCAAGAGAATTTACCTGGAAAGCATCCTTTGTGAAGTTTTGAGTCAAAATAAAAAAAGTGTACAGCAGAGGGAGGTGGGAAGCATTTTTAAGCAATAAAAACTGCAAATGTGTGTAAAACTCCAAACAAAGCTTTGGGATTCAAACCACTGCCTGTAACTAGTATAAAGGGGAGAGTTATACTCTGAAAAGCAAGAGACTTTATTGGGAAAGCATCCTTTGTAAAGTTATGAGTCAAAACAAAAAAAGTGAAACGCAGGCATTGGGAAGCATTTTTAAGCGATAAAAACTGCAAATGTGTGTAAAACTCCAAACAAAGCTTTGGGATTAAAACCACTGCCTGTAACTAGTATAAAGGGGAGCGTTTTATTCTCAAAAGCAAGAGAATTTACTGCGAAAGCATCCTTTGTGAAGTTATGAGTTAAAATAAAAAAAGTGTACAGCAGAGGGAGCTGGGGAGCATTTTTAAGCAATAAAAACAGCAAATGTGTGTAAAACTCCAACCAAAGCTTTGGTATTCAAACAATTGCCTGTAACACATATAAAGGGGATAGTTTTACTCGAAAAAGCAAGAGAATTTTCTGGGAAAGCATCCTTTGTGAAGTATGAGTTAAAATAAAAAAAGTGTACAGCAGAGGGAGCTGGGGAGCATTTTTAAGTAATAATAACAGCAAATGTGTGTAAAACTCCAACCAAAGCTTTGGGATTCAAACCACTGCCTGTAACTAGTTTAAAGGGGAGAGTTCTACTCTAAAAAGCAAGAGACTTTACTGGGAAAGCATCCTTTGTGAAGTTATGAGTGAAAATCAAAAAAGTGTACAGCAGGCGCTGGGAACCATTTTTAAGCAATAAAAACAGCAAATGTGTGTAAAACTCCAACCAAAGCTTTGGGATTCAAACCACTTTCTGTAACTAGTATAAAGGGGAGAGTTTTACTGTAAAAAGCAAGAGACTTTACTGGGAAAGCATCCTTTGTGAAGTTATGAGTGAAAATCAAAAAAGTGTACAGCAGGCGCTGGGAACCATTTTTAAGCAATAAAAACAGCAAATGTTTGTAAAACTCCAGCCAAAGCTTTGGGATTCAAACCACTGCCTGTAACTATTATAAAGGGGAGAGTTTTACTCAAAAATGCAAAAGACTTTCCTGGGAAAGCATCCTTTGTGAAGTTATGAGTTACAATTTAAAAAGTGTACAGAAGAGGGAGCTGGGGAGCATTTTTATGTCATAAAAACAGCAAATGTGTGTAAAACTCCAACCAAAGCTTTGGGATTCAAACCACTGCCTGTAACTAGAACAAAGGGGAGAGTTTTATTCTAAAAATCAAGAGAATTTACTGGGAAAGCATCCTTTGTGAAGTTATGAGTCAAAATAAAAAAAGTGTACAGCAGGCGCTGGGAAGCATTTTTAAGCGATAAAAACTGCAAATGTGTGTAAAAATCCAACCAAAGCTTTGGGATTCAAACCACTGTCTGTAACTAGTATCAAGGGTAGAGTTCTACTCTAAAAAGTAAGAGACTTTACTGGGAAAGCATCCTTTGTGAATTTATAAATGAAAATAAAAAAAGTGTACAGCAGGCGCTGGGAAGCATTTTTCAGCAATAAAAACTGCAAATGTGTGTAAAACTCCAACCAAAGCTTTGGGATTCAAACCACTGCCCGTAACTAGTATAACGGGGAGAGTTATACTCCAAAAAGTAAGAGACTTTACTTGGAAAGCATCCTTTGTGAAGTTATGAGTCAAAATAAAAAAAAGTGTACAGCAGGCGCTGGGAAGCATTTTTCAGCAATAAAAACAGCAAATGTGTTTAAAGCTCAAACCAAAGCTTTGGGTTTCAAACCACTGCCTGTAACTCGTATAAAGGGGAGAGTTTTACTCTCAAAAGCAAGAGAATTTACTGGGAAAGCATCCTTTGTTAAGTTATGAGTCAAAATCAAAAAAAGTGTACAGCAGAGGGAGCTGGGAAGCATTTTTAAGCAATAAAAACTGCAAATGTATGTAAAACTCCAAACAAAGCTTTGGGATTCAAACCACTGCCTGTAACTAGTATAAAGGGGAGAGTTTTACTCTCAAAAGCAAGAGTCTTTACTTGGAAAGCATCCTTTGTGAAGTTATGAGTGAAAATAAAAAAGGTGTACAGCAGGCGCTGGGAAGCATTTTTCAGCAATAAAAACAGCAAATGTGCGTAAAACTCCAACCAAAGCTTTGGGATTCAAACCACTGCCTGTAACTAGTATAAAGGGGAGAGTTTTACTCTAAAATGCAAGAGAATTTACTTGGAAAGCATCCTTTGTGAAGTTATGAGTCAAAATAAAAAAAGTGTACAGCAGGGGCTGGGAAGCATTTTTCAGCAATAAAAACTGCAAATGTGTGTAAAACTCCAAACAAAGCTTTGGGATTCAAACCACTGCCTGTAACTAGTATAAAGGGGAGAGTTTTACTCTAAAATGCAAGAGAATTTACTGGGAAAGCATCTTTATGAAGTTATGAGTTACAATAAAAAATGTGTACAGCAGAGGGAGCAGGGGAGGATTTTTAAATCATAAAAACAGCAAATGTGTGTAAAACTCCAACCAAAGCTTTGGGATTCAAACCACTTTCTGTAACTAGTATAAAGGGGAGAGTTTTACTCTCAAAAGCAAGATAATTTACTGGGAAAGCATCCTTTGTGAAGTTCTGAGTCAAAATAAAAAAAGTTTACAAAGGCGCTGGGAAGCATTTTTCAGCAATAAAAACTGCAAATGTGTATAAAACTCCAACCAAAGCTTTGGGATTTAAACCACAACCTGCAACTTGTATAAAGCGGAGTGTTATACGATAAAAACAAGAGAATTTACTGGGAAAGAATCCTTTGTGAAGTATGAGTTAAAATAAAAAAAGTGTACAGCAGAGGGAGCTGGGGAGCATTTTTAAGTAATAAAAACAGCAAATGTGTGTAAAACTCCAACCAAAGCTTTGGTATTCAAACAATTGCCTGTAACACGTATAAAGGGGATAGTTTTACTCGAAAAAGCAAGAGAATTTTCTGGGAAAGCATCCTTTGTGAAGTTATGAGTTCAAATAAAAAAAGTGTACAGCAGAGGGAGCTGGGGAGCATTTTTAAGTAATAAAAACAGCAAATGTGTGTAAAACTCCAACCAAAGCTTTGGGATTCAAACCACTGCCTGCAACTCGTATAAACGGGAGAGTTTTACTGTAAAAAGCAAGAGAATTCACTGGGAAAGAATCCTTTGTGAAGTTATGAGTTCAAATAAAAAAAGTGTACAGCAGAGGGAGCTGGGGAGCATTTTTAAGTAATAAAAACAGCAAATGTGTGTAAAACTCCAACCAAAGCTTTGGGATTCAAACCACTGCCTGCAACTAGAACAAAGAGGAGAGTTTTATTCTAAAAATCAAGAGAATTTACTGGGAAAGCATCCTTTGTGAAGTTATGAGTCAACATAAAAAAAGTGTACAGCAGGCGCTGGGAAGCATTTTTAAGCGATAAAAACTGCATATGTGTGTAAAACTCACAAACCACAACCTGTAACTTGTATAAAGGGGAGAGTTTTACTCTAAAAAGCAAGAGAATTTACCGGGAAAGCATCCTTGGTGAAGTTATGAGTTACAATAAAAAAAGTGGACAGCAGAGGTAGCTGGGAAGCATTATTTAGCAATAAAAACTGCAAATGTGTGTAAAACTCAAACCAAAGCTTTGGGATTCAAACCACTACCTGTAACTAGTTTTCAGGGGAGAGTTCTCCTCTAAAAAGAAAGAGACTTTAATGGGAAAGCATCCATTGTGAAGTTATGAGTCAAAATAAAAAAAAGTGTACAGCAGGCGCTGGGAAGCATTTTTAAGCAATAAAAACAACAAATGTGTGTAAAACTCCAACCAAAGCTTTGGGATTCAAACAACTGCATGTAACGAGTTTAAAGGGGAGAGTTCTCCTCTAAAATCCAAGATACTTTATTGGGAAAGCATCCTTTGTGAAGTTATGAGTTACAATAAAAAAAAGTGTACAGCAGAGGGAGCTGGGAAGCATTTTTTAGCAATAAAAACTGCAAATGTGTGTAAAACTCAAACCAAAGCTTTGGGATTCAAACCACTACCTGTAACTAGCATAAAGGGGAGAGTTTTACTCAAAGATGCAAGAGAATTTACTGGGAAAGCATCCTTTGTGAAGTTATGAGTCAAAATAAAAAAAGTGTACAGCAGAGGGAGCTGGGGAGCATTTTTAAGTAATAAAAACAGCAAATGTGTGTAAAACTCCAACCAAAGCTTTGGTATTCAAACAATTGCCTGTAACACGTATAAAGGGGATAGTTTTACTCGAAAAAGCAAGAGAATTTTCTGGGAAAGCATCCTTTGTGAAGTTATGAGTTCAAATAAAAAAAGTGTACAGCAGAGGGAGCTGGGGAGCATTTTTAAGTAATAAAAACAGCAAATGTGTGTAAAACTCCAACCAAAGCTTTGGGATTCAAACCACTGCCTGCAACTCGTATAAACGGGAGAGTTTTACTGTAAAAAGCAAGAGAATTCACTGGGAAAGAATCCTTTGTGAAGTTATGAGTTCAAATAAAAAAAGTGTACAGCAGAGGGAGCTGGGGAGCATTTTTAAGTAATAAAAACAGCAAATGTGTGTAAAACTCCAACCAAAGCTTTGGGATTCAAACCACTGCCTGCAACTAGAACAAAGAGGAGAGTTTTATTCTAAAAATCAAGAGAATTTACTGGGAAAGCATCCTTTGTGAAGTTATGAGTCAACATAAAAAAAGTGTACAGCAGGCGCTGGGAAGCATTTTTAAGCGATAAAAACTGCAAATGTGTGTAAAACTCCAACCAAAGCTTTGGGATTCAAACCACTGCCTGTAACTAGTATCAAGGGTAGAGTTCTACTCTAAAAAGCAAGAGACTTTACTGGGAAAGCATCCTTTGTGAATTTATAAATGAAAATAAAAAAAGTGTACAGCAGGCGCTGGGAAGCATTTTTAAGCAATAAAAACAGCAAATATGTGTAAAACTCCAACCAAAGCTTTGGGATTCAAACAACTTTCTGTAACTAGTATAAAGGGGAGAGATTTACTCTCAAAAGCAAGAGAATTTACTGGGAAAGCATCCTTTGGGAAGTTATGAGTAAAAAAAAAAAAGTGCACAGCAGACGCTGGGAAGCATTTTTTAGCAATAAAAACTGCAAATGTGTGTAAAACTCCAACCAAAGCTTTGGGATTCAAACCACTGCCTGTCAATAGTATGCAGGGGAGAGTTCTAATTTAAAAAGCAAGAGACTTTAATGGGAAAGCATCCTTTGTGAAGTTATGAGTCAAAATAAAAAAAAGTGTACAGCAGGCGCTGGGAAGCATTTTTAAGCAATAAAAACAACAAATGTGTGTAAAACTCCAACCAAAGCTTTGGGATTCAAACAACTGCATGTAACGAGTTTAAAGGGGAGAGTTCTCCTCTAAAAGCCAATATACTTTACTGGGAAAGCATCCTTTGTGAAGTTATGAGTTACAATAAAAAAAAGTGTACAGCAGAGGGAGCTGGGAAGCATTTTTTAGCAATAAAAACTGCAAATGTGTGTAAAACTCCAACCAAAGCTTTGGGATTCAAACCACTACCTGTAACTAGCATAAAGGGGAGAGTTTTACTCAAATATGCAAGAGAATTTACTGGGAAAGCATCCTTTGTGAAGTTATGAGTCAAAATAAATAAAGTGTACAGCAGGCGCTCGGAAGCATTTTTAAGCAATAAAAACTACAAATGTGTGTAAAACTCCAACCAAAGCTTTGGGATTCAAACCACTACCTGTAACTACCATAAAGGGGAGAGTTCTACTCGAAAAAGCCAGAGACTTTACTTGGAAAGCATCCTTTGTGAAGTTATGAGTGAAAATAAAAAAAGTGTACAGCAGAAGGAGCTGGGGAGAATTTTTAAGCAATAAAAACTGCAAATGTGTGTAAAACTCCAACCAAAGCTTTGGGATTCAAACCACTGCCTGTAAATAGTATAAAGGGGACAGTTCTCCTCGAAAAAGCAAGAGAATTTACTGGGAAAGCATCCTTTGTGAAGTTATGAGTCAAAATAAATAAAAGTGTACAGCAGGCGCTGGGAAGCATTTTTAAGCAATAAAAACTGCAAATGTGTGTAAAACGCACAAACCACAACCTGGAACTTGTATAAAGGGGAGAGTTTTACTCTAAAAAGCAAGAGAATTTACTGGGAAAGCATCCTTTGTGAAGTTCTGAGTCAAAATAAAAAAAGTTTACAAAGGCGCTGGGAAGCATTTTTCAGCAATAAAAACTGCAAATGTGTGTAAAACTCCAACCAAAGCTTTGGGATTCAAACCACAACCTGCAACTAGTATAAAGCGGAGTTTTATACGATAAAAACAAGAGAATTTACTGGGAAAGCATCCTTTGTGAAGTTATGAGTCAAAATAAAAAAAGTGTACAGCAGCCGCTGGGGAGCATTTTTAAGAGATAAAAACTGCAAATGTGTGTAAATCTCACAAACCACAACCTGTAACTAGTATAAAGGGGATAGTTTTACTATAAAAAGCAAGAGAATTTACTGGGAAAGCATCATTTGTGAAGTTATGAGTCACAATAAAAAAAAGTGTACAGCAGAGGGAGCTGGGAAGTATTTCTAAGCAATACAAACTGCAAATGTGTGTAAAACTCAAACCAAAGCTTTGGTATTCAAACCACTGCCTGTAACTAGTATGAAGGGGAGAGTTTTTCTCTAAAAAGCAAGAGAATTAATTGGGAAAGCATCCTTTGTGAAGTTATGAGTCAAAATAAAAAAAGTGTACAGCAGGCGCTGGGAAGCAATTTTAAGCAAAAAAAACTGCAAATGTGTGTAAAACTCCAACCAAAGCTTTGGGATTCAAACCACTGCCTGTAACTAGTATAAAGGGGAGAGTTTTACTCTAAAAAGCAAGAGAATTTACCGGGAAGGCATCTTTAGTGAAGTTATGAGTTATAATAAAAATAAGTGTACAGCAGGCGCTGGGAAGCATTTTTAAGCGATAAAAACTGCAAATGTGTCTAAAACTCCAACCAAAGCTTTGAGATTCAAACCACTGCCTGTAACTAGTATAAAGGGGAGAGTTTTACTCTAAAAAGCAAGATAATTTACTGGGAAAGCATCCTTTGTGAAGTTATGAGTCAAAATAAAAAAAGTGTACAGCAGGCGCTCGGAAGCATTTTTAAGCAATAAAAACTGCAAATGTGTGTAAAACTCCAACCAAAGCTTTGGGATTCAAACCACTGCCTGTAACTAGTATAAAGGGGAGATTTTTACTCTAAAAAGCAAGATCATTTACTGGGAAAGCATTCTTTGTGAAGTTCTGAGTCAAAATATAAAAAGTGTACAGCAGGCGCTGGGAAGCATTTTTTAGCAATAAAAACTGCAAATGTGTGTAAAACTCCAACCAAAGCTTTGGGATTCAAACCACTGCCTGTCAATAGTATGCAGGGGAGAGTTCTAATTTAAAAAGCAAGAGACTTTAATGGGAAAGCATCCTTTGTGAAGTTCTGAGTCAAAATATAAAAAGTGTACAGCAGGCGCTGGGAAGCATTTTTAAGCAATAAAAACTGCAAATGTGTGTAAAACGCACAAACCACAACCTGGAACTTGTACTAAAGGGGAGAGTTTTACTCTAAAAAGCAAGAGAATTTACTGGGAAAGCATCCTTTGTGAAGTTCTGAGTCAAAATAAAAAAAGTTTACAAAGGCGCTGGGAAGCATTTTTCAGCAATAAAAACTGCAAATGTGTGTAAAACTCCAACCAAAGCTTTGGGATTCAAACCACAACCTGCAACTAGTATAAAGCGGAGTTTTATACGATAAAAACAAGAGAATTTACTGGGAAAGCATCCTTTGTGAAGTTATGAGTCAAAATAAAAAAAGTGTACAGCAGCCGCTGGGGAGCATTTTTAAGAGATAAAAACTGCAAATGTGTGTAAATCTCACAAACCACAACCTGTAACTAGTATAAAGGGGATAGTTTTACTATAAAAAGCAAGAGAATTTACTGGGAAAGCATCATTTGTGAAGGTATGAGTCACAATAAAAAAAAGTGTACAGCAGAGGGAGCTGGGAAGTATTTCTAAGCAATACAAACTGCAAATGTGTGTAAAACTCAAACCAAAGCTTTGGTATTCAAACCACTGCCTGTAACTAGTATGAAGGGGAGAGTTTTTCTCTAAAAAGCAAGAGAATTAATTGGGAAAGCATCCTTTGTGAAGTTATGAGTCAAAATAAAAAAAGTGTACAGCAGGCGCTGGGAAGCAATTTTAAGCAAAAAAAACTGCAAATGTGTGTAAAACTCCAACCAAAGCTTTGGGATTCAAACCACTGCCTGTAACTAGTATAAAGGGGAGAGTTTTACTCTAAAAAGCAAGAGAATTTACCGGGAAGGCATCTTTAGTGAAGTTATGAGTTATAATAAAAATAAGTGTACAGCAGGCGCTGGGAAGCATTTTTAAGCGATAAAAACTGCAAATGTGTCTAAAACTCCAACCAAAGCTTTGAGATTCAAACCACTGCCTGTAACTAGTATAAAGGGGAGAGTTTTACTCTAAAAAGCAAGATAATTTACTGGGAAAGCATCCTTTGTGAAGTTATGAGTCAAAATAAAAAAAGTGTACAGCAGGCGCTCGGAAGCATTTTTAAGCAATAAAAACTGCAAATGTGTGTAAAACTCAAACCAAAGCTTTGGGATTCAAACCACTGCCTGGAGCTAGTATAAAGGGGAGAGTTCTACTCTAAAAATCAAGAGAATGTACTGGGAAATCATCCTTTGTGAAGTTATGAGTCAAAACAAAAAAAGTGTACAGCAGGCGCTGGGAAGCATTTTTAAGCGATAAAAACTGCAAATGTGTGTAAAACTCACAAACCAAAACCTGTAACTCGTGTAAAGGGGAGAGTTCTACTCTAAAAATCAAGAGAATTTACTGAGAAAGCATCCTTTGTGAAGTTATGAGTGAAAATAAAAAAAGTGTAAAGAAGGCGCTGGAAAACATTTTTAAGCAATAAAAACTGCAAACGTGTGTAAAACTCCAACCAAAGCTTTGGGATTCAAACCACTGCCTGTAACTGGTCTAAAGGGGAGAGTTCTACTCTAAAAAGAAAGAGACTTTACTGGGAAAGCATTATTTGTGAAGTTATGAGTCAAAACAAAAAAAGTGTGCAGCAGGCGCTGGGAAGCATTTTTAAGCGATAAAAACTGCAAATGTGTGTAAAACTCACAAACCAAAACCTGTAACTCGTGTAAAGGGGAGAGTTCAACTCTAAAAATCAAGAGAATTTACTGAGAAAGCATCCTTTGTGAAGTTATGAGTCAAAACAAAAAAAGTGTGCAGCAGGCGCTGGGAAGCATTTTTAAGCGATAAAAACTGCAAATGTGTGTAAAACTCACAAACCAAAACCTGTAACTCGTGTAAAGGGGAGAGTTCAACTCTAAAAATCAAGAGAATTTACTGAGAAAGCATCCTTTGTGAAGTTATGAGTGAAAATAAAAAAAGTGTAAAGAAGGCGCGTGAAAGCATTTTTAAGCAATAAAAACTGCAAACGTGTGTAAAACTCAAACCAAAGCTTTGGGATTCAAACCACTGCCTGGAACTAGTATAAAGGGGAGAGTTCTACTCTAAAAATCAAGAGAATGTACTGGGAAAGCATCCTTTGTGAAGTTATGAGTCAAAACAAAAAAAGTGTGCAGCAGGCGCTGGGAAGCATTTTTAAGCGATAAAAACTGCAAATGTGTGTAAAACTCACAAACCAAAACCTGTAACTCGTGTAAAGGGGAGAGTTCAACTCTAAAAATCAAGAGAATTTACTGAGAAAGCATCCTTTGTGAAGTTATGAGTGAAAATAAAAAAAGTGTAAAGAAGGCGCTGGAAAGCATTTTTAAGCAATAAAAACTGCAAACGTGTGTAAAACTCCAACCAAAGCTTTGGGATTCAAACCACTGCCTGTAACTGGTCTAAAGGGGAGAGTTCTACTCTAAAAAGAAAGAGACTTTACTGGGAAAGCATTATTTGTAAAGTTATGAGTGAAAATAAAAAAAGTGTAAAGAAGGCGCTGGGAAGCATTTTTAAGCAATAAAAACTGCAAATGTGGATAAAACTCCAACCAAAGCTTTGGGATTCAAACCACTGCCTGTAACGAGTTTAAAGGGGAGAGTTCTACTCTAAAAGCCAAGATACTTTACTGGGAAAGCATCCTTTGTGAAGTTATGAGTCAAAATAAAGTAAGTGTACAGCAGGCGCTGGGAAGCATTTTTAAGCAATAAAAACTGCAAATGTTTGTAAAACTCCAAACAAAGCTTTGGGATTCAAACCACGGCCTGTAACCCGTATAAAGGGGAGAGTTTTACTCTAAAAAGCAAGATAATTTACCGGTAAAGCATCATTAGTGAAGTTATGAGTTACAAAAAAAAAAGTGTACAGCAGAGGTAGCTGGGAAGCATTTTTCAGCGATAAAAACTGCAAATGTGTGTAAAACTCCAACCAAAGCTTTGGGATTCAAAACACTGCCTGTAACTAGTATAAAGGGGAGAGTTTTACTCTAAAAAGCAAGAGAATTTCATGGGAAAGCATCCTTTGTGAAGTTATGAGTGAAAATAAAAAACGTGTACAGCAGGCGCTCGGAAGCATTTTTAAGCAACAAAAACTGCAAATGTGTGTAAAACTCCAACCAAAGCTTTGGGATTCAAACCACTGCCTGTAACTAGTATAAAGGGGAGAGTTTTACTCTAAAAAGCAAGATACTTTACTGGGAAAGCATCCTTTGTGAAGTTCTGAGTCAAAATATAAAAAGTGTACAGCAGGCGCTGGGAAGCATTTTTTAGCAATAAAAACTGCAAATGTGTGTAAAACTCCAACCAAAGCTTTGGGATTCAAACCACTGCCTGTCAATAGTATGCAGGGGAGAGTTCTAATTTAAAAAGCAGGAGACTTTAATGGGAAAGCATCCTTTGTGAAGTTCTGAGTAAAAATATAAAAAGTGTACAGCAGGCGCTGGGAAGCATTTTTAAGCAATAAAAACTGCAAATGTGTGTAAAACTCCAACCAAAGCTTTGGGATTCAAACCACTGCCTGTAACTAGTATAAAGGGGATAGTTTTACTCTAAAAAGCAAGAGAATTTACCGGGAAAGCATCTTTAGTGAAGTTATGAGTTATAATAAAAAAAAGTGTACAGCAGGCGCTCGGAAGCATTTTTAAGCAATAAAAACTACAAATGTGTGTAAAACTCCAACCAAAGCTTTGGGATCCAAACCACTACCTGTAACTAGCATAAAGGGGAGAGTTCTACTCGAAAAAGCAAGAGACTTTACTTGGAAAGCATCATTTGTGAAGTTATGAGTGAAAATAAAAAAAGTGTACAGCAGAGGGAGCTGGGGAGCATTTTTAAGTCATAAAAACAGCAAATGTGTGTAAAACTCCAACCAAAGCTTTGGGATTCAAACCACTGCCTGTAAATAGTATAAAGGGGACAGTTCTCCTCGAAAAAGCAAGAGAATTTACTGGGAAAGCATCCTTTGTGAAGTTATGAGTCAAAATAAAAAAAAGTGTACAGCAGGCGCTGGGAAGCATTTTTAAGCAATAAAAACTGCAAATGTGTGTAAAACTCACAAACCACAACCTGGAACTTGTATAAAGGGGAGAGTTTTACTCTAAAAAGCAAGAGAATTTACTGGGAAAGCATCCTTTGTGAAGTTCTGAGTCAAAATAAAAAAAGTTTACAAAGGCGCTGGGAAGCATTTTTAAGCAATAAAAACTGCAAATGTGTGTAAAACTCAAACCAAAGCTTTGAGATTCAAACCACTGCCTGTAACTAGTATAAAGGGGAGAGTTTTCCTCTAAAAAGCAAGATAATTTCCAGAGAAAGCATCCTTTGTGAAGTTATGAGTAAAAAAAAAAAAGTGTACAGCAGACGCTGGGAAGCATTTTTAAGCAATAAAAACTGCAAATGTGTGTAAAACTCCAACCAAAGCTTTGGGATTCAAACCACTGCCTGTAACTAGTATAAAGGGGAGAGTTTTACTCTAAAAAGCAAGATACTTTACTGGGAAAGCATCCTTTGTGAAGTTCTGAGTCAAAATATAAAAAGTGTACAGCAGACGCTGGGAAGCATTTTTTAGCAATAAAAACTGCAAATGTGTGTAAAACTCCAATCAAAGCTTTGGGATTCAAACCACTGCCTGTCAATAGTATGCAGGGGAGAGTTCTAATTTAAAAAGCAAGAGACTTTAATGGGAAAGCATCCTTTGTGAAGTTCTGAGTCAAAATATAAAAAGTGTACAGCAGGCGCTGGGAAGCATTTTTAAGCAATAAAAACTGCAAATGTGTGTAAAACTCAAACCAAAGCTTTGGGATTCAAACCACTGCCTGGAACTAGTATAAAGGGGAGAGTTCTACTCTAAAAATCAAGAGAATGTAGTGGGAAAGCATCCTTTGTGAAGTTATGAGTCAAAACAAAAAAAGTGTACAGCAGGCGCTGGGAAGCATTTTTAAGCGATAAAAACTGCAAATGTGTGTAAAACTCCAACCAAAGCTTTGGGATTCAAACCACAACCTGCAACTAGTATAAAGTGGAGTTTTATATGATAAAAACAAGAGAATTTACTGGGAAAGCATCGTTTGTGAAGTTATGAGTCAAAATAAAAATAGTGTACAGCAGCCGCTGGGGAGCATTTTTAAGAGATAAAAACTGCAAATGTGTGTAAATCTCACAAACCACAACCTGTAACTAGTATAAAGGGGATAGTTTTACTATAAAAAGCAAGATAATTTACTGGGAAAGCATCCTTTGTGAAGTTATGAGTCACAATAAAAAAAAGTGTACAGCAGGCGCTGGGAAGCATTTTTAAGCGATAAAAACTGCAAATGTGTGTAAAACTTAAACCAAAGCTTTGGTATTCAAACCACTGCCTGTAACTAGTATGAAGGGGAGAGTTTTTCTCTAAAAAGCAAGAGAATTAATTGGGAAAGCATCCTTTGTGAAGTTCTGAGTCAAAATATAAAAAGTGTACAGCAGGCGCTGGGAAGCATTTTTTAGCAATAAAAACTGCAAATGTGTGTAAAACTCCAACCAAAGCTTTGGGATTCAAACCACTGCCTGTCAATAGTATGCAGGGGAGAGTTCTAATTTAAAAAGCAAGAGACTTTAATGGGAAAGCATCCTTTGTGAAGTTCTGATTCAAAATATAAAAAGTGTACAGCAGGCGCTGGGAAGCATTTTTAAGCAATAAAAACTGCAAATGTGTGTAAAACTCAAACCAAAGCTTTGGGATTCAAACCCCTGCCTGGAATTAGTATAAAGGGGAGAGTCCTACTCTAAAAATCAAGAGAATGTACTGGGAAAGCATCCTTTGTGAAGTTATGAGTCAAAACAAAAAAAGTGTACAGCAGGCGCTGGGAAGCATTTTTAAGCGATAAAAACTGCAAATGTGTGTAAAACACACAAACCAAAACCTGTAACTCGTGTAAAGGGGAGAGTTCTACTCTAAAAATCAAGAGAATTTACTGAGAAAGCATCCTTTGTGAAGTTATGAGTGAAAATAAAAAAAGTGTAAAGAAGGCGCTGGAAAACATTTTTAAGCAATAAAAACTGCAAACGTGTGTAAAACTCCAACCAAAGCTTTGGGATTTAAACCACTGCCTGTAACTGGTCTAAAGGGGAGAGTTCTACTCTAAAAAGAAAGAGACTTTACTGGGAAAGCATTATTTGTGAAGTTCTGAGTCAAAATATAAAAAGTGTACAGCAGGCGCTGGGAAGCATTTTTAAGCAATAAAAACTGCAAATGTGTGTAAAACTCAAACCAAAGCTTTGGGATTCAAACCACTGCCTGGAACTAGTATAAAGGGGAGAGTTCTACTCTAAAAATCAAGAGAATGTAGTGGGAAAGCATCCTTTGTGAAGTTATGAGTCAAAACAAAAAAAGTGTACAGCAGGCGCTGGGAAGCATTTTTAAGCGATAAAAACTGCAAATGTGTGTAAAACTCCAACCAAAGCTTTGGGATTCAAACCACAACCTGCAACTAGTATAAAGCGGAGTTTTATATGATAAAAACAAGAGAATTTACTGGGAAAGCATCGTTTGTGAAGTTATGAGTCAAAATAAAAATAGTGTACAGCAGCCGCTGGGGAGCATTTTTAAGAGATAAAAACTGCAAATGTGTGTAAATCTCACAAACCACAACCTGTAACTAGTATAAAGGGGATAGTTTTACTATAAAAAGCAAGATAATTTACTGGGAAAGCATCCTTTGTGAAGTTATGAGTCACAATAAAAAAAAGTGTACAGCAGGCGCTGGGAAGCATTTTTAAGCGATAAAAACTGCAAATGTGTGTAAAACTTAAACCAAAGCTTTGGTATTCAAACCACTGCCTGTAACTAGTATGAAGGGGAGAGTTTTTCTCTAAAAAGCAAGAGAATTAATTGGGAAAGCATCCTTTGTGAAGTTCTGAGTCAAAATATAAAAAGTGTACAGCAGGCGCTGGGAAGCATTTTTTAGCAATAAAAACTGCAAATGTGTGTAAAACTCCAACCAAAGCTTTGGGATTCAAACCACTGCCTGTCAATAGTATGCAGGGGAGAGTTCTAATTTAAAAAGCAAGAGACTTTAATGGGAAAGCATCCTTTGTGAAGTTCTGATTCAAAATATAAAAAGTGTACAGCAGGCGCTGGGAAGCATTTTTAAGCAATAAAAACTGCAAATGTGTGTAAAACTCAAACCAAAGCTTTGGGATTCAAACCCCTGCCTGGAACTAGTATAAAGGGGAGAGTCCTACTCTAAAAATCAAGAGAATGTACTGGGAAAGCATCCTTTGTGAAGTTATGAGTCAAAACAAAAAAAGTGTACAGCAGGCGCTGGGAAGCATTTTTAAGCGATAAAAACTGCAAATGTGTGTAAAACACACAAACCAAAACCTGTAACTCGTGTAAAGGGGAGAGTTCTACTCTAAAAATCAAGAGAATTTACTGAGAAAGCATCCTTTGTGAAGTTATGAGTGAAAATAAAAAAAGTGTAAAGAAGGCGCTGGAAAACATTTTTAAGCAATAAAAACTGCAAACGTGTGTAAAACTCCAACCAAAGCTTTGGGATTTAAACCACTGCCTGTAACTGGTCTAAAGGGGAGAGTTCTACTCTAAAAAGAAAGAGACTTTACTGGGAAAGCATTATTTGTGAAGTTATGAGTCAAAATAAAAAAAGTGTACAGCAGCCGCTGGGAAGCATTTTTAAGCAATAAAAACTGCAAATGTGTGTAAATCTCACAAACCACAACCTGTAACTAGTATAAAGGGGATAGTTTTTCTCTAAAAAGCAAGAGAATTAATTGGGAAAGCATCCTTTGTGAAGTTATGAGTCAAAATAAAAAAAGTGTACAGCAGGCGCTGGGAAGCAATTTTAAGCAATAAAAACTGCAAATGTGTGTAAAACTCCAACCAAAGCTTTGGGATTCAAACCACTGCCTGTAACTGGTCTAAAGGGGAGAGTTCTACTCTAAAAAGAAAGAGACTTTACTGGGAAAGCATTATTTGTGAAGTTATGAGTGAAAATAAAAAAAGTGTAAAGAAGGCGCTGGGAAGCATTTTTAAGCAATAAAAACTGCAAATGTGGATAAAACTCCCACCAAAGCTTTGGGATTCAAACCACTGCCTGTAACGAGTTTAAAGGGGAGAGTTCTACTCTAAAAGCCAAGATACTTTACTGGGAAAGCATCCTTTGTGAAGTTATGAGTCAAAATAAAGAAAGTGTACAGCAGGCGCTGGGAAGCATTTTTAAGCAATAAAAACAGCAAATGTGGATAAAACTCCAACCAAAGCTTTGGGATTAAAACTAGTGCCTGTAACTAGGATAAAGGGGAGAGTTCTACTCGAAAAGGCAAGAGAATTTACTGGGAAAGCATCCTTTGTGAAGTTATGTTTTAAAATAAAAAAAGTGTACAGCAGGTGCTGGGAAGCATTTTTAAGAGATAAAAACTGCAAATGTTTGTAAAACTCCAACCAAAGCTTTGGGATTCAAATCACTGCCTGTAACTAGTATGAAGGGGAGAGTTCTAATTTAAAAAGCAAGAGACTTTACAGGGAAAGCATCCTTTGTGAAGTTATGAGTTACAATAAAAAAAGTGTACAGAAGAGGGAGCTGGGAAGCATTTTTAAGCAATAAAAACTGCAAATGTGTGTAAAACTCCAACCAAAGCTTTGGGATTCAAACCACTGCCTGTAACTAGTATAGAGGGTAGAGTTTTACTCTAAAAAGCAAGAGAATGTACTGGGAAAGCATCTTTTGTGAAGTTATGAGTCAAAATAAAAAAAGTGTACAGCAGGCGCTGGGAAGCATTTTTAAGCGATAAAAACAGTAAATGTGTGTCAAACTCCAACCAAAGCTTTGTGATTCAAACCACTGCCTGTAACTAGTATAAAGGGGAGAGTTCTACTCGAAAAGGCAAGAGACTTTACTTGGAAAGCATCCTTTGTGAAGTTATGAGTCAAAATTTAAAAAAGTGTACAGCAGGTGCTGGGAAGCCTTTTTAAGCAATAAAAACTGCAAATGTTTGTAAAACTCCAACCAAAGCTTTGGGATTCAACCCACTGCCTGTAACTAGTATGAAGGGGAGAGTTTTATTCTCAAAAGCAAGAGAATTTACTGGGAAAGCATCCTTTGTGAAGTTATGAGTTACAATAAAAAAAGTGTACAGCAGAGGGAGCTGGGAAGCATTTTTAAGCAATAAAAACTGCAAATGTGTGTAAAACTCCAACCAAAGCTTTGGGATTCAAACCACTGCCTGTAACTAGTATAGAGGGTAGAGTTTTACTCTAAAAAGTAAGAGAATGTACTGGGAAAGCATCTTTTGTGAAGTTATGAGTCAAAATAAAAAAAATGTACAGCAGGCGCTGGGAAACATTTTTAAGCAATAAAAACTGCAAATGTGTGTAAAACTCCAACCAAAGCTTTGGGATTCAAACCACTTCCTGTAACTAGTATAATGGGGAGAGTTTTACTCTAAAATGCAAGAGAATTTACTTGGAAAGCATACTTTGTGAAGTTACGAGTTTCAATAAAAAACGTGTACAGCAGAGGGAGCTGGGAAGCATTTTTAAGAAATAAAAACTGCAAATGTGTGTAAAACTCCAACCAAAGCTTTGGGATTCAAACCACTGCCTGTAACTAGTATAAAGGGGAGTTTTATATGATAAAAACAAGAGAATTTACTGGGAAAGCATCCTTTGTGAAGTTATGAGTCAAAATAAAAAAAGTGTACAGCAGCCGCTGGGGAGCATTTTTAAGAGATAAAAACTGCAAATTTGTGTAAATCTCACAAACCACAACCTGTAACTAGTATAAAGGGGATAGTTTTACTATAAAAAGCAAGAGAATTTACTGGGAAAGCATCCTTTGTGAAGTTATGAGTCACAATAAAAAAAAGTGTACAGCAGGCGCTGGGAAGCATTTTTTAGCAATAAAAACTGCAAATGTGTGTAAAACTCCAACCAAAGCTTTGGTATTCAAACCACTGCCTGTCAATAGTATGCAGGGGAGAGTTCTAATTTAAAAAGCAAGAGACTTTAATGGGAAAGCATCCTTTGTGAAGTTCTGAGTCAAAATATAAAAAGCGTACAGCAGAGGGAGCTGGGAAGCATTTTTAAGCAATAAAAACAGCAAATGTATGTAAATATCTAACCAAAGCTTTGGGATTCAAACCACTGCCTGTAACTAGTATAAAGGGTAGAGTTTTACTCTAAAAAGCAATGAAAATCTACTGGGAAAGCATTCTTTGTGAAGTTATGAGTTACAATAAAAAAAGTGTACAGCAGAGGGAGCTGGGAAGCATTTTTCAGCAATAAAAACTGCAAATGTGTGTGAAACTCCTACCAAAGCTTTGGGATTCAAACCACTGACTGTAACTAGTATAAAGGGGAGAGTTTTACTCTAAAAAGCAATATAATTTACTTGGAAATCATCCTTTTTGAAGTTTTGAGTCAAAATAAAAAATTTGTACAGTCGGCGCTGGGAAGCATTCTTAAAGCAATAAAAACAGCAAATGTGTGTAAAACTCCAACCAAAGCTTTGGGATTCAAACCACTGCCTGTAACTCGTATCAAGGGGAGAGTTCTAGTCTAAAAAGCAAAATATTTACTGGGAAAGCATCCTTTGAGAAGTTATGAGTCAAAATAAAAAAAGTGTACAGCAGGCACTGGGAAGCATTTTTCAGCGATAAAAACTGCAAATGTGTGTAAAACTCCAACCAAAGCTTTGGGATTCAAACCACTGCCTGTAACTAGTATAAAGGGGAGAGCTCTACTCGAATAGGCAAGAGACTTTACTTGTAAAGCATCCTTTGTGAAGTTATGAGTCAAAATTAAAAAAAAGTGTACAGGAGGTGCTGGGAAGCCTTTTTAAGCAATAAAAACTGCAAATGTGTGTAAAACTCCAACCAAAGCTTTGGGATTCAAACTACTGCCTGTAACTAGTATAAAGGGGAGAGTTTTACTCTAAAATGCAAGAGAATTTACTTGGAAAGCATCCTTTGTGAATTTAAAAGTGAAAATAAAAAAAGTGTATAGCAGGCGCTGCGAAGCATTTTTAAGCAATAAAAACAGCAAATGTGTGTCAAACTCCAACCAAAGCTTTGGGATTAAAACCAGTGCCTGTAACAAGTATAAAGCGGAGAGTTCTACTCGAAAATGCAAGAGAATTTACTGGGAAAGCATCCTTTGTGAAGTTATGTGTTAAAATAAAAAAAGTGTACAGCAGGTGCTGGGAAGCATTTTTAAGCAATAAAAACTGCAAATGTTTGTAAAACTCCAACCAAAGCTTTGGGATTCATACCACAACCTGTAACTAGTATAAAGGGGAGAGTTTTTCTCTTAAATGCAAGAGAATTTACTTGGAAAGCATCCTTTGTGAAGTTATGAGTCAAAATGAAAAAATTGTACAGCAGGCGCTGGGAAGCATTTTTAAGCAATAAAAACTGCAAATGTGTGTAAAACTCCAACCAAAGCTTTTTGATTCAAACCACTGCCTGTAACTAGTATAAAGGGGAGAGTTCTACTCTAAAATACAAGAGAATTTACTTGGAAATCATCCTTTGTGAAGTTTTGAGTCAAAATAAAAAATGTGTACAGTCGGCGCTGGGAAGCATTTTTAAGCAATAAAAACAGCAAATGTGTGTAAAACTCCAACCAAAGCTTTGGGATTCAAACCACTGCCTGTAACTAGTATCAAGGGGAGAGTTCTACTCTAAAAAGCAAGAGAATTTACTGGGAAAGCATCCTTTGTGAAGTTATGAGTCAAAATAAAAAAAGTGTGCAGCAGGCGCTGGGAAGCATTTTTAAGCAATAAAAACAGCAAATGTGTGTAAAACTCCAACCAAAGTTTTGGGATTCAAACCACTGCCTGTAACTAGTATAAAGGGGAGCGTTTTACTCTAAAAAGCAAGAGAATGTACTGGGAAAGCATCCTTTGTGAAGTTATGAGTTTCAATAAAAAAAGTTTACAGCAGAGGGAGCTGGGGAGCATTTTTAAGCAATAAAAACAGCAAATGTTTGTTAAACTCCAACCAAAGCTTTGGGATTCATACCACTGCCTGTAACTAGTATAAAGAGGAGAGTTTTACTCTAAAAAGCAAGAGAATTTACTGGGAAAGCATCCTTTGTGAAGTTATGAGTTACAATAAAAAAAGTGTACAGCAGAGGGAGCTGGGAAGCATTTTTATGCAATAAAAACTGCAAATGTGTGTAAAACTCCAACTAAAGCTTTGGGGTTAAAACCACTGCCTGTAACTAGTATAAAGGGGAGAGTTTTACTCTTAAATGCAAGAGAATTTACTTGGAAAGCATCCTTTGTGAAGTTATGAGTCAAAATGAAAACGTTTCAGCAATAAAAACTGCAAATGTTTGTAAAACTCCAAACAAAGCTTTGGGATTCAAACCACTGCCTGTAACTAGTATAAAGGGGAGAGTTTTATTCTAAAAAGCAAGAAAATTTACTGGGAAACAATCCTTTGTGAAGTTATGAGTTACAATAAAAAAAAGTGTACAGCAGAGGGAGCTGGGAAGCATTTTTAAGCAATAAAAACTGCAAATATGTGTAAAACTCCAACCAAAGCTTTGGGGTTCAAACCACTGCCTGTAACTTGTATAACGGGGAGAGTAAAACTCCAAAAAACAAGAGACTTTAGTGGGAAAGCATCCTTTGTGAAGTTATGAGTCAAAATTAAAAAAAAGTGTACAGCAGGCGCTGGGAAGCATTTTTAAGCAATAAAAACAGCAAATGTGTGTAAGATTCCAACCAAAGCTTTGGGATTCAAACCAGTGCCTGTAACTAGTATAAAGGGGAGAGTTCTACTCGAAAAGGCAAGATAATTTACTGGGAAAGCATCCTTTGTGAAGTTATGAGTTAAAATAAAAAAAGTGTACAGCAGGTGCTGGGAAGCATTTTTAAGCGATAAAAACTGCAAATGTGTGTAAAACTCCAACCAAAGCTTTGGGATTCAAACCACTGCCTGTAACTAGTGTAAAGGGGAGAGTTTTATTCTAAAAAGCAAGAGAATTTACTAGGAAACCATCCTTTGTGAAGTTATGAGTTACAATAAAAAAAGTGTACAGCAGAGGGAGCTGGGAAGCATTTTTAAGCAATACAAACTGCAAATGTGTGTAAAACTCCAACCAAAGCTTTGGGATTCAAACCACTGCCTGTAACTAGTATAAAGGGGAGAGTTTTACTCTAAAATGCAAGAGAATTTACTTGGAAAGCATCCTTTGTGAAGTTATGAGTCAAAATAAAAAAAGTCAACAGCATGCGCTGGGAAGCATTTTTAAGCGATAAAAACTGCAAATGTGTGTAAAACTCCAACCAAAGCTTTGGGATTCAAACCACTGCCTGTAACTAGTATACAGGGGAGAGTTTTACTCTAAAATGCAAGAGAATTTAATTGGAAAGCATCCTTTGTGAAGTTATGAGTCAAAATAAAAAAATTGTACAGCATGCGCTGGGAAGCATTTGTAAGCAATAAAAACAGCAAATGTGTGTAAAACTCCAACCAAAGCTCTGGGATTCAAACCACTCCCTGTAACTAGTATCAAGGCGAGAGTTCTACGCTAAAAAGCAAGAGACTTTACTGGGAAAGCATCCTTTGTGAATTAATAAGTGAAAATAAAAAAAGTGTACAGCAGGCGCTGGGAAGCATTTTTAAGCAAAAAAAACAGCAAATGTGTGTAAAACTCCAACCAAAGCTTTGGGATTCAAAACAATAACTAGTATAACGGGCAGAGTTATACTATAAAAAACAAGAGACTTTACAGGGAAAGCATCCTTTGTGAAGTTATGAGTTACAATGAAAAAAAGTGTACAGCAGAGGGAACTGGGAAGCATTTTTAAGCAATAAAAGCTGCAAATGTGTGTAAAACTCCAACCAAAGCTTTGGTATTCAAACCACTGCCTGTAACTAGTATAACGGGGAGAGTTATACTCTAAAAAAACAAGAGAATTCTCTGGGAAAGCATCCTTTGCGAAGTTATGAGTTATAATAAAAAAACTGTACAGCAGAGGGAGCTGGGAAGCATTTTTAAGTAATAAAAACAGCAAATGTGTGTAAAACTCCAACCAAAGCTTTGGGATTCAAACCAATGCCTGTAACTCGTATAAAGGGGAGAGTTCTCTTCGAAAAAGCAAGAGAATTTACTGGGAAAGCATCCTTTGTGAAGTTATGAGTCAAAATAAATAAAATTCTACAGCAGGCGCTGGGAAGCATTTTTAAGCAATAAAAACAGCAAATGTGTGTAAAACTCCAACCAAAGCTTTGGGATTCAAACCACTGCCTGTTACTAGTATCAAGGGGAGAGTTCTACTCTAAAAAGCAAGATAATTTACTGGGAAAGCATCCCTTGTGAAGTTTTGAGTCAAAATTAAAAAAGTGTACAGCAGGCGCTGGGAAGCATTTTTCAGCGATAAAAACTGCAAATGTGTGTAAAACTCCAACCAAAGCTTTGGGATTCAAACCACTGCCTGTAACTATTATAAAGGAGATAGTTTTACTCTAAAATGCAAGAGAATTTACTTGGAAAGCATCCTTTGTGAAGTTATGAGTCAAAATGAAAACGTTTCGGCAATAAAAACTGCAAATGTTTGTAAAACTCCAACCAAAGCTTTGGGATTCAAACCACTGCCTGTAACTAGTATAAAGGGGAGAGTTCTATTCTAAAAAGCAAGAAAATTTACTAGGAAACCATCCTTTGTGAAGTTATGAGTTACAATAAAAAAAAGTGTACAGCAGAGGGAGCTGGGAATCATTTTTAAGCAATACAAACTGCAAATGTGTGTAAAACTCCAACCAAAGCTTTGGGATTCAAACCACTGTCTGTAACTAGTATTACGGGGAGAGTTATACTATAAAAACAAGAGACTTTACTGGGAAAGCATCCTTTGTGAAGTTATGAGTCAAAATAAATAAAATTCTACAGCAGGCGCTGGGAAGCATTTTTAAGCAATAAAAACAGCAAATGTGTGTAAAACTCCAACCAAAGCTTTGGGATTCAAACCACTGCCTGTTACTAGTATCAAGGGGAGAGTTCTACTCTAAAAGCAAGAGAATTTACTGGGAAAGCATCCCTTGTGAAGTTTTGAGTTACAATAAAAAAAGTGAACAGCAGAGGGAGCTGGGAAGCATTTCGAAGCAATAAAAACTGCAAATGTGTGTAAAACTCCAACCAAAGCTTTGGGATTTACACCACTGCCTGTAACTTGCATAAAGGGGAGAGTTCTACTCTAAAAAGCAAGAGACTTTACTGGGAAAGCATCCTTTGTGAAGTTATGAGTGAAAATAAAAAAAGTGTACAGCAGGCGCTGCGAAGCATTTTTAAGCAATAAAAACTGCAAATGTTTGTAAAACTCCAACCAAAGCTTTGGGATTCAAACCACTGCCTGTAACTAGTATGAAGGGGAGAGTTTTATTCTCAAAAGCAAGAGAATTTACTGGGAAAGCATCCTTTGTGAAGTTATGAGTTACAATAAAATAAGTGTACAGCAGAGGGAGCTGGGAAGCATTTTTAAGCAATAAAAACTGCAAATATGTGTAAAACTCCAACCAAAGCTTTGGGATTCAAACCACTTCCTGTAACTAGTATAAAGGGTAGAGTTTTACTCTAAAAAGCAAGAGAATGTACTGGGAAAGCATCTTTTGTGAAGTTATGAGTCAAAATAAAAAAAGTGTACAGCAGGCGCTGGGAAGCATTTTTAAGCGATAAAAACAGTAAATGTGTGTCAAACTCCAACCAAAGGTTTGGGTTTCAAACCACTGCCTGTAACTAGTATAAAGGGGAGAGTTCTACTCGAAAAGGCAAGAGACTTTACTTGGAAATCATCCTTTGTGAAGTTTTGAGTCAAAATAAAAAATGTGTACAGTCGGCGCTGGGAAGCATTTTTAAGCAACAAAAACAGCAAATGTGTGTAAAACTCCAACCAAAGCTTTGGGATTCAAACCACTGCCTGTAACTAGTATAAAGAGGAGATTTCTACTCGAAAAAGCAAGAGAATTTACTGGGAAAGCATACTTTGTGAAGTTATGAGTCAAAATAAAAAAGTGTACAGCATCGCTGGGAAGCATTTTTAAGCGAAATAAAATGCAAATGTGTGTAAAACTCACAAACCACAACCTGTAACAAGGATAAAGGGGAGGGTTTTACTCTAAAAAGCAAGAGAATTTACTGGGAAAGCATCCTTTGTGAAATTATGAGTTACAATAAAAAAAGTGTACAGCAGAGGGAGCTGGGGAGCATTTTTAAGTAATAAAAACAGCAAATGTGTGTAAAACTCCAACCAAAGCTTTGGGATTCAAACCACTGCCTGTAACTAGTATAAAGGGGAGAGTTCTCTTCGAAAAAGCAAGAGAATTTACTGGGAAAGCATCCTTTGTGAAGTTATCAGTGAAAATAAAAAAAGTGTACAGCAGGCGCTGGGAAGCATTTCTAAGCAATAAAAACAGCAAATGGGTGTAAAACTCTAACCAAAGCTTTGGGATTCAAATCACTGCCTGTAACTAGTGTAAAGGGGAGAGTTTTACTCTTAAATGCAAGAGAATTTACTTGGAAAGCATCCTTTGTGAAGTTATGAGTCAAAATAAAAAAAGTGTACAGCAGGCGCTGGCAAGCATTTTTAAGCAAAAAAAACTGCAAATGTTTGTAAAAGTCCAACCAAAGCTTTGGGATTCAAACCACTGCCTGTAACTAGTATAAAGGGGAGAGTTTTACTCTAAAAAGCAAGAGAATGTACTGGGAAAGCATCCTTTGTGAAGTTATGAGTCAAAATAAAAGAAGTGTACAGCAGGCGCTGGGAAGCATTTTTCAGCAATAAAAACTGCAAATGTGTGTAAAACTCCAACCAAAGCTTTGGGATTCAAACCACTGCGCGTAACTAGTATAACGGGGAGAGTTATACTCCAAAAAACAAGAGACTTTACTTGGAAAGCATCCTTTGTGAAGTTATGAGTCAAAATTAAAAAAAGTGTACAGCAGGCGCTGGGAAGCATTTTTAAGCAATAAAAACTGCAAATGTGTGTAAAACTCCAACCAAAGCTTTGGGATTCAAACCACTGCCTGTAACTAGTATAACGGGGAGAGTTATACTCCAAAATGCAAGAGAATTTACTGGGAAACCATCCTTTGTGAAGTTATGAGTTACAAAAAAAAAAGTGTACAGCAGACGCTGGGAAGGATTTTTCAGCAATAAAAACTGCAAATGTTTGTAAAACTCCAACCAAACTTTGGGATTCAAACCACTGCTTGTAACTAGTATAAAGGGGAGAGTTTTACTCTAAGAAGCAAGAGAATTCACTTGGAAAGCATCCTCAGTGAAGTTATGAGTTTCAATAAAAAAAGTGGACAGTAGAGGGAGCTGGGAAGCATTATTTGGCAATAAAAACTGCAAATGTGTTTAAAACTCAAACCAAAGCTTTGGGATTCAAACCACTGCCTGTAACTAGTATAAAGGGGAGAGTTTTTCTCTAAAAGGCAAGAGAATTAATTGGGAAAGCATCCTTTGTGAAGTTATGAGTCACAATAAAAAAAGGTGTACAGCAGAGGGAGCTGGGAAGCATTTTTAAGCAATAAAAACTGCAAATGTGTGTAAAACTCCAACCAAAGCTTTGGGATTCAAACCACTGCCTGCAACTAGTATAAAGGGGAGAGTTTTACTCTAAAAAGCAAGATAATTTCCAGAGAAAGCATCCTTTGTGAAGTTATGAGTAAAAAAATAAAAAGTGTACAGCAGGCGCTGGGAAGTATTTTTTAAGCGATAAAAACTGCAAATGTGTGTAAAACTCACAAACCACAACCTGTAACTAGTATAAAGGGGAGAGTTTAACTCTAAAAAGCAAGATAATTTACTGGGAAAGCATCGTTTGTGAAGTTCTGAGTCAAAATATAAAAAGTGTACAGCAGGCGCTGGGAAGCATTTTTAAGCAATAAAAACTGCAAATGTGTGTAAAACTCCAACCAAAGCTTTGGGATTCAAACCACTGCCTGGAACTAGTATAAAGGGGAGAGTTTTACTCTAAAATGCAAGAGAACTTACTTGGAAAGTATCCTTTGGGAAGTTATGAGTCAAAATAAAAAAGGTGTAAAGCAGGCGCTGGGAAGCATTTTTAGGCAATAAAAACTGCAAATGTGTGTAAAACTCACAAACCACAACCTGTAACTAGTATAAAGGGGAGAGTTTAACTCTAAAAAGCAAGAGAATTTACTGGGAAAGCATCCTTTGTGAAGTAATGAGTCAAAATAAAAAAAGTGTACAGCAGCCGCTGGGGAGCATTTTTAAGAGATAAAAACTGCAAATGTGTGTAAATCTCACAAACCACAACCTGTAACTCGTATAAAGGGGATAGTTTTACTATAAAAAGCAAGAGAATTTAATCGGAAAGCATCCTTTGTGAAGTTATGAGTCACAATAAAAAAAAGTGTACAGCAGGCGCTGGGAAGCATTTTTAAGCGATAAAAACTACAAATGTGTGTAACACTCAAACCAAAGCTTTGGTATTCAAACCACTGCCTGTAACTAGTATAAAGGGGAGAGTTCTACTCTAAAAAGCAAGTGAATTTACTGGGAAAGCATCCTTTGTGAAGTTCTGAGTCAAAATAAAAAAAGTTTACAAAGGCGCTGGGAAGCATTTTTCAGCAATAAAAACTGCAAATGTGTGTAAAACTCCAACCAAAGCTTTGGGATTCAAACCACAACCTGCAACTAGTATAAAGCGGAGTTTAATACGATAAAAACAAGAGAATTTACTGGGAAAGCATCCTTTGTGAAGTAATGAGTCAAAATAAAAAAAGGTGTACAGCAGCCGCTGGGGAGCATTTTTAAGAGATAAAAACTGCAAATGTGTGTAAATCTCACAAACCACAACCTGTAACTCGTATAAAGGGGATAGTTTTACTATAAAAAGCAGGAGAATTTAATGGGAAAGCATCCTTTGTGAAGTTCTGAGTCAAAATATAAAAAGTCTACAGCAGGCGCTGGGAAGCATTTTTAAGCAATAAAAACTGGAAATGTGTGTAAAACTTACAAACCACAACCTGTAACTTGTATAAAGGGGAGAGTTTTACTCTAAAAAGCAAGAGAATTTACCGGGAAAGCATCCTTAGTGAAGTTATGAGTGACAATAAAAAATGTGGACAGCAGAGGGAGCTGGTAAGCATTTTTAAGCGATAAAAACTGCAAATGTGTGTAAAACTCCAACCAAAGCTTTGGGATTCAAACCACTGCCTGTAACTAGTATGAAGGGGAGAGTTTTACTCTAAGAAGCAAGAGAATTTACCAGGAAAGCATCCTCAGTGAAGTTATGAGTTACAATAAAAAAGTGGACAGTAGAGGGAGCTGGGAAGCATTATTTAGCAAAAAAAACTGCAAATGTGTTTAAAACTCAAACCAAAGCTTTGGGATTCAAACCACTGCCTGTAACTAGTATAAAGGGGAGAGTTTTTCTCTAAAAAGGAAGAGAATTAATTGGGAAAGCATCCTTTGTGAAGTTATGAGTCACAATAAAAAAAGGTGTACAGCAGAGGGAGCTGGGAAGCATTTTTAAGCAATAAAAACTGCAAATGTGTGTAAAACTCCAACCAAAGCTTTGGGATTCAAACCACTGCCTGTAACTAGTATAAAGGGGAGCGTTTTACTCTAAAAAGCAAGAGAATTTACCGGGAAAGCATCTTTAGTGAAGTTATGAGTTATAATAAAAATAAGTGTACAGCAGGCGCTGGGAAGCATTTTTAAGCGATAAAAACTACAGATGTGTGTAAAACTCCAACCAAAGCTTTGGGATTCAAACCACTGCCTGTAACTAGTATAAAGGGGAGAGTTTTACTCTAAAAAGCAAGATAATTTCCAGAGAAAGCATCCTTTTTGAAGTTATGAGTAAAAAAAAAAAAAGTGTACAGCAGACGCTGGGAAGCATTTTTAAGCAATAAAAACTGCAAATGTATATAAAACTCCAACCAAAGCTTTGGGATTCAAACCACTGCCTGTCAATAGTATGCAGGGGATATTTCTAATTTAAAAAGCAAGAGACTTTAATGGGAAAGCATCCTTCGTGAAGTTCTGAGTCAAAATATAAAAAGTGTACAGCAGGCGCTGGGAAGCATTTTTAAGCAATAAAAACTGCAAATGTGTGTAAAACTCCAACCAAAGCTTTAGGATTCAAACCACTGCCTGGAACTAGTATAAAGGGGAGAGTTTTACTCTAAAATGCAAGAGAACTTACTTGGAAAGCATCCTTTGGGAAGTTATGAGTCAAAATAAAAAAGGTGTACAGCAGGCGCTGGGAAGCATTTTTAGGCAATAAAAACTGCAAATGTGTGTAAAACTCACAAACCACAACCTGGAAGTAGTATCAAGGGGAGAGTTTTACTCTAAAAAGCAAGAGAATTTACTGGGAAAGCATCCTTTGTGAAGTTCTGAGTCAAAATAAAAAAAGTTTACAAAGGCGCTGGGAAGCATTTTTCAGCAATAAAAACTGCAAATGTGTGTAAAACTCCAACCAAAGCTTTGGGATTCAAACCACAACCTGCAACTAGTATAAAGCGGAGTTTTATACGATAAAAAGAAGAGAATTTACTGGGAAAGCATCGTTTGTGAAGTTCTGAGTCAAAATATAAAAAGTGTACAGCAGGCGCTGGGAAGCATTTTTAAACAATAAAAACTGCAAATGTGTGTAAAACTCAAACCAACGCTTTGGGATTCAAACCACTGCCTGGAACTAGTATAAAGGGGAGAGTTCCACTCTAAAAATCAAGAGAATTTACTGGGAAAGCATCCTTTGTGAAGTTATGAGTCAAAACAAAAAAAGTGTACAGCAGGCGCTGGGAAGCATTTTTAAGCGATAAAAACTGCAAATGTGTGTAAAACTCACAAACCAAAACCTGTAACTCGTCTAAAGGGGAGAGTTTTACTCTAAAAAGCAAGAGACTTTACTCGGAAAGCATCCTTTGTGAAGTTATGAGTGAAAATAAAAAAAGTGTAAAGAAGGCGCTGGAAAGCATTTTTAAGCAATAAAAACTGCAAACGTGTGTAAAACTCCAACCAAAGCTTTGGGATTCAAACCACTGCCTGTAACTAGTATAAAGGGGAGAGTTCAACTCGAAAAAGCAAGAGAATTTAATGGGAAAGCATCCTTTGTGAAGTTATGAGTCAAAATAAAAAAAAGTGTACAGCAGGCGCTGGGAGGCATTTTTAAGCGATAAAAACTGCAAATGTGTGTAAAACTCACAAACCACAACCTATAACTAGTATAAAGGGGAGAGTTTTACTCTCAAAAGCAAGAGACTTTACTGGGAAAGCATCCTTTGTGAAGTTATGAGTGAAAATAAAAAAATGTGTACAGCAGGCGCTGGGAAGCATTTTTAAGCAATAAAAACTGCAAATGTGTGTAAAACTCCAACCAAATTTTTGGGATTCAAACCACTGCCTGTAATTAATGTAAAGGGGAGAGTTTTACTCGAAAAAGCAAGAGAATCTACTTGGAAAGCATCCTTTGTGAAGTTATGAGTCAAAATAAAAAATGTGTACAGCAGGCACTGGGAAGCATTTTTAAGCAACAAAAACTGCAAATGTGTGTAAAACCCCAACCAAAGCTTTGGGACTCAAACCACGGCCTGTAACTAGTATAAAGCGGAGTTTTACACTAAAAAGCAAGAGAATTTACTGGGACAGCATCCTTTGTGAAGTTATGAGTGAAAATAAAAAAAGTGTACAGCAGGCGCCGGGAAGCATTTTTAAGCAATAAAAACTGCAAATGTGTGTAAAACTCCAACCAAAGCTTTGGGATTCAAACCACTGCCTGTAACTCGTATGAAGGGGAGAGTTTTATTCTCAAAAGCAAGAGAATTTACTGGGAAAGCATCCTTTGTGAACTTATGAGTTACAATAAAAAAAGTGTACAGCAGAGGGAGCTGGGAAGCATTTTTAAGCAATACAAACTGCAAATGTGTGTAAAACTCCAACCAAAGCTTTGGGATTCAAACCACCGCTTGTAACTAGTATAAAGGGGAAAATTTTACTCTAAAAAGCAAAAGAATTTACTGGGAAAGCATCCTTTGTGAAGTTATGAGTTACAATAAAAAAAGTGTCCAGCAGAGGGAGCTGGGAAGCATTTTTAAGCAATAAAAACAGCAAATGTATGTAAAACCCCAACCAAAGCTTTGCGATTCAAACCACTGCCTGTAACTTGTATAAAGGGGAGAGTTCTCCTCTAAAAAGCAAGAGACTTTACTGGGAAAGCATCCTTTGTGAAGTTATGAGTAAAAATAAAAAAAGTGTACAGCAGGCGCTGGGAAGCATTTTTAAGCAATAAAAACTGCAAATGTGTGTAAAACTCCAACCAAAGCTTTGGGATTCAAACCACTGCCTGTAACTAGTATAAAGGGGAGAGTTTTACTCTAAAAAGCAAGAGACTTTACGGGGAAATCATCCTTTGTGAAGTTATGAGTGAAAATACAAAAAGTGTACAGCAGGCGCTGGGAAGCATTTTTAAGCAATAAAAACTGCAAATTTTTGTAAAACTCCTACCAAAGCTTTGGGATTCAAACCACTGCCTGTAACTAGTATAATGGGGAGAGTTTTACTCTAAAAAGCAAGAGAATTTACTGGGAAAGCATCCTTTGTGAAGTTATGAGTTACAATAGAAAACGTGTCCAGCAGAGGCAGCTGGGAAGCAATTTTAAGCAATAAAAACTGCAAATGTGTGTAAAACTCCAACCAAAGCTTTGGGATTCAAACCACTGCTTGTAACTCGGATGAAGGGGAGAGTTTTACTCTAAAAAGCAAGAGACTTTACTGGGAAAGCATCTTTGTGAAGTTATGAGTTACAATAAAAAAAAGTGTACAGCAGAGGGAGCTGGGGAGCATTTTTAAGCAATAAAAACTGCAAATGTGTGTAAAGCTCCAACCAAAGCTTTGGGATTCAAACCACTGCCTGTAACTAGTATAACGGGGAGAGTTTTACTCTAAAAAGCAAGAGAATGTACTGGGAAAGCATCCTTTGTGAAGTTATGAGTTTCAATAAACAAAGTGTACAGCAGAGGGAGCTGGGGAGCATTTTTAAGCAATAAAAACTGCAAATGTGTGTAAAGCTCCAACCAAAGCTTTGGGATTCAAACCACTGCCTGTAACTAGTATAACGGGGAGAGTTTTACTCTAAAATGCAAGAGAATTTACTGGGAAAGCATCCTTTGTGAAGTTATGAGTCAAAATGAAAAAGTTTCAGCAATAAAAACTGCAAATGTTTGTAAAACTCCAACCAAAGCTTTGGGATTCAAACCACTGCCTGTAACTAGTATAACGGGGAGAGTTATACTCTAAAAAACAAGAGACTTTACTGGGAAAACATCCTTTGTGAAATTATGAGTTACAATAAAAAAAGTGTACAGCAGATGGAGCTGGGGAGCATTTTTAAGTAATAAAAAGAGCAAATGTGTGTAAAACTCCAACCAAAGCTTTGGGATTCAAACCACTGCCTGTAACTAGTATACAGGGGAGAGTTTTACTCTAAAATGCAAGAGAATTTACTTGGAAAGCATCCTTTGTGAAGTTATGAATCAAAATAAAAAAAAGTGTACAGCAGGCGCTGGGAAGCATTTTTAAGCAATAAAAACAGCAAATGTGTGTAAAATTCCAACCAAAGCTTTGGGATTCAAACCACTGCCTGTAACTAGTATCAAGGGGAGAGTTCTACACTAAAAAGCAAGAGACTTTACTGGGAAAGCATCCTTTGTGAAGTTATGAGTTACAATAAAAAAAGTGTACAGCAGAGGGAGCTGGGAAGCATTTTTAAGCAATAAAAACTGCAAATGTGTGTAAAACTCCAACCAAAGCTTTGTGATTCAAACCACTGCCTGTAACTAGTATAAAGGGGAGAGTTTTACTCTAAAATGCAAGAGAATTTACTTGGAAAGCATACTTTGTGAAGTTATGAGTTTCAATAAAAAACGTGTACAGCAGAGGGAGCTAGGGAGCATTTTTAAGCAATAAAAAAAGCAAATGTTTGTTAAACTCCAACCAAAGCGTTGGGATTCAAACCACTGCCTGTAACTAGTATAAAGGGGAGAGTTTTACTCAAAAAAGCAAGAGAATTTACTGGGAAATCATCTTTGTGAAGTTATGAGTTACAATAAAAAAAGTGTACAGCAGAGGGAGTTGGGGAGCATTTTTAAGTCATAAAAACAGCAAATGTGTGTAAAACTCCAACCAAAGCTTTGGGATTCAAACCACTGCCTGTAACTAGTATAAAGGGGATAGTTTTACTCTAAAATGCAAGAGAATTTACTTGGAAAGGAACCTTTGTGAAGTTATGAGTCAAAATAAAAAAAGTGTACAGCAGGCGCTGGGAAGCATTTTTTAGCAATAAAAAAAGCAAATGTTTGTTAAACTCCAACCAAAGCTTTGGGATTCAAACCACTGCCTGTAACTAGTATAAAGGGGAGAGTTTTACTCTAAAAAGCAAGAGAATGTACTGGGAAAGCATCCTTTGTGAAGTTATGAGTTTCAATAAACAAAGTGTACAGCAGAGGGAGCTGGGGAGCATTTTTAAGCAATAAAAACTGCAAATGTGTGTAAAACTCCAACCAAAGCTTTGGGATTCAAACCACTGCCTGTAACTAGTATAAAGGGGAGAGTTTTACTCTAAAATGCAAGAGAATTTACTTGGAAAGCATCCTTTGTGAAGTTATGAGTCAAAATGAAAAAGTTTCAGCAATAAAAACTGCAAATGTTTGTAAAACTCCAACCAAAGCTTTGGGATTCAAACCACTGCCTGTAACTAGTATAAAGGGGATAGTTTTACTCAAAAAGGCAAGAGAATTTACTGGGAAAGCATCTTTGTGAAGTTATGAGTTACAATAAAAAAAGTGTACAGCAGAGGGAGCTGGGGAGCATTTTTAAGTCACAAAAACAGCAAATGTGTGTAAAACTCCAACCAAAGCTTTGGGATTCAAACCACTGCCTGTAACTAGTATAAAGGGGAGAGTTTTACTCGAAAAAGCAAGAGACTTTGCTGGGAAAGCAAGTTATAAGTGAAAATCAAAAAAGTGTACAGCAGGCGCTGGGAAGCATTTTTAAGCAATAAAAACAGCAAATGTGTGTAAAACTCCAACCAAAGCTTTGGCATTCAAACCACTGCTTGTAACTAGTATGAAGGGGAAAATTTTATTCTCAAAAGCAAGAGAATTTACTGGGAAAGCATCTTTGTGAAGTTATGAGTTACAATAAAAAAAAGTGTACAGCAGGTGCTGGGAAGCATTTTTAAGCAATACAAACTGCTAATGTGTGTAAAACTCCAACCAAAGCTTTGGGATTCACACCGCTGCCTGTAACTAGTATAAAGGGGAGAATTTTATTCTAAAAAGCAAGAGAATTTACGAGGAAACCATCCTTTGTGAAGTTATGAGTTACAATAAAAAAAAAGTGTACAGCAGAGGGAGCTGGGAAGCATTTTTAAGCAATAAAAACTGCAAATGTGTGTAAAACTCCAACCAAAGCTTTGGGATTCAAACCATTGCCTCTAACTCGTAGAAAGGGGAGAGTTTGACAATAAAAAGCAAGCAAATTAACTGGGAAAGCATCCTTTGTGAAGTTATGAGTCACAATAAATAAAGTGAACAGCAGGCGCTGGGAACCATTTTAATGCGATAAAAGCTGCAAATGTGTGTAAAACTCTAACCAAAGCTTTGGGATTCAAACAACTGCCTGTAACTCGAAAAAGGGGAGTGTTTAACTCTAAAAAGCAAGAGACTTTTCTGGGAAAGCATACTTTGTGAAGTTATGAGTGAAAATAAAAAAAGTGTAAAGCAGAGTGAGCTGGGAAGTATTTTGAAGCACTAAAAACTGCAAATGTCTGTCTACCTCCAACCAAAGCTTTGGGATTCAAACCACTGCCTGGAGAGAGTATAAAGGGGAGAGTTCTCCTCTAAATAGCAAGAGAATTCACTTGGAAAGCATCCTTTGTGAAGTTATGAGTGAAAATAAATAAAGTGAACAGCAACCGCTGGGAAGCATTTTTAAACGATAAAAACAGCAAATGTGTGTAAAACTCCAACCAAATCTTTGGGATTCAAACCACTGCCTGTTACTAGTGTAAAGGGGAGAGTTTTACTCTGAAAAGCAAGACAATTTACTGTGAAAGCATCCTTTGTGAAGTTATGAGTTACAATAAAAAAAGTGTACAGCAGAGGGAGCTGTTAAGCATTTTTAAGCAATAAAAACTGCAAAAGTGTGAAAAACTCCAACCAAACCTTTGGGTTTCAAACCACTGCCTGTAACTAGTATAAAGGGGAGAGTTCTACTTTAAAAGCAAAAGACTTTACTGGGAAAGCATCCTTTGGGAAGTTATGAGTCAAAATAAAAAAAGTGTACAGCAGGCACTGGGAAGCATTTTTAAGCAAGAAAAGCTGCAAATGTGTGTAAAACTCCAACCAAAGCTTTGGGATTCAAACCACTGCCTGTAACTAGTATAAAGGGGAGAGTTTTACTCTAAAAAGCAAGAACATTTTCTGGGAAAGCATCCTTTTCGGAAGTTATGAGTCAAAATAAAAAAAGTGTACAGCAGGCGCTGGGAAGCATTTTTAAGCAATAAAAACTGCAAATGTGTGTAAAACTCCAACCAAAGCTTTGGGATTCAAACCACTGCCTGTAACTCGAAAAAGGGGAATGTTTAACTCTAAAAAGCAAGAGACTTTACTGGGAAAGCATCCTTTGTGAAGTTATGAGTTACAATAAAAAAAGTTTACAGCAGATGGAGCTGGGAAGCATTTTTAAGCAATAAAAACAGCAAATGTGTATAAAACTCCAACCAAAGCTTTGGGATTCAAACCACTGCCTGTAACTAGTACAAAGGGGAGAGTTTTACTCTGAAAAGCAAGAGACTTTACTGGGAAAGCATCCTTTGTGAATTTATAAGTCAAAATAAAACAAGTGTACTGCAGAGGGAGCTGGGAAGCATTTTTAAGCAATAAAAACTGCAAATGTGTGTAAAACTCCAACCAAAGCTTTGGGATTCAAACCACTGCCTGTAACAAGTACAAATGTGAGAGTTCTACTCTAAAAAGCAAGAGACTTTACTGGGAAAGCATCCTTTGTGAAGTTATGAGTTACAATAAAAAAAGGTGTACAGCAGAGGGAGCTGGGAAGCATTTTTAAGCAATAACAACTGCAAATATGTGTATAACTCCAACCAAAGCTTGGGGATTCAAACCACTGCCTGTAACTAGTATAAAGGGGAGAGTTCTCCTCTAAAAAGCAAGAGACTTTACTGGGAAAGCATCCTTTGTGAAGCTGTGAATTACAATAAAAAAAAGTGTACAGAAGAGGGAGGTGGGAAGCATTTTCAAGCAATAAAAACAGCAAATGTGTGTAAAACTCCAACCAAAGCTTTGGGATTCAAACCACTGCCTGTAAATAGTATAAAGGGGAGAGTTATCCTCTAAAAAGCAAGAGAATTTACTGGGAAAGCATCCTTTGTGAAGTTATGAGTTACACGAAAAAAAGTGTCCAGCAGAGGGAGCTGGGTAGCATTTTTAAGCATTAAAAACTGCAAATGTGTGTAAAACTCCAACCAAAGCTTTGGGATTCAAACCACTGCCTGTAAATAGTATAAAGGGGAGAGTTATCCTCTAAAAAGCAAGAGACTTTACTGGGAAAGCATCCATTGTGAAGTTATGAGTGAAAATAAAAAAAGTGTACAGCAGGCGCTGGGAAGCATTTTTAAGCAATAAAAACAGCAAATGTGTGTAAAACTCCAACCAAAGCTTTGGGATTCAAACCACTGCCTGTAACTAATATAAAGGGGATAGTTTTATTCTAAAAAGCAAGAGAATTTACTTGGAAAGTATCCTTTGTGAAGTTATGAGTGAAATTAATAAAAGTGTACAGCATATGCTGGGAAGCATTTTTAAGCGATAAAAACAGCAAATGTGTGTAAAACTCCAACAAAAGCTTTGGGATTCAAACCACTGCCTATAACTCGTAGAAAGGGGAGAGTTTTTCTCTAAAAAGCAAGAGAATTAACTGGGAAAGCATCCTTTGTGAAGGTATGAGTTACAATAAAAAAAGTGTTCAGCACAGGGAGCTGGTAATCATTTTAAAGCAATAAAAACAGCAAATGTGTATAAAACTCCAACCAAAGCTTTGGGATTCAAACCACTGCCTGTAACTAGTACAAAGGGGAGAGTTTTACTCTGAAAAGCAAGAGACTTTACTGGGAAAGCATCCTTTGTGAAGTTATGAGTCAAAATTATAAAAGTGTACAGCAGGCACTGGGAAGCATTTTTCAGCGATAAAAACTGCAAATGTGTGTAAAACTCCAACCAAAGCTTTGGGATTCAAACCACTGCCTGTAACTCGTATAAAGGGAAGAGTTTTACTCGAAAAAGTAAGACAATTTCCAGGGAAAGCATCCTTTGTGAAGTTATGAGTCAAAATAAAAAAAGTGTACAGCAGGCGCTGGAAGCTTTGGGATTCAAACCACTGCCTGAAACTAGTATAAAGGCGAGAGTTCTCCTCGAAAAGGGAAGAGAATTTACTGGGAAAGCATCCTTTGTGAAGTTCTGAGTCAAAATGTAAAAAGTGTACAGCAGAGTGAGCTGGGAAGCATTTTTAAGCAATAAAAACTGCAAATATGTGTAAAACTCAAACCAAAGCTTTGGGATTCAAACCACTGCCTGTAAATTGTTTAAAGGGGAGAGTTCTAATCTAAAAATCAAGAGAATTTACTGGGAAAGCATCCTTTGTGAAGTTATGAGTCAAAATAAAAAAGGTGTACAGCAGGCGCTGGGAAGCATTTTTTAGCGATAAAAACTGCAAATGTGTGTAAAACTCCAACCAAAGCTTTGAGATTCAAACCACAACCTGCACCTAGTATAAAGGGGAGAGTTTTACTCGAAAAAGCAATAGAATTTAATGGGAAAGCATACTTTGTGAAGTCATGAGTAAAAATAAAAAAGTGTACAGCAGGCGCTAGGGAGCATTTTTAAGCCAAAAAAAATGCAAATATGTGTAAAACTCACAAACCACAACCTGGAACAAGTATACAGGGGAACGTTTTACTCTAAAAAGCAAGAGAATTTACTGGGAAAGCATCCTTTGTAAAGTTATGAGTCAAAATAAAAAAAGTGTACAGCAGGTACTGGGAAGCATTTTTAAGCGATAAAAACTGCAAATGTGTGTAAAACTCAAACCAAAGCTTTGGGATTAAAACCACTTCCTGTAACAAGTATAAAGGGGAGAGTTTTACTCTAAAAAGCAAGAGAATTTACTGGGAAAGCATCCTTTGTGAAGTTATGAGTTACAATAAAAAAAAGTGTACAGCAGAGGGAGCTGGGAAGCATTTTTAAGCAATAAAAACTGCAAATGTGTGTAAAACTCCAACCAAAGCTTTTGGATTCAAACCACGGCCTGGAGAGAGTATAAAGGGGAGAGTTCTCCTCTAAATAGCAAGAGAATTCACTTGGAAAGCATCCTTTGTGAAGTTATGAGTGAAAATAAATAAAGTGAACAGCAACCGCTGGGAAGCATTTTTAAACGATAAAAACAGCAAATGTGTGTAAAACTCCAACCAAATCTTTGGGATTCAAACCACTGCCTGTTACTAGTGTAAAGGGGAGAGTTTTACTCTGAAAAGCAAGACAATTTACTGTGAAAGCATCCTTTGTGAAGTTATGAGTTACAATAAAAAAAGTGTACAGCAGAGGGAGCTGTTAAGCATTTTTAAGCAATAAAAACTGCAAAAGTGTGAAAAACTCCAACCAAACCTTTGGGTTTCAAATCACTGCCTGTAACTAGTATAAAGGGGAGAGTTCTACTTTAAAAGCAAAAGACTTTACTGGGAAAGCATCCTTTGGGAAGTTATGAGTCAAAATAAAAAAAGTGTACAGCAGGCACTGGGAAGCATTTTTAAGCAAGAAAAGCTGCAAATGTGTGTAAAACTCCAACCAAAGCTTTGGGATTCAAACCACTGCCTCTAACTAGTATCAAGGGGAGAGTTATACTCTAAAAAGCAAGATAATTTCCTGGGAAAGCATCCTTTGTGAAGTTATGAGTTACAATAAAAAAAAGTGTACAGCAGAGGCAGCTGTGAAGCATTTTTAAGCAATAAAAACTGCAAATGTGTGTAAAACTCCAACCAAAGCTTTGGGATACAAACCATGGCCTGTAACTAGTATAAAGGGGAGAGTTTTACTCTAAAATGCAAGAGAAGTTATTGGAAAGCATCCTTTGTGAAGTTATGAGTCAAAAAAAAAATGTGTATAGCAGGCGCTGGGAAGCATTTTTAAGCAATAAAAACTGCAAATGTTTGTAAAACTCCAACCAAAGCTTTTGGATTCAAACCACTGCCTGTAACTAGTATAAAGGGGCGAGTTCTAATCTAAAACGCAAGAGAGTTTACTGGGAAAGCATCCTTTGTGAAGTTATAAGTGAAAATAAAAAAAGTGTACAGCAGGCATTGGGAAGCATTTTTAAGCAATAAAAACAGCAAATGTGTGTAAACCTCCAAGCAAAGCTTTGGGATTCAAACCACTGCCTGTAACTAGTATAAAGGGGAGAGTTTTACTCCAAAATGCAAGAGACTTCACTGGGAAAGCATCCTTTGTGAAGTTATGAGTTACAATAAAAAAAAGTGGACAGCAGAGGGAGCTGGGAAGCATTTTATAACAATAAAAACTGCAAATGTGTGTAAAACTCCAACCAAAGATTTGGGATTCAAACCACTGCCTGTAAATAGCATAACGGGGAGAGTTCTACTCTAAAAATCAAGAGAATTTTCTGGGAAAGCATCCTTTGTTAAGTTATGAGTCAAAATAAAAAAATTGTACAGCAGGCGCTGGGAAGCATTTTTAAGCAATAAAAACAGCAAATGTGTGTAAAACTCCAACCAAAGCTTTGGGATTCAAACCACTGCCTGTAACTAGAATTTCGGGGAGAGTTATACTCTAAAATACAAAAGACTTTACTGGGAAAGCATCCTTTGTGAAGTTATGAGTCAAAATAAATAAAATTCTACAGCAGGCGCTGGGAAGCCTTTTTAAGCAATAAAAACAGCAAATGTGTGGAAACCTCCAACCAACGCTTTGGGATTCAAATCACTGCCTGTAACTAGTATAAAGGTGATAGTTTTACTCCAAAATGCAAGAGACTTCACTGGGAAAGCATCCTTTGTGAAGTTATGAGTTACAATAAAAAAAAGTGGAAAGCAGAGGGAGCTGGGAAGCATTGTTAAGCAATAAAAACTGCAAATGTGTGTAAAACTCCAACCAAAGCTTTTGGATTCAAACCACTGCCTGTAACAAGTATAAAGGGGAGAGTTTTACTCTGAAAAGCAAGAGAATTTTCTGGGAAAGCATCCTTTGTGAAGTTATGAGTTACCAAAAAAAGTGTACAGCAGAGGGAGCTAGGAAGCATTTTTAAGCAATACAAACTGCAAATGTGGGTAAAACTCCAACCAAAGCTTTGGGATTCAAACCACTGCCTGTAACTAGAATCAAGGGGAGAGTTCTACTCTAAAAAGCAAGAGAATTTCCTGGGAAAGCATCCTTTGTGAAGTTATGAGTTACAATAAAAAAAGTGTACAGCAGAGTGAGCTGGGAACCATTTTTAAGCAATAGAAACTGCAAATGTGTGTAAAACTCCAACCAAAGCTTTGGGATTCAAACCACTGCCTGTAACTAGTATAAAGGAGAGAGTTTTACTCTAAAATGCAGGAGAATTTACTTGGAAAGCTTCCTTTGTGAAGTTATGAGTCAAAATAAAAACATTGTACAGCAGGCGCTGGGAAGCATTTTTAAGCAATAAAAACAGCAAATGTGTGTAAAACTCCAACCAAAGCTTTGGGATTCAAACCACTGCCTGTAACAAGTATAAAGGGGAGAGTTTTACTCTGAAAAGCAAGAGAATTTTCTTGGAAAGCATCCTTTGTGAAGTTATGAGTTACAAAAAAAAAGTGTACAGCAGAGGAAGCTGCGAAGCATTTTCAAGCAATAAAAACTGCAAATGTGTGTAAAACTCCAACCAAAGCTTTGGGATTCAAACCACTGCCTGTAACTAGTATAACGTGGAGAGTTCTACTCTAAAAATCAAGAGAATTTTCTGGGAAAGCATCCTTTGTGAAGTTATGAGTCAAAATAAAAAAATTGTACAGCAGGCGCTGGGAAGCATTTTTAAGCAATAAAAACATCAAATGTGTGTAAATCTCCAACCAAAGCTTTGGGATTCAAACCACTGCCTGTAACAAGTATAAAGGGGAGAGTTTTACTATGAAAAGCAAGAGAATTTTCTGGGAAAGCATCCTTTGTGAAGTTATGAGTTACAAAAAAAAAGTGTACAGCAGAGGGAGCTGTGAAGCATTTTTAAGCAATAAAAACTGCAAATGTGTGTAAAACTCCAAACAAAGCTTTGGGATTCAAACCACTGCCTGTAACTAGTATAAAAGGGGAGAGTTCTACTCGAAAAAGCAAGAAAATTTACTGGGAAAGCATCCTTTGTGAAGTTATGAGTCAAAATAAAAAAAGTGTACAACAGGCACTGGGAAGCATTTTTAAGCAATAAAAACTGCAAATGTTTGTAAAACTCCAACCAAAGCTTTGGGATTCAAACCACTGCCTGTAACTAGTATAAAGGGGAGAGTTTTACTCTAAAATGCAAGAGAATTTTCTGGGAAAGAATCCTTTGTGAAGTTATGAGTTACAATAAAAAAAAGTGGACAGCAGAGGGAGCTAGGAAGCATTTTTAAGCAATAAAAACTGCAAATGTGGGTAAAAAAACAACCAAAGCTTTGGGATTCAAACCACTGCCTGTAACTAGTATCAAGGGGAGAGTTCTACTCTAAAAAGCAAGAGAATTTCCTGGGAAAGCATCCTTTGTGAAGTTATGAGTTACAATAAAAAAAAGTGTACAGCAGAGGGAGCTGGGAATCATTTTTAAGCAATAGAAACTGCAAATGTGTGTAAAACTCCAACCAAAGCTTTGGGATTCAAACCACTGCCTGTAACTAGTATAAAGGAGAGATTTTTACTCTAAAATGCAAAAGAATTTACTTGGAAAGCATCCTGTGTGAAGTTATGAGTCAAAATAAAAAAAGTCTACAGCAGACGCTGTGAAGCATTTTTAAGCAATGAAAACTGCAAATGTTTGTAAAACTCCAACCAAAGCTTTGGGATTCAAACCACTGCCTGTAACGAGTATAAAGGGGAGAGTTTTACTCTAAAAAGCAAGAGAATTTACTGGGAAAGCATCCTTTGTTAACTATTGAGTGAAAATAAAAAAAGTGTACAGCAGGCGCTGGGAAGCATTTTTCAGCAATAAAAACTGCAAATATGTGTAAAACTCCAACCAAAGCTTTGGGATTCAAACCACTGACTGTAACTAGTATAAAGGGGAGAGTTTTACTCCAAAATGCAAGAGAATTTACTGGGAAAGCATCCTTTGTGAAGTTATGAGTTACAATAGAAAAAGTGTCCAGCAGAGGGAGCTGGGAAGCATTTTTAAGCAATAAAAACTGCAAATATGTGTAAAACTCCTACCAAAGCTTTGGGATTCAAACCACTGCCTGTAACTAGTATAAAGGGGAGAGTTTTACTCCAAAATGCAAGAGAATTTACTGGGAAAGCATCCTTTGTGAAGTAATGAGTTACTATAAAAAGAAGTGTACAGAAAAGGGAGCTGGGAAGCATTTTTAAGCAATAAAAACTGCAAATGTTTGTAAAACTCAAACCAAAGCTTTGGGATTCAAACCACTGCCTGTAACTAGTATGAAGGGGAGAGTTTTACTCTCCAAAGCAAGAGAATTTACTGGGAAAGCATCATTTGTGAAGTTATGAGTTACTTTAAAAAAAGTGTACAGCAGAGGGAGCTGGGAAGCATTTTTAAGCAATAAAAACTGCAAATGTGTGTAAAACTCCAACCAAAGCTTTGGGATTCAAACCACTGCCTGTAACTAGTATATAGGGGAGAGTTTTACTCTGAAAAGCAAGAGTATTTACTGGGAAAACATCCTTTGTGAAGTTATGAGTGAAAATAAAAAAAGTGTACAGCAGGCGCTGGGAAGCATATTTCAGCAATAAAAACAGAAAATGTGTGTAAAACTCCAACCAAAGCTTTGGGATTCAAAACACTGCCTGTAACTGTATAAAGGGGAGAGTTTTACTCTAAAATGCAAGAGACTTTCCTGGGAAAGCATCCTTTGTGAAGTTATGAGACAAAATAAAAAAAGTGTACAGCAGGCGCTGGGAAGCATTTTTAAGCGATAAAAAATGCAAATATGTGTAAAACTCACAAACCACAACCTGTAACAAGGATAAAGGGGAGAGTTTTACTCTAAAAAGCAAGATAATGTACTGGGAAAGCATCCTTTGTGAAGTTATGAGTTTCAATAAACAAAGTGTACAGCAGAGGGAGCTGGGGAGCATTTTTAAGCAATAAAAACTGCAAATGTGTGTAAAACTCCAACCAAAGCTTTGGGATTCAAACCACTGCCTGTAACTAGTATAAAGGGGAGAGTTTTACTCTAAAATGCAAGAGAATTTACTTGGAAAGCATCCTTTGTGAAGTTATGAGTCAAAATGAAAAAGTTTCAGCAATAAAAACTGCAAATGTTTGTAAAACTCCAACCAAAGCTTTGGGATTCAAACCACTGCCTGTAACTAGTATAAAGGGGATAGTTTTACTCAAAAAGGCAAGAGAATTTACTGGGAAAGCATCTTTGTGAAGTTATGAGTTACAATAAAAAAAGTGTACAGCAGAGGGAGCTGGGGAGCATTTTTAAGTCACAAAAACAGCAAATGTGTGTAAAACTCAAACCAAAGCTTTGGGATTCAAACCACTGCCTGTAACTAGTATAAAGGGGAGAGTTTTACTCGAAAAAGCAAGAGACTTTGCTGGGAAAGCAAGTTATAAGTGAAAATCAAAAAAGTGTACAGCAGGCGCTGGGAAGCATTTTTAAGCAATAAAAACAGCAAATGTGTGTAAAACTCCAACCAAAGCTTTGGCATTCAAACCACTGCTTGTAACTAGTATGAAGGGGAAAATTTTATTCTCAAAAGCAAGAGAATTTACTGGGAAAGCATCTTTGTGAAGTTATGAGTTACAATAAAAAAAGTGTACAGCAGGTGCTGGGAAGCATTTTTAAGCAATACAAACTGCTAATGTGTGTAAAACTCCAACCAAAGCTTTGGGATACAAACCACTGCCTGTAACTAGCATAAAGGGGAGAGTTTTACTCAAAAAAGCAAGAGAATTTACTGGGAAAGCATCTTTGTGAAGTTATGAGTTACAATAAAAAAAGTGTACAGCAGAGGGAGCTGGGGAGCATTTTTAAGTCATAAAAACAGCAAAAGTGTGTAAAACTCCAACCAAAGCTTTGGGATTCAAACCACTGCCTGTAACTAGTATAAAGGGGAGAGTTCTACTCAAAAAGGCAAGAGAATTTACTGGGAAAGCATCCTTTGTGAAGTTATGAGTTAAAGTAAAAAAAAGTGTACAGCAGGTGCTGGGAAGCATTTTTAAGCAATAGAAACTGCAAATGTGTGTAAAACTCCAACCAAAGCTTTGGGATTCAAACCACTGCCAGTAACTAGTATAACGGGGAGAGTTTTACTCTTAAATGCAAGAGACTTTACTGGGAAAGCATCCTTTGTGAAGTTATGAGTTACAATAAAAAAAGTGCACAGCAGAGGGAGCTGGGGAGCATTTTAAAGTCATAAAAACAGCAAATGTGTGTAAAACTCCAACCAAAGCTTTGGGATTCAAACCACTGCCTGTAACTAGTATAAAGGGGAGAGTTTTACTCGAAAAAGCAAGAGACTTTACTGGGAAAGCATCCTTTGTGAAGTTATAAGTGAAAATAAAAAAAGTGTACAGCAGGCGCTGGGAAGCATTTTTAAGCAATAAAAACAGCAAATGTGTGTAAAACTCCAACCAAAGCTTTGGGATTCAAACCACTGCCTGTAACTAGTATAAAGGGGAGAGTTTTACTCTAAAAAGCAAGAGAATTTACTGGGAAAGCATCCTTTGTGAAGTTATGAGTTTCAATAAAAAAAGTGTACAGCAGAGGGAGCTGGGAAGCATTTTTAAGCAATAAAAACTGCAAATGTGTGTAAAACTCCAACCAAAGCTTTGGGATTCAAACCACTGCCTGTAACTAGTATAAAGGGGAGAGTTTTACTAAAAAAAGATAGAGAATTTACTGGGAAAGCATCTTTGTGAAGTTATGAGTTACAATAAAAAAAGTGTACAGCAGAGGGAGCTGGGGAGCATTTTTAAGTCATAAAAACAGCAAATGTGTGTAAAACTCCAACCAAAGCTTTGGGATTCAAACCACTGCCTGTAACTAGTATAAAGGGGAGTTTTACTCTAAAATGCAAGAGAATTTACTTGGAAAGCATCCTTTGTGAAGTTATGAATCAAAATAAAAAAAGTGTACAGCAGGCGCTGGGAAGCATTTTTAAGTAATAAAAACAGCAAATGTGTGTAAAACTCCAACCAAAGCTTTGGGATTCAAATCACTGCCTGTAACTAGTATAAAGGGGGGAGTTTTACTCAAAAAAGCAAGATAATTTACGGGGAAAGCATCTTTGTGAAGTTATGAGTTACAATAAAAAAAAAGTGTACAGCTGAGGGAGCTGGGGAGCATTTTTAAGTAATAAAAACAGCAAATGTGTGTAAAACTCCAACCAAAGCTTTGGGATTCAAACCACTGCCTGTAACTCGTATCAAGGGGAGAGTTTTACTCTAAAAAGCAAGAGAATGTACTGGGAAAGCATCTTTTGTGAAGTTATGAGTCAAAATAAAAAAAGTGTACAGCAGGTACTGGGAAGCATTTTTAAGCGATAAAAACTGCAAATGTGTGTAAAACTCAAACCAAAGCTTTGGGATTAAAACCACTTCCTGTAACAAGTATAAAGGGGAGAGTTTTACTCTAAAAAGCAAGAGAATTTACTGGGAAAGCATCCTTTGTGAAGTTATGAGTTACAATAAAAAAAAGTGTACAGCAGAGGGAGCTGGGAAGCATTTTTAAGCAATAAAAACTGCAAATGTGTGTAAAACTCCAACCAAAGCTTTGGGAATCAAACCACTGCCTGTAACTAGTATAAAGGGGAGAGTTTTACTCTAAAAAGCAAGAGAATGTACTCTGAAAGCATCCTTTGTGAAAATAGGAGTTTCAATAAAAAAAAAGTGTACAGCAGAGGGAGCTGGGAAGCATTTTTAACCAATAAAAACTGCAAATGTGTGTAAAACTCCAACCAAAGCTTTGGGATTCAAACCATTGCCTCTAACTCGTAGAAAGGGGAGAGTTTGACAATAAAAAGCAAGCAAATTAACTGGGAAAGCATCCTTTGTGAAGTTATGAGTCACAATAAATAAAGTGAACAGCAGGCGCTGGGAACCATTTTAATGCGATAAAAGCTGCAAATGTGTGTAAAACTCTAACCAAAGCTTTGGGATTCAAACAACTGCCTGTAACTCGAAAAAGGGGAGTGTTTAACTCTAAAAAGCAAGAGACTTTTCTGGGAAAGCATACTTTGTGAAGTTATGAGTGAAAATAAAAAAAGTGTAAAGCAGAGTGAGCTGGGAAGTATTTTGAAGCACTAAAAACTGCAAATGTGTGTCTACCTCCAACCAAAGCTTTGGGATTCAAACCACTGCCTGGAGAGAGTATAAAGGGGAGAGTTCTCCTCTAAATAGCAAGAGAATTTACTTGGAAAGCATCCTTTGTGAAGTTATGAGTGAAAATAAATAAAGTGAACAGCAACCGCTGGGAAGCATTTTTAAACGATAAAAACAGCAAATGTGTGTAAAACTCCAACCAAATCTTTGGGATTCAAACCACTGCCTGTTACTAGTGTAAAGGGGAGAGTTTTACTCTGAAAAGCAAGACAATTTACTGTGAAAGCATCCTTTGTGAAGTTATGAGTTACAATAAAAAAAGTGTACAGCAGAGGGAGCTGTTAAGCATTTTTAAGCAATAAAAACTGCAAAAGTGTGAAAAACTCCAACCAAACCTTTGGGTTTCAAACCACTGCCTGTAACTAGTATAAAGGGGAGAGTTCTACTTTAAAAGCAAAAGACTTTACTGGGAAAGCATCCTTTGGGAAGTTATGAGTCAAAATAAAAAAAAGTGTACAGCAGGCACTGGGTAGCATTTTTAAGCAAGAAAAGCTGCAAATGTGTGTAAAACTCCAACCAAAGCTTTGGGATTCAAACCACTGCCTGTAACTAGTATAAAGGGGAGAGTTTTACTCTAAAAAGCAAGAACATTTTCTGGGAAAGCATCCTTTTCGGAAGTTATGAGTCAAAATAAAAAAAGTGTACAGCAGGCGCTGGGAAGCATTTTTAAGCAATAAAAACTGCAAATGTGTGTAAAACTCCAACCAAAGCTTTGGGATTCAAACCACTGCCTGTAACTCGAAAAAGGGGAATGTTTAACTCTAAAAAGCAAGAGACTTTACTGGGAAAGCATCCTTTGTGAAGTTATGAGTTACAATAAAAAAAGTTTACAGCAGATGGAGCTGGGAAGCATTTTTAAGCAATAAAAACTGCAAATGTGTGTAAAACTCCAACCAAAGCTTTTGGATTCAAACCACGGCCTGTAACTCGAAAAAGGGGTGAGATTTACGCTAAAATGCAAGAGAATTTACTGGGAAAGCATCCTTTGTGAAGTTATGAGTTACAATAAAAACAGTTTACAGCAGTGGAGCTGGGAAGCATTTTTCAGCAATAAAAACTGCAAATGTGTGTAAAACTCCAACCAAAGCTTTGGGATTCCAACCACTGCATGTAACTTGTATAAAGGGGGGAGTTCTCCTCTAAAAAGCAAAAGACTTTACTGGGAAAGCATCCTTTGGGAAGTTATGAGTCAAAATAAAAAAAGTGTAAGCAGGCGCTGGGAAGCATTTATAAGCGATTAAAGCTGCAAATGTGTGTAAAACTCCAACCAAAGCTTTGGGATTAAAACCATTGCCTCTAACTCGTAGAAAGGGGAGAGTTTTACAATAAAAAGCAAGAGAATTAACTGGGAAAGCATCCTTTGTGAAGTTATGAGTCACAATCAAAAAAGTGAACAGCAGGTGCTGGGAACCATTTTTAAGCGATAAAAGCTGGAAATGTGTGTAAAACTCTAACCAAAGCTTTGGGATTCAAACAACTGCCTGTAACCCGAAAAAGGGGAGAGATTTACTCTAAAAAGCAAGAGAATTTACTTGGAAAGCATCCTTTATGAAGTTATGAGTGAAAATAAAAAAAGTGTACAGCAGAGGGAGCTGGGAAGCATTTTTAAGCGATAAAAACTGCAAATGTGTGTCACACTCCAGCCAAAGCTTTGGGATTCAAACCACTGCGTGTAACTAGTATGAAGGTGAGAGTTATTCTCTAAAAAGCAAGAGACTTTACTGGGAAAGCATCCTTTGTGAAGTTATGAGTTACAATAAAAAAAGTGGACAGCATAGGGAGCTGTTAAGCATTTTTAAACAATAAAAACTGCAAATGTGTGTAAAACTCCAACCAAAGCTTTGGGATTCCAACCACTCCATGTAACTTGTATAAAGGGGGGAGTTCTCCTCTAAAAAGCAAGAGAATTGACTGGGAAAGCAACCTTTGTGAAGTTTTGAGTCAAAATAAAAAAAGTGTACAGCAGGCGCTGGGAAGCATTTTTAAGCGATAAAAACTGCAAATGTGTGTAAAACTCCAACCAAAGCTTTGGGATTCAAACCACTGCCTGTCACTAGTATAAAGGGGAGAGTTCTACTAAAAAAAACAAGAGACTTTACTGGGAAAGCATCCTTTGTGAATTTATAAGTCAAAATAAAACAAGTGTACTGCAGAGGGAGCTGGGAAGCATTTTTAACCAATAAAAACTGCAAATGTGTGTAAAACTCCAACCAAAGCTTTGGGATTCAAACCACTGCCTGTAACAAGTACAAATGTGAGAGTTCTACTCTAAAAAGCAAGAGACTTTACTGGGAAAGCATCCTTTGTGAAGTTATGAGTTACAATAAAAAAAAGTGTACAGCAGAGGGAGCTGGGAAGCATTTTTAAGCAATAACAACTGCAAATATGTGTATAACTCCAACCAAAGCTTGGGGATTCAAACCACTGCCTGTAACTAGTATAAAGGGGAGAGTTCTACTCTAAAAAGCAAGAGACTTTACTGGGAAAGCATCCTTTGTGAAGCTGTGAATTACAATTAAAAAAAGTGTACAGAAGAGGGAGGTGGGAAGCATTTTCAAGCAATAAAAACAGCAAATATGTGTAAAACTCCAACCAAAGCTTTGGGATTCAAACCACTGCCTGTAAATAGTATAAAGGGGAGAGTTATCCTCTAAAAAGCAAGAGAATTTACTGGGAAAGCATCCTTTGTGAAGTTATGAGTTACACGAAAAAAAGTGTCCAGCAGAGGGAGCTGGGTAGCATTTTTAAGCATTAAAAACTGCAAATGTGTGTAAAACTCCAACCAAAGCTTTGGGATTCAAACCACTGCCTGTAACTAGTATAAAGGGGAGAGTTCTCCTCTAAAAAGCAAGAGACTTTACTGGGAAAGCATCCATTGTGAAGTTATGAGTGAAAATAAAAAAAGTGTACAGCAGGCGCTGGGAAGCATTTTTAAGCAATAAAAACAGCAAATGTGTGTAAAACTCCAACCAAAGCTTTGGGATTCAAACCACTGCCTGTAACTAATATAAAGGGGAGAGTTTTATTCTAAAAAGCAAGAGAATTTACTTGGAAAGCATCCTTTGTGAAGTTATGAGTGAAATTAATAAAAGTGTACAGCATATGCTGGGAAGCATTTTTAAGCGATAAAAACAGCAAATGTGTGTAAAACTCCAACAAAAGCTTTGGGATTCAAACCACTGCCTATAACTCGTAGAAAGGGGAGAGTTTTTCTCTAAAAAGCAAGAGAATTAACTGGGAAAGCATCCTTTGTGAAGGTATGAGTTACAATAAAAAAAGTGTTCAGCACAGGGAGCTGGGAATCATTTTAAAGCAATAAAAACAGCAAATGTGTATAAAGGTCCAACCAAAGCTTTGGGATTCAAACCACTGCCTGTAACTAGTACAAAGGGGAGAGTTTTACTCTGAAAAGCAAGAGACTTTACTGGGAAAGCATCCTTTGTGAAGTTATGAGTCAAAATTATAAAAGTGTACAGCAGGTGCTTGGAAGCATTTTTAAGTGATAAAAACTGCAAATGTGTGTAAAACTCCAACCAAAGCTTTGGGATTCAAACCACTGCCTGTAACTCGTATAAAGGGAAGAGTTTTACTCGAAAAAGTAAGACAATTTCCAGGGAAAGCATCCTTTGTGAAGTTATGAGTCAAAATAAAAAAAGTGTACAGCAGGCGCTGGAAGCTTTGGGATTCAAACCACTCCCTGAAACTAGTATAAAGGCGAGAGTTCTCCTCGAAAAGGGAAGAGAATTTACTGGGAAAGCATCCTTTGTGAAGTTCTGAGTCAAAATGTAAAAAGTGTACAGCAGAGTGAGCTGGGAAGCATTTTTAAGCAATAAAAACTGCAAATATGTGTAAAACTCAAACCAAAGCTTTGGGATTCAAACCACTGCCTGTAAATTGTTTAAAGGGGAGAGTTCTACTCTAAAAATCAAGAGAATTTACTGGGAAAGCATCCTTTGTGAAGTTATGAGTCAAAATAAAAAAGGTGTACAGCAGGCGCTGGGAAGCATTTTTTAGCGATAAAAACTGCAAATGTGTGTAAAACTCCAACCAAAGCTTTGAGATTCAAACCACAACCTGCACCTAGTATAAAGGGGAGAGTTTTACTCGAAAAAGCAATAGAATTTAATGGGAAAGCATACTTTGTGAAGTCATGAGTAAAAATAAAAAAGTGTACAGCAGGCGCTAGGGAGCATTTTTAAGCGACAAAAAATGCAAATATGTGTAAAACTCACAAACCACAACCTGGAACAAGTATACAGGGGAAAGTTTTACTCTAAAAAGCAAGAGAATTTACTGGGAAAGCATCCTTTGTGAAGTTATGAGTCAAAATAAAAAAAGTGTACAGCAGGTACTGGGAAGCATTTTTAAGCGATAAAAACTGCAAATGTGTGTAAAACTCAAACCAAAGCTTTGGGATTAAAACCACTTCCTGTAACAAGTATAAAGCGGAGAGTTTTACTCTAAAAAGCAAGAGAATTTACTGGGAAAGCATCCTTTGTGAAGTTATGAGTTACAATAAAAAAAAGTGTACAGCAGAGGGAGCTGGGAAGCATTTTTAAGCAATAAAAACTGCAAATGTGTGTAAAACTCCAACCAAAGCTTTTGGATTCAAACCACGGCCTGTAACTCGAAAAAGGGGTGAGATTTACGCTAAAAAGCAAGAGAATTTACTTGGAAAGCATCCTTTGTGAAGTTATGAGTGAAAATAAAAAAAGTGTACAGCAGAGGGAGCTGGGAAGCATTTTTAAGCGATAAAAACTGCAAATGTGTGTCACACTCCAACCAAAGCTTTGGGATTCAAACCACTGCGTGTAACTAGTATAAAGGTGAGAGTTATTCTCTAAAAAGCAAGAGACTTTACTGGGAAAGCATCCTTTGTGAAGCTGTGAATTACAATAAAAAAAAGTGTACAGAAGAGGGAGGTGGGAAGCATTTTCAAGCAATAAAAACATCAAATGTGTGTAAAACTCCAACCAAAGCTTTGGGATTCAAACCACTGCCTGTAAATAGTATAAAGGGGAGAGTTCTCCTCTAAAAAGCAAGAGAATTTACTGGGAAAGCATCCTTTGTGAAGTTATGAGTTACACGAAAAAAAGTGTCCAGCAGAGGGAGCTGGGTAGCATTTTTAAGCATTAAAAACTGCAAATGTGTGTAAAACTCCAACCAAAGCTTTGGGATTCAAACCACTGCCTGTAACTAGTATAAAGGGGAGAGTTCTCCTCTAAAAAGCAAGAGACTTTACTGGGAAAGCATCCATTGTGAAGTTATGAGTGAAAATAAAAAAGTGTACAGCAGGCGCTGGGAAGCATTTTTAAGCAATAAAAACAGCAAATGTGTGTAAAACTCCAACCAAAGCTTTGGGATTCAAACCACTGCCTGTAACTAATATAAAGGGGAGAGTTTTATTCTAAAAAGCAAGAGAATTTACTTGGAAAGCATCCTTTGTGAAGTTATGAGTGAAATTAATAAAAGTGTACAGCATATGCTGGGAAGCATTTTTAAGCGATAAAAAAAGCAAATGTGTGTAAAACTCCAACAAAAGCTTTGGGATTCAAACCACTGCCTGTAACTCATATAAAGGTGATAGTTATACTCTAAAAAGCAAGAGACTTTACTGGGAAAGCATCCTTTGTGAAGTTATGAGTTACAATAAAAAAAGTGTACAGCAGAGGGAGCTGTTCAGCATTTTTAAACAATAAAAACTGCAAATGTGTGTAAAACCCAAACCAAAGCTTTGGGATTCAAACCACTGCCTATAACTCGTAGAAAGGGGAGGGGTTTTCTCTAAAAAGCAAGAGAATTAACTGGGAAAGCATCCTTTGTGAAGGTATGAGTTACAATAAAAAAAGTGTTCAGCACAGGGAGCTGGGAATCATTTTAAAGCAATAAAAACTCCAAATGTGTGTAAAACTCCAACCAAAGCTTTGGGATTCAAACAACTGCCTGTAACTCGTATCAAAGGGAGAGTTCTACTCTAAAAAGCAAGAGAATTTACTGGGAAAGCATCCTTTGTGAAGTTATGAGTGAAAATAAAAAAAGTGTACAGCAGGCGCTGGGAAGCATTTTTAAGCAATAAAAACAGCAAATGTGTATAAAACTCCAACCAAAGCTTTGGGATTCAAACCACTGCCTGTAACTCGTATAAAGGGAATAGTTTCACTTGAAAAAGTAAGAGAATTTCCAGGGAAAGCATCCTTTGTGAAGTTATGAGTCAAAATAAAAAAAGTGTACAGCAGGTGCTTGGAAGCATTTTTAAGAGTGATAAAAACTGCAAATGTGTGTAAAACTCCAACCAAAGCTTTGGGATTCAAACCACTGCCTGTAACTCGTATAAAGGGAAGAGTTTTACTCGAAAAAGTAAGACAATTTCCAGGGAAAGCATCCTTTGTGAAGTTATGAGTCAAAATAAAAAAAGTGTACAGCAGGCGCTGGGAAGCATTTTTAAGCGATAAAAACTGCAAATGTGTGTCAAACTCCAACCAAAGCTTTGGGATTACAACCACTGCCTGTAACTAGTATAAAGGTGAGAGTTATTCTCTAAAATTCAAGAGACTTTACTGGGAAAGCATCCTTTGTGAAGGTATGAGTTACAATAAAAAAAAGTGTACAGCAGAGGGAGCTGTTAAGCATTTTTAAACAATAAAAACTGCAAATGTGTGTAAAACTCCAACCAAAGCTTTGGGATTCAAACCACTGCATGTAACTAGTATAAAGGTGAGAGTTATACTCTAAAAAGCAAGAGACTTTACTGGGAAAGCATCCTTTTTTAAGTTATGAGTCAAAATAAAAAAAGTGTACAGCAGGCGCTGGGAAGCATTTTTAAACGATAACAGCTGCAAATGTGTGTAAAACTCCAACCAAGTCTTTGGGATTCAAACCACTGCCTCTAACTCGTATAAAGGGGAGAGTTCTACTCTAAAAAGCAAGAGACTTTACTTGGAAAGCATCCTTTGTGAAGTTATGAGTCAAAATAAAAAAAGTGTACAGCAGGCGCTGGGAAGCATTTTTAAACGATAAGAGCTGCAAATGTGTGTAAAACTCCAACCAAATCTTTGGGATTGAAACCACTGCCTCGAACTCGTATAAAGGGGAGAGTCCTACTCTAAAAAGCAAAAGAATTTACTGGGAAAGCATCCTTTGTGAAGCTATGCGTTATAATAAAAAAAAAAGTGTACAGTAGAGGGAGGTGGGAAGCATTTTTAAGCAATAAAAACAGCAAATGTGTGTAAAACTCCAAACAAAGCTTTGGGATTCAAACCACTGCCTGGAAGTAGTATAAAGGGGAGAGTTCTACTCTAAAAAGCAAGAAACTTTACTGGGAAAACATCCTTTGTGAAGCTATGCGTTATAATAAAAAAAAAAAGTGTACAGCAGAGGGAGGTGGGAAGCATTTTTAAGCGATAAAAACTGCAAATGTGTGTCACACTCCAACCAAAGCTTTGGGATTCAAACCACTGCGTGTAACTAGTATAAAGGTGAGAGTTATTCTCTAAAAAGCAAAGAGACTTTACTGGGAAAGCATCCTTTGTGAAGTTATGAGTTACAATAAAAAAAGTTTACAGCAGATGGAGCTGGGAAGCATTTTTAAGCAATAAAAACTGCAAATGTGTGTAAAACTCCAACCAAAGCTTTGGGATTCCAACCACTGCATGTAACTTGTATAAAGGGGGGAGTTCTCCTCTAAAAAGCAAGAGAATTTACTGGGAAAGCAACCTTTGTGAAGTTTTGAGTCAAAATAAAAAAAGTGTACAGCATGCGCTGGGAAGCATTTTTAAGCGATAAAAACTGCAAATGTGTGTAAAACTCCAAACAAAGCTTTGGGATTCAAACCACTGCCTGTTACTCGTATAAAGGGAAGAGTTTTACTCGAAAAAGTTAGAGAATTTCCAGGGAAAGCATCCTTTGTAAAGTTATAAGTCAAAATAAAAAAAGTGTACAGCAGGCGCTGGGAAGCATTTTTAAGCGATAAAAACTGCAAATGTGTGTAAAACTCCAACCAAAGCTTTGGGATTCAAACCACTGCCTGTCACTCGTATAAAGGGGAGAGTTCTACTCTAAAATGCAAGAGAATTTACTTGGAAAGCATCCTTTGTAAAGTTAAGAGTCAAAATTAAAAAAAGTGTACAGCAGGCGCTGGGAAGCATTTTTAAGCAATAAAAACAGCAAATGTGTGTAAAATTCCAACCAAAGCTTTGGGATTCAAACCACTGCCTGTAACTAGTATAAAGGGGAGAGTTTTACTCGAAAAAGCAAGAGAATTTACTGGGAAAGCATCCTTTGTGAAGTTATGAGTTACAATAAAAAAAAGTGTACAGCAGAGGGAGCTGGGAAGCATTTTTAAGCAATAAAAACTGCAAATGTGTGTAAAACTCCAACCAAAGCTTTGGGATTCAAACCACTGCCTGTAACTAGTATAAAGGGAAGAGTTTTACTCTTAAATGCAAGAGAATTTACTTGGAAAGCATCCTTTGTGAAGTTATGAGTAAAAATAAAAAAAAGTGTACAGCAGGCGCTGGGAAGCATTTTTAAGCAATAAAAACTGCAAATGTTTGTAAAAGTCCAACCAAAGCTTTGGGATTCAAACCACTGCCTGTAACTCGTATAAAGGAGAGAGTTTTACTCGAAAAAGCAAGAGACTTTACTGGGAAAGCAAGTTATAAGTGAAAATAAAAAAAGTGTACAGCAGGCGCTGGGAAGCATTTTTAAGCAATAAAAACAGCAAATGTGTGTAAAACTCCAACCAAAGCTTTGGGATTCAAACCACTGCTTGTAACTCGTATAAAGGGGAGAGTTTTACTCGAAAGAGCAAGAGACTTTACTGGGAAAGCAAGTTATAAGTGAAAATAAAAAAAGTGTACAGCAGGCGCTGGGAAGCATTTTTAAGCAATAAAAACAGCAAATGTGTGTAAAACTCCAACCAAAGCTTTGGGATTCAAACCACTGCTTGTAACTCGGATAAAGGGGAGAGTTTTACTCTAAAAAGCAAGAGACTTTACTGGGAAAGCATCCTTTGTGAATTTAAAAGTGAAAATAAAAAAGTGTACAGGAGGCGCTGCGAAGCATTTTTAAGCAATAAAAACAGCAAATGTGTGTCAAACTCCAACCAAAGCTTTGGGATTCAAACCACTGCCTGTAACTAGTATAAAGGGGAGAGTTCTACTTGAAAAGGCAAGAGAATTTACTGGGAAAGCATCCTTTGTGAAGTTATGAGTTCAAGTTAAAAAAAGTGTACAGCAGGTGCTGGGAAGCATTTTTAAGCAATAAAAACTGCAAATGTGTGTAAAAGTCCAACCAAAGCTTTGGGATTCAAACCACTGCCTGTAACTAGTTTGTAGGGGAGAGTTTTACTCTAAAAAGCTAGAGAATGTACTGGGAAAGCATCCTTTGTGAAGTTATGAGTTTCAATAAACAACGTGTACAGCAGAGGGAGCTGGGGAGAATTTTTAAGCAATAAAAACTGCAAATGTGTGTAAAACTCCAACCAAAGCTTTGGGATTCAAACCACTGCATGTAACTAGTATAAAGGGGAGAGTTTTACTCTAAAATGCAAGACAATTTACTTGGAAAGCATCCTTTGTGAAGTTATGAGTCAAAATGAAAAAGTTTCAGCAATAAAAACTGCAAATGTTTGTAAAACTCCAACCAAAGCTTTGGGATTCAAACCACTGCCTGTAACTAGTATAAAGGGGAGAGTTTTACTCTAAAATGCAAGAGAATTTACTTGGAAAGCATCGTTTGTGAAGTTATGAGTCAAAATAAAAAAAGTGTACAGCAGGCACTGGGAAGCATTTTTAAGCAATAAAAACAGCAAATGTGTGTAAAACTCCAACCAAAGCTTTGGGATTCAAACCACTGCCTGTAACTAGTATAAAGGGGATAGTTTTACTCAAAAAGGCAAGAGAATTTACTGGGAAAGCATCTTTGTGAAGTTATGAGTTACAATAAAAAAAGTGTACAGCAGAGGGAGCTGGGGGGCATTTTTAAGTCACAAAAACAGCAAATGTGTGTAAAACTCCAACCAAAGCTTTGGGATTCAAACCACTGCCTGTAACTAGTATAAAGGGGAGAGTTTTACTCGAAAAAGCAAGAGACTTTACTGGGAAAGCAAGTTATAGGTGAAAATAAAAAAAGTGTACAGCAGATGCTGGGAAGCATTTTTAAGCAATAAAAACAGCAAATGTGTGTAAGACTCCAACCAAAGCTTTGGGATTCAAACCACTGCTTGTAACTCGGATAAAGGGGAGAGTTTTACTCTAAAAAGCAAGAGACTTTACTGCGAAAGCATCCTTTGTGAATTTAAAAGTGAAAATAAAAAAGTGTACAGCAGGCGCTGCGAAGCATTTTTAAGCAATAAAAACAGCAAATGTGTGTCAAACTCCAACCAAAGCTTTGAGATTCAAACCACTGCCTGTAACTAGTATAAAGGGGAGAGTTCTACTCGAAAAGGCAAGAGAATTTACTGGGAAAGCATCCGTTGTGAAGTTATGAGTTAAAGTAAAAAAAAAAGTGTACAGCAGGTGCTGGGAAGCATTTTTAAGCAATAAAAACTGCAAATGTGTGTAAAACTCCGACCAAAGCTTTGGGATTCAAACCACTGCCTGTAACTAGTATAAAGGGGAGGGTTTTACTCAAAAAAGCAAGATAATTTACTGGGAAAGCATCTTTGTGAAGTTATGAGTTACAATAAAAAAAGTGTACAGCAGAGGGAGCTGGGGAGAATTTTTAAGTCATAAAAACAGCAAATGTGTGTAAAACTCCAACCAAAGCTTTGGGATTGAAACCACTGCCTGTAACTAGTATAAAGGGGAGAGTTTTACTCAAAAAGGCAAGATAATTTACTGGGAAAGCAACCTTTGTGAAGTTATGAGTTAAAATAAAAAAAGTGTACAGCAGGTGCTGGGAAGCATTTTTAAGCAATAAAAACTGCAAATGTTTGTAAAACCCGAACCAAAGCTTTGGGATTGAAACCACTGCATGTAACTCGTATAAAGGGGAGAGTTTTACTCTAAAAAGCAAGAGAATTTACTTGGAAAGCATCCTTTGTGAAGTTATGAGTTACAATAAAAAAAGTGTACAGCAGAGGGAGCTGGGAAGCATTTTTAAGCAATAAAAACTGCAAATATGTGTAAAACTCCTACCAAAGCTTTGGGATTCAAACCACTGACTGTAACTAGTATAAAGGGGAGAGTTTTACTCTGAAATGCAAGAGAATTTACTTGTAAATCATCCTTTTTGAAGTTTTGAGTCAAAATAAAAAATTTGTACAGTCGGCGCTGGGAAGCATTTTTAAGCAAAAAAAACAGCAAATGTGTGTAAAACTCCAACCAAAGCTTTGGGATTCAAACCACTGCCTGTAACTAGTATCAAGGGGAGAGTTTTACTCTAAAAAGCAAGAGAATTTACTGGGAAAGCATCCTTTGTGAAGTTATGAGTCAAAATAAAAAAAGTTTACAGCAGGCACTGGGAAGCATTTTTAAGCAAAAATAACTGCAAATGTTTGTAAAACTACAACCAAAGCTTTGGGATTCAAACCACTGCCTGTAACTAGTATAAAGGGGAGAGTTTTACTCTAAAAGGCAAGATAATTTACTGGGAAAGCATCCTTTGGGAAGTTATGAGTCAAAATAAAAAGAGTGTACAGCAGGCGCTGGGAAGCATTTTTCAGCAATAAAAACTGCAAATGTGTGTAAAACTCCAACCAAAGCTTTGGGATTCAAACCACTGCCTGTAACTAGTATAACGTGGAGAGTTTTACTCTAAAATGCAAGAAAATGTACTTGGAAAGCATCCTTTGTGAAGTTGTGAGTCAAAATAAAAAAAGTGTACAGCAGGCGCTGGGAAGGATTTTTCAGCAATAAAAACTGCAAATGCTTGTAAAACCCCAACCAAAGCTTTGGGATTCAAACCACTGCCTGTAACTAGTATAACGGGGAGAGTTCTACTCTAAAAAGCAAGAGACTTTACTGGGAAATCATCCTTTGTGAAGTTATGAGTGAAAATAAAAAAAGTGTACAGCAGGCGCAGGGAAGCATTTTTAAGCAATAAAAACTGCAAATGTGTGTAAAACTCCAACCAAAGCTTTGGGATTCAAACCACGGCCTGTAAATAGTATAAAGGGGAGAGTTCTACTCTAAAAAGCAAGAGACTTTACTGGGAAAGCATCCTTTGTGAAGTTATGAGTGAAAATAAAAACGTGTACAGCAGGCGCTGGGAAGCATTTTTAAGCAATAAAAACAGCAAATGTGTGTAAAACTCCAACCAAAGCTTTGGGATTCAAACCACTGCCTGTAACTTGTATCAAGGGGAGAGTTCTACTCTAAAAAGCAAGAGAATGTACTGGGAAAGCATCCTTTGTGAAGTTATGAGTCAAAATAAAAAAAGTGTACAGCAGGCGCTGGGAACCATTTTTAAGCAATAAAAACTGCAAATATTTGTAAAACTCCAACCAAAGCTTTGGGATTCAAATCACTGCCTGTAAATAGTATAAAGGGGAGAGTTTTACTCTAAAATGCAAGAGAATTTACTGGGAAAGCATCCTTTGTGAAGTTATGAGTTACAGTAAAAAAAGTGTACAGCAGAGGGAGCTGGGAAGCATTTTTAAGCAATAAAAACAGCAAATGTGTGTAAAACTCCAGCCAAAGCTTTGGGATTCAAACCACTGCCTGTAACTAGTATAAACGGGAGAGTTCTCCTCGAAAAAGCAAGAGAATTTACTGGGAAAGCATCCTTTGTGAAGTTATGAGTCAAAATAAAAAAAGTGTACAGCAGGCGCTGGGAAGCATTTTTCAGCAAAAAAAAATGCAAATGTTTGTAAAACTCCAACCAAAGCTTTGGGATTCAAACCACTGCCTGTAACTAGTATAAAGGGGAGAGTTTTACTCTAAAATGCAAGAGAATTTACTTGGAAATCATCCTTTTTGAAGTTTTGAGTCAAAATAAAAAATTTGTACAGTCGGCGCTGGGAAGCATTCTTAAAGCAATAAAAACAGCAAATGTGTGTAAAACTCCAACCAAAGCTTTGGGATTCAAACCACTGCCTGTAAATCGTATAAAGGGGAGAGTTTTACTCTAAAATGCAAGAGAATTTACTGGGAAAGCATCCTTTGTGAAGTTATGAGGTACAATAAAAAAAGTGTACACCAGAGGGAACTGGGAAGCATTTTTAAGCAATAAAAACACCAAATGTGTGTAAAAATCCAACCAAAGCTTTGGGATTCAAACCACTGACTGTAACTAGTATAAAGGGGAGAGTTTTACTCTAAAATGCAAGAGAATTTACTTGGAAATCATCCTTTTTGAAGTTTTGAGTCAAAATAAAAAATTTGTACAGTCGGCGCTGGGAAGCATTCTTAAAGCAATAAAAACAGCAAATGTGTGTAAAACTCCAACCAAAGCTTTGGGATTCAAACCACTGCCTGTAACTAGTATCAAGGGGAGAGTGTTACTCTTAATTGCAAGAGAATTTACTTGGAAAGCATCCTTTGTGAAGTTATGACTCAAAATGAAAAAGTTTCAGCAATAAAAACTGCAAATGTTTGTAAAACTCCAACCAAAGCTTTGGGATTCAAACCACTGCCTGTACCTAGTATAAAGGGGATAGTTTTACTCAAAAAGGTAAGAGAATTTACTGGGAAAGCATCTTTGTGAAGTTATGAGTTACAATAAAAAAAGTGTACAGCAGAGGGAGCTGGGGAGCATTTTTAAGTCACAAAAACAGCAAATGTGTGTAAAACTCCAACCAAAGCTTTGGGATTCAAACCACTGCCTGTAACTAGTATAAAGGGGAGAGTTTTACTCGAAAAAGCAAGAGACTTTGCTGGGAAAGCAAGTTATAAGTGAAAATCGAAAAAGTGTACAGCAGGCGCTGGGAAGCATTTTTAAGCAATAAAAACAGCAAATGTGTGTAAAACTCCAACCAAAGCTTTGGGATTCAAACCACTGCCTGTAACTCGGATAAAGGGGAGAGTTTTCCTCTAAAAAGCAAGAGACTTTTGTGGGAAAGCATCCTTTGTGAATTTAAAAGTGAAAATAAAAAAGTGTACAGCAGGCGCTGCGAAGCATTTTTAAGCAATAAAAACAGCAAATGTGTGTCAAACTCCAACCAAAGCTTTGGGATTCAAACCACTGCCTGTAACTAGTATAAAGGGGAGAGTTCTACTCGAAAAGGCAAGAGAATTTACTGGGAAAGCATCCTTTGTGAAGTTATGAGTTAAAGTAAAAAAAAGTGTACAGCAGGTGCTGGGTAGCATTTTTAAGCAATAAAAACTGCAAATGTGTGTAAAACTCCAACCAAAGCTTTGGGATTCAAACCACTGCCTGTAACTAGTATAAAGGGGACAGTTTTACTCTAAAAAGCAAGAGAATTTACTGTGAAAGCATCCTTTGTGAAGTTATGAGTTACAATAAAAAAACGTGTACAGCAGAGGGAGCTGGGAAGCATTTTTCAGCAAAAAAAACAGCAAATGTGTGTAAAACTCCAACCAAAGCTTTGGGATTCAAACCACTGCCTGTAACTAGTATCAAGGGGAGAGTTTTACTCTAAAAAGCAAGAGAATTTACTGGGAAAGCATCCTTTGTGAAGTTATGAGTCAAAATAAAAAAAGTTTACAGCAGGCACTGGGAAGCATTTTTAAGCAAAAATAACTGCAAATGTTTGTAAAACTACAACCAAAGCTTTGGGATTCAAACCACTGCCTGTAACTAGTATAAAGGGGAGAGTTTTACTCTAAAAGGCAAGATAATTTACTGGGAAAGCATCCTTTGGGAAGTTATGAGTCAAAATAAAAAGAGTGTACAGCAGGCGCTGGGAAGCATTTTTCAGCAATAAAAACTGCAAATGTGTGTAAAACTCCAACCAAAGCTTTGGGATTCAAACCACTGCCTGTAACTAGTATAACGTGGAGAGTTTTACTCTAAAATGCAAGAAAATGTACTTGGAAAGCATCCTTTGTGAAGTTGTGAGTCAAAATAAAAAAAGTGTACAGCAGGCGCTGGGAAGGATTTTTCAGCAATAAAAACTGCAAATGCTTGTAAAACCCCAACCAAAGCTTTGGGATTCAAACCACTGCCTGTAACTAGTATAACGGGGAGAGTTCTACTCTAAAAAGCAAGAGACTTTACTGGGAAATCATCCTTTGTGAAGTTATGAGTGAAAATAAAAAAAGTGTACAGCAGGCGCAGGGAAGCATTTTTAAGCAATAAAAACTGCAAATGTGTGTAAAACTCCAACCAAAGCTTTGGGATTCAAACCACGGCCTGTAAATAGTATAAAGGGGAGAGTTCTACTCTAAAAAGCAAGAGACTTTACTGGGAAAGCATCCTTTGTGAAGTTATGAGTGAAAATAAAAACGTGTACAGCAGGCGCTGGGAAGCATTTTTAAGCAATAAAAACAGCAAATGTGTGTAAAACTCCAACCAAAGCTTTGGGATTCAAACCACTGCCTGTAACTTGTATCAAGGGGAGAGTTCTACTCTAAAAAGCAAGAGAATGTACTGGGAAAGCATCCTTTGTGAAGTTATGAGTCAAAATAAAAAAAGTGTACAGCAGGCGCTGGGAACCATTTTTAAGCAATAAAAACTGCAAATATTTGTAAAACTCCAACCAAAGCTTTGGGATTCAAATCACTGCCTGTAAATAGTATAAAGGGGAGAGTTTTACTCTAAAATGCAAGAGAATTTACTGGGAAAGCATCCTTTGTGAAGTTATGAGTTACAGTAAAAAAAGTGTACAGCAGAGGGAGCTGGGAAGCATTTTTAAGCAATAAAAACAGCAAATGTGTGTAAAACTCCAGCCAAAGCTTTGGGATTCAAACCACTGCCTGTAACTAGTATAAACGGGAGAGTTCTCCTCGAAAAAGCAAGAGAATTTACTGGGAAAGCATCCTTTGTGAAGTTATGAGTCAAAATAAAAAAAGTGTACAGCAGGCGCTGGGAAGCATTTTTCAGCAAAAAAAAATGCAAATGTTTGTAAAACTCCAACCAAAGCTTTGGGATTCAAACCACTGCCTGTAACTAGTATAAAGGGGAGAGTTTTACTCTAAAATGCAAGAGAATTTACTTGGAAATCATCCTTTTTGAAGTTTTGAGTCAAAATAAAAAATTTGTACAGTCGGCGCTGGGAAGCATTCTTAAAGCAATAAAAACAGCAAATGTGTGTAAAACTCCAACCAAAGCTTTGGGATTCAAACCACTGCCTGTAAATCGTATAAAGGGGAGAGTTTTACTCTAAAATGCAAGAGAATTTACTGGGAAAGCATCCTTTGTGAAGTTATGAGGTACAATAAAAAAAGTGTACACCAGAGGGAACTGGGAAGCATTTTTAAGCAATAAAAACACCAAATGTGTGTAAAAATCCAACCAAAGCTTTGGGATTCAAACCACTGACTGTAACTAGTATAAAGGGGAGAGTTTTACTCTAAAATGCAAGAGAATTTACTTGGAAATCATCCTTTTTGAAGTTTTGAGTCAAAATAAAGAATTTGTACAGTCGGCGCTGGGAAGCATTCTTAAAGCAATAAAAACAGCAAATGTGTGTAAAACTCCAACCAAAGCTTTGGGATTCAAACCACTGCCTGTAACTAGTATCAAGGGGAGAGTGTTACTCTTAATTGCAAGAGAATTTACTTGGAAAGCATCCTTTGTGAAGTTATGACTCAAAATGAAAAAGTTTCAGCAATAAAAACTGCAAATGTTTGTAAAACTCCAACCAAAGCTTTGGGATTCAAACCACTGCCTGTACCTAGTATAAAGGGGATAGTTTTACTCAAAAAGGTAAGAGAATTTACTGGGAAAGCATCTTTGTGAAGTTATGAGTTACAATAAAAAAAGTGTACAGCAGAGGGAGCTGGGGAGCATTTTTAAGTCACAAAAACAGCAAATGTGTGTAAAACTCCAACCAAAGCTTTGGGATTCAAACCACTGCCTGTAACTAGTATAAAGGGGAGAGTTTTACTCGAAAAAGCAAGAGACTTTGCTGGGAAAGCAAGTTATAAGTGAAAATCGAAAAAGTGTACAGCAGGCGCTGGGAAGCATTTTTAAGCAATAAAAACAGCAAATGTGTGTAAAACTCCAACCAAAGCTTTGGGATTCAAACCACTGCCTGTAACTCGGATAAAGGGGAGAGTTTTCCTCTAAAAAGCAAGAGACTTTTGTGGGAAAGCATCCTTTGTGAATTTAAAAGTGAAAATAAAAAAGTGTACAGCAGGCGCTGCGAAGCATTTTTAAGCAATAAAAACAGCAAATGTGTGTCAAACTCCAACCAAAGCTTTGGGATTCAAACCACTGCCTGTAACTAGTATAAAGGGGAGAGTTCTACTCGAAAAGGCAAGAGAATTTACTGGGAAAGCATCCTTTGTGAAGTTATGAGTTAAAGTAAAAAAAAGTGTACAGCAGGTGCTGGGTAGCATTTTTAAGCAATAAAAACTGCAAATGTGTGTAAAACTCCAACCAAAGCTTTGGGATTCAAACCACTGCCTGTAACTAGTATAAAGGGGACAGTTTTACTCTAAAAAGCAAGAGAATTTACTGTGAAAGCATCCTTTGTGAAGTTATGAGTTACAATAAAAAAACGTGTACAGCAGAGGGAGCTGGGAAGCATTTTTCAGCAATAAAAACTGCAAATGTGTGTAAAAGTCCAACCAAAGCTTTGGGATTCAAACCACTGACTGTAACTAGTATAAAGGGGAGAGTTTTACTCTAAAATGCAAGAGAATTTACTTGGAAATCATCCTTTTTGAAGTTTTGAGTCAAAATAAAAAATTTGTACAGTCGGCGCTGGGAAGCATTCTTAAAGCAATAAAAACAGCAAATGTGTGTAAAACTCCAACCAAAGCTTTGGGATTCAAACCACTGCCTGTAACTAGTATCAAGGGGAGAGTGTTACTAATAATTGCAAGAGAATTTACTTGGAAAGCATCCTTTGTGAAGTTATGACTCAAAATGAAAAAGTTTCAGCAATAAAAACTGCAAATGTTTGTAAAACTCCAACCAAAGCTTTGGGATTCAAACCACTGCCTGTACCTAGTATAAAGGGGATAGTTTTACTCAAAAAGGTAAGAGAATTTACTGGGAAAGCATCTTTGTGAAGTTATGAGTTACAATAAAAAAAGTGTACAGCAGAGGGAGCTGGGGAGCATTTTTAAGTCACAAAAACAGCAAATGTGTGTAAAACTCCAACCAAAGCTTTGGGATTCAAACCACTGCCTGTAACTAGTATAAAGGGGAGAGTTTTACTCGAAAAAGCAAGAGACTTTGCTGGGAAAGCAAGTTATAAGTGAAAATCGAAAAAGTGTACAGCAGGCGCTGGGAAGCATTTTTAAGCAATAAAAACAGCAAATGTGTGTAAAACTCCAACCAAAGCTTTGGGATTCAAACCACTGCCTGTAACTCGGATAAAGGGGAGAGTTTTCCTCTAAAAAGCAAGAGACTTTTGTGGGAAAGCATCCTTTGTGAATTTAAAAGTGAAAATAAAAAAGTGTACAGCAGGCGCTGCGAAGCATTTTTAAGCAATAAAAACAGCAAATGTGTGTCAAACTCCAACCAAAGCTTTGGGATTCAAACCACTGCCTGTAACTAGTATAAAGGGGAGAGTTCTACTCGAAAAGGCAAGAGAATTTACTGGGAAAGCATCCTTTGTGAAGTTATGAGTTAAAGTAAAAAAAAGTGTACAGCAGGTGCTGGGTAGCATTTTTAAGCAATAAAAACTGCAAATGTGTGTAAAACTCCAACCAAAGCTTTGGGATTCAAACCACTGCCTGTAACTAGTATAAAGGGGACAGTTTTACTCTAAAAAGCAAGAGAATTTACTGTGAAAGCATCCTTTGTGAAGTTATGAGTTACAATAAAAAAACGTGTACAGCAGAGGGAGCTGGGAAGCATTTTTCAGCAATAAAAACTGCAAATGTGTGTAAAAGTCCAACCAAAGCTTTGGGATTCAAACCACTGCCTGTAACTAGTATAAAGGGGAGAGTTTTACTCTAAAAAGCAAGAGAATGTACTGGGAAATCATCCTTTGTGAAGTTATGAGTTTCAATAAACAACGTGTACAGCAGAGGGAGCTGGGGAGCATTTTTAAGCAATAAAAACTGCAAATGTGTGTAAAACTCCAACCAAAGCGTTGGGATTCAAACCACTGCTTGTAACTAGTATAAAGGGGAGAGTTTTACTCTAAAATGCAAGAGAATTTTCTTGGAAATCATCCTTTGTGAAGTTATGAGTCAAAATGAAAAAGTTTCAGCAATAAAAACTGCAAATGTTTGTAAAACTCCAACCAAAGCTTTGGGATTCAAACCACTGCCTGTAACTAGTATAAAGGGGAGAGTTATACTCAAAAAGGCAAGAGAATTTACTGGGAAAGCATCCTTTGTGAAGTTATGAGTTATAATAAAAAAAGTGTACAGCAGAGGGAGCTGGGGAGCATTTTTAAGTCATAAAAACAGTAAATGTGTGTAAAACTCCAACCAAAGCTTTGGGATTCAAACCACTGCCTGTAACTAGTATCAAGGGGAGAGTTCTCCTCGAAAAAGCAAGAGAATTTACTGGGAAACCATCCTTTGTGAATTTAAAAGTGAAAATAAAAAAGTGTACAGCAGGCGCTGCGAAGCATTTTTAAGCAATAAAAACAGCAAATATCTGTAAAACTCCAACCAAAGCTTTGGGATTCAAACCACTGCCTGTAACTAGTATCAAGGGGAGAGTTTTACTCTAAAAAGCAAGATAATTTACTGGGAAAGCATCCTTTGGGAAGTTATGAGTCAAAATAAAAAAAGTGTACAGCAGGCGCTGGGAAGGATTTTTCAGCAAAAAAAAATGCAAATGTTTGTAAAACTCCAACCAAAGCTTTGGGTTTCAAATCACTGCCTGTAAATAGTATAAAGGGGAGAGTTTTACTCTAAAATGCAAGAGAATTTACTGGGAAAGCATCCTTTGTGAAGTTATGAGTTACAGTAAAAAAAGTGTACAGCAGAGGGAGCTGGGAAGCATTTTTAAGCAATAAAAACAGCAAATGTGTGTAAAACTCCAACCAAAGCTTTGGGATTCAAACCACTGCCTGTAACAAGTATAAACGGGAGAGTTCTCCTCGAAAAAGCAAGAGAATTTACTGGGAAAGCATCCTTTGTGAAGTTATGAGTCAAAATAAAAAAAGTGTACAGCAGGCGCTGGGAAGCATTTTTCAGCAAAAAAAAATGCAAATGTTTGTAAAACTCCAACCAAAGCTTTGGGTTTCAAACCACTGCCTGTAAATAGTATAAAGGGGAGAGTTTTACCTCTAAAATGCAAGAGAATTTACTGGGAAAGCTTCCTTTGTGAAGTGATGAGTTACAATAAAAAAAAGTGTACACCAGAGGGAGCTGGGAAGCATTTTTAAGCAATAAAAACACCAAATGTGTGTAAAAATCCAACCAAAGCTTTGGGATTCAAACCACTGACTGTAACTAGTATAAAGGGGAGAGTTTTACTCTAAAATGCAAGAGAATTTACTTGGAAATCATCCTTTTTGAAGTTTTGAGTCAAAATAAAAAATGTGTACAGTCGGCGCTGGGAAGCATTCTTAAAGCAATAAAAACAGCAAATGTGTGTAAAACTCCAACCAAAGCTTTGGGATTCAAACCACTGCCTGTAACTAGTATCAAGGGGATAGTTTTACTCAAAAAGGCAAGAGAATTTACTGGGAAAGCATCTTTGTGAAGTTATGAGTTACAATAAAAAAAGTGTACAGCAGAGGGAGCTGGGGAGCATTTTTAAGTCACAAAAACAGCAAATGTGTGTCAAACTCCAACCAAAGCTTTGGGATTCAAACCACTGCCTGTAACTAGTATAAAGGGGAGAGTTCTACTCGAAAAGGCAAGAGAATTTACTGGGAAAGCATCCTTTGTGAAGTTATGAGTTAAAGTAAAAAAAAGTGTACAGCAGGTGCTGGGAAGCATTTTTAAGCAATAAAAACTGCAAATGTGTGTAAAAGTCCAACCAAAGCTTTGGGATTCAAACCACTGCCTGTAACTAGTATAAAGGGGAAAGTTTTACTCTAAAATGCAAGAGAATTTACTTGGAAATCATCCTTTGTGAAGTTATGAGTCAAAATGAAAAAGTTTCAGCAATAAAAACTGCAAATGTTTGTAAAACTCCAACCAAAGCTTTGGGATTCAAACCACTGCCTGTAACTAGTATAAAGGGGAGAGTTTTACTCAAAAAAGCAATAGAATTTACTGGGAAAGCATCTTTGTGAAGTTATGAGTGAAATTAATAAAAGTGTACAGCATATGCTGGGAAGCATTTTTAAGCGATAAAAAAAGCAAATGTGTGTAAAACTCCAACCAAAGCTTTGGGATTCAAACCACTGCCTGTAACTAATATAAAGGGGAGAGTTTTATTCTAAAAAGCAAGAGAATTTACTTGGAAAGCATCCTTTGTGAAGTTATGAGTGAAATTAATAAAAGTGTACAGCATATGCTGGGAAGCATTTTTAAGCGATAAAAAAAGCAAATGTGTGTAAAACTCCAACAAAAGCTTTGGGATTCAAACCACTGCCTGTAACTCGTATAAAGGTGATAGTTATACTCTAAAAAGCAAGAGACTTTACTGGGAAAGCATCCTTTGTGAAGTTATGAGTTACAATAAAAAAAGTGTACAGCAGAGGGAGCTGTTCAGCATTTTTAAACAATAAAAACTGCAAATGTGTGTAAAACCCCAACCAAAGCTTTGGGATTCAAACCACTGCCTATAACTCGTAGAAAGGGGAGAGTTTTTCTCTAAAAAGCAAGAGAATTAACTGGGAAAGCATCCTTTGTGAAGGTATGAGTTACAATAAAAAAAGTGTTCAGCACAGGGAGCTGGGAATCATTTTAAAGCAATAAAAACTCCAAATGTGTGTAAAACTCCAACCAAAGCTTTGGGATTCAAACAACTGCCTGTAACTCGTATCAAGGGGAGAGTTCTACTCTAAAAAGCAAGAGAATTTACTGGGAAAGCATCCTTTGTGAAGTTATGAGTGAAAATAAAAAAAGTGTACAGCAGGCGCTGGGAAGCATTTTTAAGCAATAAAAACAGCAAATGTGTATAAAACTCCAACCAAAGCTTTGGGATTCAAACCACTGCCTGTAACTCGTATAAAGGGAATAGTTTCACTTGAAAAAGTAAGAGAATTTCCAGGGAAAGCATCCTTTGTGAAGTTATGAGTCAAAATAAAAAAAGTGTACAGCAGGTGCTTGGAAGCATTTTTAAGTGTGATAAAAACTGCAAATGTGTGTAAAACTCCAACCAAAGCTTTGGGATTCAAACCACTGCCTGTAACTCGTATAAAGGGAAGAGTTTTACTCGAAAAAGTAAGACAATTTCCAGGGAAAGCATCCTTTGTGAAGTTATGAGTCAAAATAAAAAAAGTGTACAGCAGGCGCTGGGAAGCATTTTTAAGCGATAAAAACTGCAAATGTGTGTCAAACTCCAACCAAAGCTTTGGGATTACAACCACTGCCTGTAACTAGTATAAAGGTGAGAGTTATTCTCTAAAATTCAAGAGACTTTACTGGGAAAGCATCCTTTGTGAAGGTATGAGTTACAATAAAAAAAAGTGTACAGCAGAGGGAGCTGTTAAGCATTTTTAAACAATAAAAACTGCAAATGTGTGTAAAACTCCAACCAAAGCTTTGGGATTCAAACCACTGCATGTAACTAGTATAAAGGTGAGAGTTATACTCTAAAAAGCAAGAGACTTTACTGGGAAAGCATCCTTTTTTAAGTTATGAGTCAAAATAAAAAAAGTGTACAGCAGGCGCTGGGAAGCATTTTTAAACGATAACAGCTGCAAATGTGTGTAAAACTCCAACCAAGTCTTTGGGATTCAAACCACTGCCTCTAACTCGTATAAAGGGGAGAGTTCTACTCTAAAAAGCAAGAGACTTTACTTGGAAAGCATCATTTGTGAAGTTATGAGTCAAAATAAAAAAAGTGTACAGCAGGCGCTGGGAAGCATTTTTAAACGATAACAGCTGCAAATGTGTGTAAAACTCCAACCAAATCTTTGGGATTGAAACCACTGCCTCGAACTCGTATAAAGGGGAGAGTCCTACTCTAAAAAGCAAAAGAATTTACTGGGAAAGCATCCTTTGTGAAGCTCTGCGTTATAATAAAAAAAAAAGTGTACAGCAGAGGGAGGTGGGAAGCATTTTTAAGCAATAAAAACAGCAAATGTGTGTAAAACTCCAAACAAAGCTTTGGGATTCAAACCACTGCCTGGAAGTAGTATAAAGGGGAGAGTTCTACTCTAAAAAGGAAGAAACTTTACTGGGAAAGCATCCTTTGTGAAGCTATGCGTTATAATAAAAAAAAAAGTGTACAGCAGAGGGAGGTGGGAAGCATTTTTAAGCGATAAAAACTGCAAATGTGTGTCACACTCCAACCAAAGCTTTGGGATTCAAACCACTGCGTGTAACTAGTATAAAGGTGAGAGTTATTCTCTAAAAAGCAAAGAGACTTTACTGGGAAAGCATCCTTTGTGAAGTTATGAGTTACAATAAAAAAAGTTTACAGCAGATGGAGCTGGGAAGCATTTTTAAGCGATAAAAACTGCAAATGTGTGTAAAACTCCAAACAAAGCTTTGGGATTCAAACCACTGCCTGTTACTCGTATAAAGGGAAGAGTTTTACTCGAAAAAGTTAGAGAATTTCCAGGGAAAGCATCCTTTGTAAAGTTATGAGTCAAAATAAAAAAAGTGTACAGCAGGCGCTGGGAAGCATTTTTAAGCGATAAAAACTGCAAATGTGTGTAAAACTCCAACCAAAGCTTTGGGATTCAAACCACTGCCTGTCACTCGTATAAAGGGGAGAGTTCTACTCTAAAAAGCAAGAGAATTTACTGGGAAAGCATCCTTTGTGAAGTTATGAGTGAAAATAAAAAAAGTGTATAGCAGAGGAAGCTGGGAAGTATTTTTAAGCAATAAAAACTGCAAATGTGTGTCAAACTCCAACCAAAGCTTTGGGATTCAAACCACTGCCTGTAACTAGTATAAAGGGGAGAGTTCTACTCGAAAAGGCAAGAGAAGTTACTGGGAAAGCATCCTTTGTTAAGTTATGAGTTAAAGTAAAAAAAAGTGTACAGCAAGTGCTGGGTAGCATTTTTAAGCAATAAAAACTGCAAATGTGTGTAAAACTCCAACCAAAGCTTTGGGATTCAAACCACTGCCTGTAACTAGTATAAAGGGGACAGTTTTACTCTAAAAAGCAAGAGAATTTACTGTGGAAGCATCCTTTGTGAAGTTATGAGTTACAATAAAAAAACGTGTACAGCAGAGGGAGCTGGGAAGCATTTTTCAGCAATAAAAACTGCAAATGTGTGTAAAAGTCCAACCAAAGCTTTGGGATTCAAACCACTGCCTGTAACTAGTATAAAGGGGAGAGTTTTACTCTAAAAAGCAAGAGAATGTACTGGGAAAGCATCCTTTGTGAAGTTATGAGTTTCAATAAACAACGTGTACAGCAGAGGGAGCTGGGGAGCATTTTTAAGCAATAAAAACTGCAAATGTGTGTAAAACTCCAACCAAAGCATTGGGATTCAAACCACTGCTTGTAACTAGTATAAAGGGGAGAGTTTTACTCTAAAATGCAAGAGAATTTTCTTGGAAATCATCCTTTGTGAAGTTATGAGTCAAAATGAAAAAGTTTCAGCAATAAAAACTGCAAATGTTTGTAAAACTCCAACCAAAGCTTTGGGATTCAAACCACTGCCTGTAACTAGTATAAAGGGGAGAGTTTTACTCAAAAAGGCAAGAGAATTTACTGGGAAAGCATCCTTTGTGAAGTTATGAGTTATAATAAAAAAAGTGTACAGCAGAGGGAGGTGGGAAGCATTTTTAAGTCATAAAAACAGTAAATGTGTGTAAAACTCCAACCAAAGCTTTGGGATTCAAACCACTGCCTGTAACTAGTATCAAGGGGAGAGTTCTCCTCGAAAAAGCAAGAGAATTTACTGGGAAACCATCCTTTGTGAATTTAAAAGTGAAAATAAAAAAGTGTACAGCAGGCGCTGCGAAGCATTTTTAAGCAATAAAAACAGCAAATATCTGTAAAACTCCAACCAAAGCTTTGGGATTCAAACCACTGCCTGTAACTAGTATCAAGGGGAGAGTTCTACTCTAAAAAGCCAGAGAATTTACTGGGAAAGCATCCTTTGTTAAGTTATGAGTCAAAATAAAAAAAGTGTACAGCAGGCACTGGGAAGCATTTTTCAGAGATAAAAACTGCAAATCTGTGTAAAACTCCAACCAAAGCTTTGGGATTCAAACCACTGCCTGTAACTAGTATAAACGGGAGAGTTCTACTCGAAAAAGCAAGAGAATTTACTGGGAAAGCATCCTTTGTGAAGTTATGAGTCAAAATAAAAAAAGTGGACAGCAGGCGCTGGGAAGCATTTTTAAGCAAAAAAAACTGCAAATGTTTGTAAAACTACAACCAAAGCTTTGGGATTCAAACCACTGCCTGTAACTAGTATAAAGGGGAGAGTTTTACTCTAAAAAGCAAGATAATTTACTGGGAAAGCATCCTTTGGGAAGTTATGAGTCAAAATAAAAAAAGTGTACAGCAGGCGCTGGGAAGGATTTTTCAGCAAAAAAAAATGCAAATGTTTGTAAAACTCCAACCAAAGCTTTGGGTTTCAAATCACTGCCTGTAAATAGTATAAAGGGGAGAGTTTTACTCTAAAATGCAAGAGAATTTACTGGGAAAGCATCCTTTGTGAAGTTATGAGTTACAGTAAAAAAAGTGTACAGCAGAGGGAGCTGGGAAGCATTTTTAAGCAATAAAAACAGCAAATGTGTGTAAAACTCCAACCAAAGCTTTGGGATTCAAACCACTGCCTGTAACAAGTATAAACGGGAGAGTTCTCCTCGAAAAAGCAAGAGAATTTACTGGGAAAGCATCCTTTGTGAAGTTATGAGTCAAAATAAAAAAAGTGTACAGCAGGCGCTGGGAAGCATTTTTCAGCAAAAAAAAATGCAAATGTTTGTAAAACTCCAACCAAAGCTTTGGGTTTCAAACCACTGCCTGTAAATAGTATAAAGGGGAGAGTTTTACCTCTAAAATGCAAGAGAATTTACTGGGAAAGCTTCCTTTGTGAAGTGATGAGTTACAATAAAAAAAAGTGTACACCAGAGGGAGCTGGGAAGCATTTTTAAGCAATAAAAACACCAAATGTGTGTAAAAATCCAACCAAAGCTTTGGGATTCAAACCACTGACTGTAACTAGTATAAAGGGGAGAGTTTTACTCTAAAATGCAAGAGAATTTACTTGGAAATCATCCTTTTTGAAGTTATGAGTCAAAAAAACAACTGCCTGTAACTCGTATCAAGGGGAGAGTTCTACTCTAAAAAGCAAGAGAATTTACTGGGAAAGCATCCTTTGTGAAGTTATGAGTCAAAATAAAAAAAGTGTACAGCAGGTGCTTGGAAGCATTTTTAAGTGTGATAAAAACTGCAAATGTGTGTAAAACTCCAACCAAAGCTTTGGGATTCAAACCACTGCCTGTAACTCGTATAAAGGGAAGAGTTTTACTCGAAAAAGTAAGACAATTTCCAGGGAAAGCATCCTTTGTGAAGTTATGAGTCAAAATAAAAAAAGTGTACAGCAGGCGCTGGGAAGCATTTTTAAGCGATAAAAACTGCAAATGTGTGTCAAACTCCAACCAAAGCTTTGGGATTACAACCACTGCCTGTAACTAGTATAAAGGTGAGAGTTATTCTCTAAAATTCAAGAGACTTTACTGGGAAAGCATCCTTTGTGAAGGTATGAGTTACAATAAAAAAAAGTGTACAGCAGAGGGAGCTGTTAAGCATTTTTAAACAATAAAAACTGCAAATGTGTGTAAAACTCCAACCAAAGCTTTGGGATTCAAACCACTGCATGTAACTAGTATAAAGGTGAGAGTTATACTCTAAAAAGCAAGAGACTTTACTGGGAAAGCATCCTTTTTTAAGTTATGAGTCAAAATAAAAAAAGTGTACAGCAGGCGCTGGGAAGCATTTTTAAACGATAACAGCTGCAAATGTGTGTAAAACTCCAACCAAGTCTTTGGGATTCAAACCACTGCCTCTAACTCGTATAAAGGGGAGAGTTCTACTCTAAAAAGCAAGAGACTTTACTTGGAAAGCATCCTTTGTGAAGTTATGAGTCAAAATAAAAAAAGTGTACAGCAGGCGCTGGGAAGCATTTTTAAACGATAACAGCTGCAAATGTGTGTAAAACTCCAACCAAATCTTTGGGATTGAAACCACTGCCTCGAACTCGTATAATGGGGAGAGTCCTACTCTAAAAAGCAAAAGAATTTACTGGGAAAGCATCCTTTGTGAAGCTCTGCGTTATAATAAAAAAAAAAGTGTACAGCAGAGGGAGGTGGGAAGCATTTTTAAGCAATAAAAACAGCAAATGTGTGTAAAACTCCAAACAAAGCTTTGGGATTCAAACCACTGCCTGGAAGTAGTATAAAGGGGAGAGTTCTACTCTAAAAAGGAAGAAACTTTACTGGGAAAGCATCCTTTGTAAAGCTATGCGTTATAATAAAAAAAAAAGTGTACAGCAGAGGGAGGTGGGAAGCATTTTTAAGCGATAAAAACTGCAAATGTGTGTCACACTCCAACCAAAGCTTTGGGATTCAAACCACTGCGTGTAACTAGTATAAAGGTGAGAGTTATTCTCTAAAAAGCAAAGAGACTTTACTGGGAAAGCATCCTTTGTGAAGTTATGAGTTACAATAAAAATAGTTTACAGCAGATGGAGCTGGGAAGCATTTTTAAGCAATAAAAACTGCAAATGTGTGTAAAACTCCAACCAAAGCTTTGGGATTCCAACCACTGCATGTAACTTGTATAAAGGGGGGAGTTCTCCTCTAAAAAGCAAGATAATTTACTGGGAAAGCAACCTTTGTGAAGTTTTGAGTCAAAATAAAAAAAGTGTACAGCATGCGCTGGGAAGCATTTTTAAGCGATAAAAACTGCAAATGTGTGTAAAACTCCAAACAAAGCTTTGGGATTCAAACCACTGCCTGTTACTCGTATAAAGGGAAGAGTTTTACTCGAAAAAGTTAGAGAATTTCCAGGGAAAGCATCCTTTGTAAAGTTATGAGTCAAAATAAAAAAAGTGTACAGCAGGTGCTGGGAAGCATTTTTAAGCGATAAAAACTGCAAATGTGTGTAAAACTCCAACCAAAGCTTTGGGATTCAAACCACTGCCTGTCACTCGTATAAAGGGGAGAGTTCTACTCTAAAAAGCAAGAGAATTTACTGGGAAAGCATCCTTTGTGAAGTTATGAGTGAAAATAAAAAAAGTGTATAGCAGAGGAAGCTGGGAAGTATTTTTAAGCAATAAAAACTGCAAATGTGTGTAAAACTCCAATCAAAGCTTTGGAATTCAAACCACGGCCTGTAACTCGTATAAAGAGGAGAGTTATCCTCTAAAAAGCAAGAGACTTTACTGGGAAAGCATCCTTTGGAGAGTTATGAGTCAAAATAAAAAAAGTGTAAGCAGGCGCTGGGAAGCATTTTTAAGCGATTAAAGCTGCAAATGTGTGTAAAACTCCAACCAAAGCTTTGGGATTAAAACCATTGCCTCTAACTCGTAGAAAGGGGAGAGTTTTGCAATAAAAAGCAAGAGAATTAACTGGGAAAGCATCATTTGTGAAGTTATGAGTCACAATAAAAAAAGTGTACAGCAGAGGGAGCTGGGAAGCATTTTTAAGCGATAAAAACTGCAAATGTGTGTCACACTCCAACCAAAGCTTTGGGATTCAAACCACTGCGTGTAACTAGTATAAAGGTGAGAGTTATTCTCTAAAAAGTAAGAGACTTTACTGGGAAAGCATCCTTTGTGAAGTTATGAGTTACAATAAAAAAAGTGTACAGCAGATGGAGCTGGGATGCATTTTTAAGCAATAAAAACTGCAAATGTGTAAAACTCCAACCAAAGCTTTGGGATTCCAACCACGGCCTGTAACTCGAAAAAGGGGTGAGATTTACGCTAAAAAGCAAGAGAATTTACTTGGAAAGCATCCTTTGTGAAGTTATGAGTGAAAACAAAAAAAGTGTACAGCAGAGGGAGCTGGGAAGCATTTTTATGCGATAAAAACTGCAAATGTGTGTCACACTCCAACCAAAGCTTTGGGATTCAAACCACTGCGTGTAACTAGTATAAAGGTGAGAGTTATTCTCTAAAAAGCAAGAGACTTTACTGGGAAAGCATCCTTTGTGAAGTTATGAGTTACAATAAAAAAAGTTTACAGCAGATGGAGCTGGGAAGCATTTTTAAGCAATAAAAACTGCAAATGTGTGTAAAACTCCAACCAAAGCTTTGGGATTCCAACCACTGCATGTAACTTGTATAAAGGGGGGAGTTCTCCTCTAAAAACCAAGAGAATTTACTGGGAAAGCAACCTTTGTGAAGTTTTGAGTCAAAATAAAAAAAGTGTACAGCAGGCGCTGGGAAGCATTTTTAAGCAATAAAAACTGCAAATGTGTGTAAAACTCCAACCAAAGTTTTGGGATTCAAACCACTGCCTGTAACTCGAAAAAGGGGAATGTTTAACTCTAAAAAGCAAGAGACTTTACTGGGAAAGCATCCTTTGTGAAGTTATGAGTTACAATAAAAAAAGTTTACAGCAGATGGAGCTGGGAAGCATTTTTAAGCAATAAAAACTGCAAATGTGTGTAAAACTCCAACCAAAGCTTTTGGATTCAAACCACGGCCTGTAACTCGAAAAAGGGGTGAGATTTACGCTAAAATGCAAGAGAATTTACTTGGAAAGCATCCTTTGTGAAGTTATGAGTGAAAATAAAAAAAGTGTACAGCAGAGGGAGCTGGGAAGCATTTTTAAGCGATAAAAACTGCAAATGTGTGTCACACTCCAACCAAAGCTTTGGGATTCAAACCACTGCGTGTAACTAGTATAAAGGTGAGAGTTATTCTCTAAAAAGCAAGAGACTTTACTGGGAAAGCATCCTTTGTGAAGTTATGAGTTACAATAAAAAAAGTTTACAGCAGTGGAGCTGGGAAGCATTTTTCAGCAATAAAAACTGCAAATGTGTGTAAAACTCCAACCAAAGCTTTGGGATTCCAACCACTACATGTAACTTGTATAAAGGGGGGAGTTCTCCTCTAAAAAGCAAAAGACTTTACTGGGAAAGCATCCTTTGGGAAGTTATGAGTCAAAATAAAAAAAGTGTAAGCAGGCGCTGGGAAGCATTTATAAGCGATTAAAGCTGCAAATGTGTGTAAAACTCCAACCAAAGCTTTGGGATTAAAACCATTGCCTCTAACTCGTAGAAAGGGGAGAGTTTTACAATAAAAAGCAAGAGAATTAACTGGGAAAGCATCCTTTGTGAAGTTATGAGTCACAATCAAAAAAGTGAACAGCAGGTGCTGGGAACCATTTTTAAGCGATAAAAGCTGGAAATGTGTGTAAAACTCTAACCAAAGCTTTGGGATTCAAACAACTGCCTGTAACCCGAAAAAGGGGAGAGATTTACTCTAAAAAGCAAGAGAATTTACTTGGAAAGCATCCTTTATGAAGTTATGAGTGAAAATAAAAAAAGTGTACAGCAGAGGGAGCTGGGAAGCATTTTTAAGCGATAAAAACTGCAAATGTGTGTAAAACTCCAAACAAAGCTTTGGGATTCAAACCACTGCCTGTTACTCGTATAAAGGGAAGAGTTTTACTCGAAAAAGTTAGAGAATTTCCAGGGAAAGCATCCTTTGTAAAGTTATGAGTCAAAATAAAAAAAGTGTACAGCAGCCGCTGGGAAGCATTTTTAAGCGATAAAAACTGCAAATGTGTGTAAAACTCCAACCAAAGCTTTGGGATTCAAACCACTGCCTGTCACTCGTATAAAGGGGAGAGTTCTACTCTAAAAAGCAAGAGAATTTACTGGGAAAGCATCCTTTGTGAAGTTATGAGTGAAAATAAAAAAAGTGTATAGCAGAGGAAGCTGGGAAGTATTTTGAAGCAATAAAAACTGCAAATGTGTGTAAAACTCCAATCAAAGCTTTGGAATTCAAACCACGGCCTGTAACTCGTATAAAGAGGAGAGTTATCCTCTAAAAAGCAAGAGACTTTACTGGGAAAGCATCCTTTGGGAAGTTATGAGTCAAAATAAAAAAAGTGTAAGCAGGCGCTGGGAAGCATTTTTAAGCGATTAAAGCTGCAAATGTGTGTAAAACTCCAACCAAAGCTTTGGGATTAAAACCATTGCCTCTAACTCGTAGAAAGGGGAGAGTTTTGCAATAAAAAGCAAGAGAATTAACTGGGAAAGCATCATTTGTGAAGTTATGAGTCACAATAAAAAAAGTGTACAGCAGAGGGAGCTGGGAAGCATTTTTAAGCGATAAAAACTGCAAATGTGTGTCACACTCCAACCAAAGCTTTGGGATTCAAACCACTGCGTGTAACTAGTATAAAGGTGAGAGTTATTCTCTAAAAAGTAAGAGACTTTACTGGGAAAGCATCCTTTGTGAAGTTATGAGTTACAATAAAAAAAGTGTACAGCAGATGGAGCTGGGATGCATTTTTAAGCAATAAAAACTGCAAATGTGTAAAACTCCAACCAAAGCTTTGGGATTCCAACCACGGCCTGTAACTCGAAAAAGGGGTGAGATTTACGCTAAAAAGCAAGAGAATTTACTTGGAAAGCATCCTTTGTGAAGTTATGAGTGAAAATAAAAAAAGTGTACAGCAGAGGGAGCTGGGAAGCATTTTTATGCGATAAAAACTGCAAATGTGTGTCACACTCCAACCAAAGCTTTGGGATTCAAACCACTGCGTGTAACTAGTATAAAGGTGAGAGTTATTCTCTAAAAAGCAAGAGACTTTACTGGGAAAGCATCCTTTGTGAAGTTATGAGTTACAATAAAAAAAGTTTACAGCAGATGGAGCTGGGAAGCATTTTTAAGCAATAAAAACTGCAAATGTGTGTAAAACTCCAACCAAAGCTTTGGGATTCCAACCACTGCATGTAACTTGTATAAAGGGGGGAGTTCTCCTCTAAAAACCAAGAGAATTTACTGGGAAAGCAACCTTTGTGAAGTTTTGAGTCAAAATAAAAAAAGTGTACAGCAGGCGCTGGGAAGCATTTTTAAGCAATAAAAACTGCAAATGTGTGTAAAACTCCAACCAAAGCTTTGGGATTCAAACCACTGCCTGTAACTCGAAAAAGGGGAATGTTTAACTCTAAAAAGCAAGAGACTTTACTGGGAAAGCATCCTTTGTGAAGTTATGAGTTACAATAAAAAAAGTTTACAGCAGATGGAGCTGGGAAGCATTTTTAAGCAATAAAAACTGCAAATGTGTGTAAAACTCCAACCAAAGCTTTTGGATTCAAACTACGGCCTGTAACTCGAAAAAGGGGTGAGATTTACGCTAAAATGCAAGAGAATTTACTTGGAAAGCATCCTTTGTGAAGTTATGAGTGAAAATAAAAAAAGTGTACAGCAGAGGGATCTGGGAAGCATTTTTAAGCGATAAAAACTGCAAATGTGTGTCACACTCCAACCAAAGCTTTGGGATTCAAACCACTGCGTGTAACTAGTATAAAGGTGAGAGTTATTCTCTAAAAAGCAAGAGACTTTACTGGGAAAGCATCCTTTGTGAAGTTATGAGTTACAATAAAAAAAGTTTACAGCAGTGGAGCTGGGAAGCATTTTTCAGCAATAAAAACTGCAAATGTGTGTAAAACTCCAACCAAAGCTTTGGGATTCCAACCACTGCATGTAACTTGTATAAAGGGGGGAGTTCTCCTCTAAAAAGCAAAAGACTTTACTGGGAAAGCATCCTTTGGGAAGTTATGAGTCAAAATAAAAAAAGTGTAAGCAGGCGCTGGGAAGCATTTATAAGCGATTAAAGCTGCAAATGTGTGTAAAACTCCAACCAAAGCTTTGGGATTAAAACCATTGCCTCTAACTCGTAGAAAGGGGAGAGTTTTACAATAAAAAGCAAGAGAATTAACTGGGAAAGCATCCTTTGTGAAGTTATGAGTCACAATCAAAAAAGTGAACAGCAGGTGCTGGGAACCATTTTTAAGCGATAAAAGCTGGAAATGTGTGTAAAACTCTAACCAAAGCTTTGGGATTCAAACAACTGCCTGTAACCCGAAAAAGGGGAGAGATTTACTCTAAAAAGCAAGAGAATTTACTTGGAAAGCATCCTTTATGAAGTTATGAGTGAAAATAAAAAAAGTGTACAGCAGAGGGAGCTGGGAAGCATTTTTAAGCGATAAAAACTGCAAATGTGTGTCACACTCCAGCCAAAGCTTTGGGATTCAAACCACTGCGTGTAACTAGTATGAAGGTGAGAGTTATTCTCTAAAAAGCAAGAGACTTTACTGGGAAAGCATCCTTTGTGAAGTTATGAGTTACAATAAAAAAAGTGGACAGCATAGGGAGCTGTTAAGCATTTTTAAACAATAAAAACTGCAAATGTGTGTAAAACTCCAACCAAAGCTTTGGGATTCCAACCACTCCATGTAACTTGTATAAAGGGGGGAGTTCTCCTCTAAAAAGCAAGAGAATTGACTGGGAAAGCAACCTTTGTGAAGTTTTGAGTCAAAATAAAAAAAGTGTACAGCAGGCGCTGGGAAGCATTTTTAAGCGATAAAAACTGCAAATGTGTGTAAAACTCCAACCAAAGCTTTGGGATTCAAACCACTGCCTGTCACTAGTATAAAGGGGAGAGTTCTACTAAAAAAAACAAGAGACTTTACTGTGAAAGCATCCTTTGTGAATTTATAAGTCAAAATAAAACAAGTGTACTGCAGAGGGAGCTGGGAAGCATTTTTAAGCAATAAAAACTGCAAATGTGTGTAAAACTCCAACCAAAGCTTTGGGATTCAAACCACTGCCTGTAACAAGTACAAATGTGAGAGTTCTACTCTAAAAAGCAAGAGACTTTACTGGGAAAGCATCCTTTGTGAAGTTATGAGTTACAATAAAAAAAAGTGTACAGCAGAGGGAGCTGGGAAGCATTTTTAAGCAATAACAACTGCAAATATGTGTATAACTCCAAACAAAGCTTGGGGATTCAAACCACTGCCTGTAACTAGTATAAAGGGGAGAGTTCTACTTTAAAAGCAAGAGACTTTACTGGGAAAGCATCCTTTGTGAAGCTGTGAATTACAATAAAAAAAAGTGTACAGAAGAGGGAGGTGGGAAGCATTTTCAAGCAATAAAAACAGCAAATGTGTGTAAAACTCCAACCAAAGCTTTGGGATTCAAACCACTGCCTGTAAATAGTATAAAGGGGAGAGTTCTCCTCTAAAAAGCAAGAGAATTTACTGGGAAAGCATCCTTTGTGAAGTTATGAGTTACACGAAAAAAAGTGTCCAGCAGAGGGAGCTGGGTAGCATTTTTAAGCATTAAAAACTGCAAATGTGTGTAAAACTCCAACCAAAGCTTTGGGATTCAAACCACTGCCTGTAACTAGTATAAAGGGGAGAGTTCTCCTCTAAAAAGCAAGAGACTTTACTGGGAAAGCATCCATTGTGAAGTTATGAGTGAAAATATAAAAAGTGTACAGCAGGCGCTGGGAAGCATTTTTAAGCAATAAAAACAGCAAATGTGTGTAAAACTCCAACCAAAGCTTTGCGATTCAAACCACTGCCTGTAACTAATATAAAGGGGAGAGTTTTATTCTAAAAAGCAAGAGAATTTACTTGGAAAGCATCCTTTGTGAAGTTATGAGTGAAATTAATAAAAGTGTACAGCATATGCTGGGAAGCATTTTTAAGCGATAAAAACAGCAAATGTGTGTAAAACTCCAACAAAAGCTTTGGGATTCAAACCACTGCCTATAACTCGTAGAAAGGGGAGAGTTTTTCTCTAAAAAGCAAGAGAATTAACTGGGAAAGCATCCTTTGTGAAGGTATGAGTTACAATAAAAAAAGTGTTCAGCACAGGGAGCTGGGAATCATTTTAAAGCAATAAAAACAGCAAATGTGTATAAAACTCCAACCAAAGCTTTGGGATTCAAACCACTGCCTGTAACTAGTACAAAGGGGAGAGTTTTACTGAGAAAAGCAAGAGACTTTACTGGGAAAGCATCCTTTGTGAAGTTATGAGTCAAAATTATAAAAGTGTACAGCAGGTGCTTGGAAGCATTTTTAAGTGATAAAAACTGCAAATGTGTGTAAAACTCCAACCAAAGCTGTGGGATTCAAACCACTGCCTGTAACTCGTATAAAGGGAAGAGTTTTACTCGAAAAAGTAAGACAATTTCCAGGGAAAGCATCCTTTGTGAAGTTATGAGTCAAAATAAAAAAAGTGTACAGCAGGCGCTGGAAGCTTTGGGATTCAAACCACTCCCTGAAACTAGTATAAAGGCGAGAGTTCTCCTCGAAAAGGGAAGAGAATTTACTGGGAAAGCATCCTTTGTGAAGTTCTGAGTCAAAATGTAAAAAGTGTACAGCAGAGTGAGCTGGGAAGCATTTTTAAGCAATAAAAACTGCAAATATGTGTAAAACTCAAACCAAAGCTTTGGGATTCAAACCACTGCCTGTAAATTGTTTAAAGGGGAGAGTTCTACTCTAAAAATCAAGAGAATTTACTGGGAAAGCATCCTTTGTGAAGTTATGAGTCAAAATAAAAAAGGTGTACAGCAGGCGCTGGGAAGCATTTTTTAGCGATAAAAACTGCAAATGTGTGTAAAACTCCAACCAAAGCTTTGAGATTCAAACCACAACCTGCACCTAGTATAAAGGGGAGAGTTTTACTCGAAAAAGCAATAGAATTTAATGGGAAAGCATACTTTGTGAAGTCATGAGTAAAAATAAAAAAGTGTACAGCAGGCGCTAGGGAGCATTTTTAAGCGACAAAAAATGCAAATATGTGTAAAACTCACAAACCACAACCTGGAACAAGTATACAGGGGAAAGTTTTACTCTAAAAAGCAAGAGAATTTACTGGGAAAGCATCCTTTGTGAAGTTATGAGTCAAAATAAAAAAAGTGTACAGCAGGTACTGGGAAGCATTTTTAAGCGATAAAAACTGCAAATGTGTGTAAAACTCAAACCAAAGCTTTGGGATTAAAACCACTTCCTGTAACAAGTATAAAGCGGAGAGTTTTACTCTAAAAAGCAAGAGAATTTACTGGGAAAGCATCCTTTGTGAAGTTATGAGTTACAATAAAAAAAAGTGTACAGCAGAGGGAGCTGGGAAGCATTTTTAAGCAATAAAAACTGCAAATGTGTGTAAAACTCCAACCAAAGCTTTTGGATTCAAACCACGGCCTGTAACTCGAAAAAGGGGTGAGATTTACGCTAAAAAGCAAGAGAATTTACTTGGAAAGCATCCTTTGTGAAGTTATGAGTGAAAATAAAAAAAGTGTACAGCAGGTACTGGGAAGCATTTTTAAGCGATAAAAACTGCAAATGTGTGTAAAACTCCAACCAAAGCTTTGGGATTCAAACCACTGCGTGTAACTAGTATAAAGGTGAGAGTTATTCTCTAAAAAGCAAGAGAATTTACTGGGAAAGCATCCTTTGTGAAGCTGTGAATTACAATAAAAAAAAGTGTACAGAAGAGGGAGGTGGGAAGCATTTTCAAGCAATAAAAACAGCAAATGTGTGGAAAACTCCAACCAAAGCTTTGGGGTTCAAACCACTGCCTGTAAATAGTATAAAGGGGAGAGTTCTCCTCTAAAAAGCAAGAGAATTTACTGGGAAAGCATCCTTTGTGAAGTTATGAGTTACACGAAAAAAAGTGTCCAGCAGAGGGAGTTGGGTAGCATTTTTAAGCATTAAAAACTGCAAATGTGTGTAAAACTCCAACCAAAGCTTTGGGATTCAAACCACTGCCTGTAACTAGTATAAAGGGGAGAGTTCTCCTCTAAAAAGCAAGAGACTTTACTGGGAAAGCATCCATTGTGAAGTTATGAGTGAAAATAAAAAAGTGTACAGCAGGCGCTGGGAAGCATTTTTAAGCAATAAAAACAGCAAATGTGTGTAAAACTCCAACCAAAGCTTTGGGATTCAAACCACTGCCTGTAACTAATATAAAGGGGAGAGTTTTATTCTAAAAAGCAAGAGAATTTACTTGGAAAGCATCCTTTGTGAAGTTATGAGTGAAATTAATAAAAGTGTACAGCATATGCTGGGAAGCATTTTTAAGCGATAAAAAAAGCAAAGGTGTGTAAAACTCCAACAAAAGCTTTGGGATTCAAACCACTGCCTGTAACTCGTATAAAGGTGATAGTTATACTCTAAAAAGCAAGAGACTTTACTGGGAAAGCATCCTTTGTGAAGTTATGAGTTACAATAAAAAAAGTGTACAGCAGAGGGAGCTGTTCAGCATTTTTAAACAATAAAAACTGCAAATGTGTGTAAAACCCCAACCAAAGCTTTGGGATTCAAACCACTGCCTATAACTCGTAGAAAGGGGAGAGTTTTTCTGTAAAAAGCAAGAGAATTAACTGGGAAAGCATCCTTTGTGAAGGTATGAGTTACAATAAAAAAAGTGTTCAGCACAGGGAGCTGGGAATCATTTTAAAGCAATAAAAACTCCAAATGTGTGTAAAACTCCAACCAAAGCTTTGGGATTCAAACAACTGCCTGTAACTCGTATCAAGGGGAGAGTTCTACTCTAAAAAGCAAGAGAATTTACTGGGAAAGCATCCTTTGTGAAGTTATGAGTGAAAATAAAAAAAGTGTACAGCAGGCGCTGGGAAGCATTTTTAAGCAATAAAAACAGCAAATGTGTATAAAACTCCAACCAAAGCTTTGGGATTCAAACCACTGCCTGTAAATTGTTTAAAGGGGAGAGTTCTACTCTAAAAATCAAGAGAATTTACTGGGAAAGCATCCTTTGTGAAGTTATGAGTCAAAATAAAAAAGGTGTACAGCAGGCGCTGGGAAGCATTTTTTAGCGATAAAAACTGCAAATGTGTGTAAAACTCCAACCAAAGCTTTGAGATTCAAACCACAACCTGCACCTAGTATAAAGGGGAGAGTTTTACTCGAAAAAGCAATATAATTTAATGGGAAAGCATACTTTGTGAAGTCATGAGTAAAAATAAAAAAGTGTACAGCAGGCGCTAGGGAGCATTTTTAAGCGACAAAAAATGCAAATATGTGTAAAACTCACAAACCACAACCTGGAACAAGTATACAGGGGAAAGTTTTACTCTAAAAAGCAAGAGAATTTACTGGGAAAGCATCCTTTGTGAAGTTATGAGTCAAAATAAAAAAAGTGTACAGCAGGTACTGGGAAGCATTTTTAAGCGATAAAAACTGCAAATGTGTGTAAAACTCAAACCAAAGCTTTGGGATTAAAACCACTTCCTGTAACAAGTATAAAGCGGAGAGTTTTACTCTAAAAAGCAAGAGAATTTACTGGGAAAGCATCCTTTGTGAAGTTATGAGTTACAATAAAAAAAAGTGTACAGCAGAGGGAGCTGGGAAGCATTTTTAAGCAATAAAAACTGCAAATGTGTGTAAAACTCCAACCAAAGCTTTTGGATTCAAACCACGGCCTGTAACTCGAAAAAGGGGTGAGATTTACGCTAAAAAGCAAGAGAATTTACTTGGAAAGCATCCTTTGTGAAGTTATGAGTGAAAATAAAAAAAGTGTACAGCAGAGGGAGCTGGGAAGCATTTTTAAGCGATAAAAACTGCAAATGTGTGTCACACTCCAACCAAAGCTTTGGGATTCAAACCACTGCGTGTAACTAGTATAAAGGTGAGAGTTATTCTCTAAAAAGCAAGAGACTTTACTGGGAAAGCATCCTTTGTGAAGCTGTGAATTACAATAAAAAAAAGTGTACAGAAGAGGGAGGTGGGAAGCATTTTCAAGCAATAAAAACAGCAAATGTGTGGAAAACTCCAACCAAAGCTTTGGGGTTCAAACCACTGCCTGTAAATAGTATAAAGGGGAGAGTTCTCCTCTAAAAAGCAAGAGAATTTACTGGGAAAGCATCCTTTGTGAAGTTATGAGTTACACGAAAAAAAGTGTCCAGCAGAGGGAGTTGGGTAGCATTTTTAAGCATTAAAAACTGCAAATGTGTGTAAAACTCCAACCAAAGCTTTGGGATTCAAACCACTGCCTGTAACTAGTATAAAGGGGAGAGTTCTCCTCTAAAAAGCAAGAGACTTTACTGGGAAAGCATCCATTGTGAAGTTATGAGTGAAAATAAAAAAGTGTACAGCAGGCGCTGGGAAGCATTTTTAAGCAATAAAAACAGCAAATGTGTCTAAAACTCCAACCAAAGCTTTGGGATTCAAACCACTGCCTGTAACTAATATAAAGGGGAGAGTTTTATTCTAAAAAGCAAGAGAATTTACTTGGAAAGCATCCTTTGTGAAGTTATGAGTGAAATTAATAAAAGTGTACAGCATATGCTGGGAAGCATTTTTAAGCGATAAAAAAAGCAAATGTGTGTAAAACTCCAACAAAAGCTTTGAGATTCAAACCACTGCCTGTAACTCGTATAAAGGTGATAGTTATACTCTAAAAAGCAAGAGACTTTACTGGGAAAGCATCCTTTGTGAAGTTATGAGTTACAATAAAAAAAGTGTACAGCAGAGGGAGCTGTTCAGCATTTTTAAACAATAAAAACTGCAAATGTGTGTAAAACCCCAACCAAAGCTTTGGGATTCAAACCACTGCCTATAACTCGTAGAAAGGGGAGAGTTTTTCTGTAAAAAGCAAGAGAATTAACTGGGAAAGCATCCTTTGTGAAGGTATGAGTTACAATAAAAAAAGTGTTCAGCACAGGGAGCTGGGAATCATTTTAAAGCAATAAAAACTCCAAATGTGTGTAAAACTCCAACCAAAGCTTTGGGATTCAAACAACTGCCTGTAACTCGTATCAAGGGGAGAGTTCTACTCTAAAAAGCAAGAGAATTTACTGGGAAAGCATCCTTTGTGAAGTTATGAGTGAAAATAAAAAAAGTGTACAGCAGGCGCTGGGAAGCATTTTTAAGCAATAAAAACAGCAAATGTGTATAAAACTCCAACCAAAGCTTTGGGATTCAAACCACTGCCTGTAACTCGTATAAAGGGAATAGTTTCACTTGAAAAAGTAAGAGAATTTCCAGGGAAAGCATCCTTTGTGAAGTTATGAGTCAAAATAAAAAAAGTGTACAGCAGGTGCTTGGAAGCATTTTTAAGTGTGATAAAAACTGCAAATGTGTGTAAAACTCCAACCAAAGCTTTGGGATTCAAACCACTGCCTGTAACTCGTATAAAGGGAAGAGTTTTACTCGAAAAAGTAAGACAATTTCCAGGGAAAGCATCCTTTGTGAAGTTATGAGTCAAAATAAAAAAAGTGTACAGCAGGCGCTGGGAAGCATTTTTAAGCGATAAAAACTGCAAATGTGTGTCAAACTCCAACCAAAGCTTTGGGATTACAACCACTGCCTGTAACTAGTATAAAGGTGAGAGTTATTCTCTAAAATTCAAGAGACTTTACTGGGAAAGCATCCTTTGTGAAGGTATGAGTTACAATAAAAAAAAGTGTACAGCAGAGGGAGCTGTTAAGCATTTTTAAACAATAAAAACTGCAAATGTGTGTAAAACTCCAACCAAAGCTTTGGGATTCAAACCACTGCATGTAACTAGTATAAAGGTGAGAGTTATACTCTAAAAAGCAAGAGACTTTACTGGGAAAGCATCCTTTTTTAAGTTATGAGTCAAAATAAAAAAAGTGTACAGCAGGCGCTGGGAAGCATTTTTAAACGATAACAGCTACAAATGTGTGTAAAACTCCAACCAAGTCTTTGGGATTCAAACCACTGCCTCTAACTCGTATAAAGGGGAGAGTTCTACTCTAAAAAGCAAGAGACTTTACTTGGAAAGCATCCTTTGTGAAGTTATGAGTCAAAATAAAAAAAGTGTACAGCAGGCGCTGGGAAGCATTTTTAAACGATAACAGCTGCAAATGTGTGTAAAACTCCAACCAAATCTTTGGGATTGAAACCACTGCCTCGAACTCGTATAAAGGGGAGAGTCCTACTCTAAAAAGCAAAAGAATTTACTGGGAAAGCATCCTTTGTGAAGCTCTGCGTTACAATAAAAAAAAGTGTACAGCAGAGGGAGCTGTTAAGCATTTTTAAACAATAAAAACTGCAAATGTGTGTAAAACTCCAACCAAAGCTTTGGGATTCAAACCACTGCATGTAACTAGTATAAAGGTGAGAGTTATACTCTAAAAAGCAAGAGACTTTACTGGGAAAGCATCCTTTTTTAAGTTATGAGTCAAAATAAAAAAAGTGTACAGCAGGCGCTGGGAAGCATTTTTAAACGATAACAGCTACAAATGTGTGTAAAACTCCAACCAAGTCTTTGGGATTCAAACCACTGCCTCTAACTCGTATAAAGGGGAGAGTTCTACTCTAAAAAGCAAGAGACTTTACTTGGAAAGCATCCTTTGTGAAGTTATGAGTCAAAATAAAAAAAGTGTACAGCAGGCGCTGGGAAGCATTTTTAAACGATAACAGCTGCAAATGTGTGTAAAACTCCAACCAAATCTTTGGGATTGAAACCACTGCCTCGAACTCGTATAAAGGGGAGAGTCCTACTCTAAAAAGCAAAAGAATTTACTGGGAAAGCATCCTTTGTGAAGCTCTGCGTTATAATAAAAAAAAAAGTGTACAGCAGAGGGAGGTGGGAAGCATTTTTAAGCAATAAAAACAGCAAATGTGTGTAAAACTCCAAACAAAGCTTTGGGATTCAAACCACTGCCTGGAAGTAGTATAAAGGGGAGAGTTCTACTCTAAAAAGGAAGAAACTTTACTGGGAAAGCATCCTTTGTGAAGCTATGCGTTATAATAAAAAAAAAAGTGTACAGCAGAGGGAGGTGGGAAGCATTTTTAAGCGATAAAAACTGCAAATCTGTGTCACACTCCAACCAAAGCTTTGGGATTCAAACCACTGCGTGTAACTAGTATAAAGGTGAGAGTTATTCTCTAAAAAGCAAAGAGACTTTACTGGGAAAGCATCCTTTGTGAAGTTATGAGTTACAATAAAAATAGTTTACAGCAGATGGAGCTGGGAAGCATTTTTAAGCAATAAAAACTGCAAATGTGTGTAAAACTCCAACCAAAGCTTTGGGATTCCAACCACTGCATGTAACTTGTATAAAGGGGGGAGTTCTCCTCTAAAAAGCAAGAGAATTTACTGGGAAAGCAACCTTTGTGAAGTTTTGAGTCAAAATAAAAAAAGTGTACAGCATGCGCTGGGAATCATTTTTAAGCGATAAAAACTGCAAATGTGTGTAAAACTCCAAACAAAGCTTTGGGATTCAAACCACTGCCTGTTACTCGTATAAAGGGAAGAGTTTTACTCGAAAAAGTTAGAGAATTTCCAGGGAAAGCATCCTTTGTAAAGTTATGAGTCAAAATAAAAAAAGTGTACAGCAGGCGCTGGGAAGCATTTTTAAGCGATAAAAACTGCAAATGTGTGTAAAACTCCAACCAAAGCTTTGGGATTCAAACCACTGCCTGTCACTCGTATAAAGGGGAGAGTTCTACTCTAAAAAGCAAGAGAATTTACTGAGAAAGCATCCTTTGTGAAGTTATGAGTGAAAATAAAAAAAGTGTATAGCAGAGGAAGCTGGGAAGTATTTTTAAGCAATAAAAACTGCAAATGTGTGTAAAACTCCAATCAAAGCTTTGGAATTCAAACCACGGCCTGTAACTCGTATAAAGAGGAGAGTTATCCTCTAAAAAGCAAGAGACTTTACTGGGAAAGCATCCTTTGGGAAGTTATGAGTCAAAATAAAAAAAGTTTAAGCAGGCGCTGGGAAGCATTTTTAAGCGATTAAAGCTGCAAATGTGTGTAAAACTCCAACCAAAGCTTTGGGATTAAAACCATTGCCTCTAACTCGTAGAAAGGGGAGAGTTTTGCAATAAAAAGCAAGAGAATTAACTGGGAAAGCATCATTTGTGAAGTTATGAGTCACAATAAAAAAAGTGTACAGCAGAGGGAGCTGGGAAGCATTTTTAAGCGATAAAAACTGCAAATGTGTGTCACACTCCAACCAAAGCTTTGGGATTCAAACCACTGCGTGTAACTAGTATAAAGGTGAGAGTTATTCTCTAAAAAGTAAGAGACTTTACTGGGAAAGCATCCTTTGTGAAGTTATGAGTTACAATAAAAAAAGTGTACAGCAGATGGAGCTGGGATGCATTTTTAAGCAATAAAAACTGCAAATGTGTAAAACTCCAACCAAAGCTTTGGGATTCCAACCACGGCCTGTAACTCGAAAAAGGGGTGAGATTTACGCTAAAAAGCAAGAGAATTTACTTGGAAAGCATCCTTTGTGAAGTTATGAGTGAAAATAAAAAAAGTGTACAGCAGAGGGAGCTGGGAAGCATTTTTATGCGATAAAAACTGCAAATGTGTGTCACACTCCAACCAAAGCTTTGGGATTCAAACCACTGCGTGTAACTAGTATAAAGGTGAGAGTTATTCTCTAAAAAGCAAGAGACTTTACTGGGAAAGCATCCTTTGTGAAGTTATGAGTTACAATAAAAAAAGTTTACAGCAGATGGAGCTGGGAAGCATTTTTAAGCAATAAAAACTGCAAATGTGTGTAAAACTCCAACCAAAGCTTTGGGATTCCAACCACTGCATGTAACTTGTATAAAGGGGGGAGTTCTCCTCTAAAAACCAAGAGAATTTACTGGGAAAGCAACCTTTGTGAAGTTTTGAGTCAAAATAAAAAAAGTGTACAGCAGGCGCTGGGAAGCATTTTTAAGCAATAAAAACTGCAAATGTGTGTAAAACTCCAACCAAAGCTTTGGGATTCAAACCACTGCCTGTAACTCGAAAAAGGGGAATGTTTAACTCTAAAAAGCAAGAGACTTTACTGGGAAAGCATCCTTTGTGAAGTTATGAGTTACAATAAAAAAAGTTTACAGCAGATGGAGCTGGGAAGCATTTTTAAGCAATAAAAACTGCAAATGTGTGTAAAACTCCAACCAAAGCTTTTGGATTCAAACTACGGCCTGTAACTCGAAAAAGGGGTGAGATTTACGCTAAAATGCAAGAGAATTTACTTGGAAAGCATCCTTTGTGAAGTTATGAGTGAAAATAAAAAAAGTGTACAGCAGAGGGAGCTGGGAAGCATTTTTAAGCGATAAAAACTGCAAATGTGTGTCACACTCCAACCAAAGCTTTGGGATTCAAACCACTGCGTGTAACTAGTATAAAGGTGAGAGTTATTCTCTAAAAAGCAAGAGACTTTACTGGGAAAGCATCCTTTGTGAAGTTATGAGTTACAATAAAAAAAGTTTACAGCAGTGGAGCTGGGAAGCATTTTTCAGCAATAAAAACTGCAAATGTGTGTAAAACTCCAACCAAAGCTTTGGGATTCCAACCACTGCATGTAACTTGTATAAAGGGGGGAGTTCTCCTCTAAAAAGCAAAAGACTTTACTGGGAAAGCATCCTTTGGGAAGTTATGAGTCAAAATAAAAAAAGTGTAAGCAGGCGCTGGGAAGCATTTATAAGCGATTAAAGCTGCAAATGTGTGTAAAACTCCAACCAAAGCTTTGGGATTAAAACCATTGCCTCTAACTCGTAGAAAGGGGAGAGTTTTACAATAAAAAGCAAGAGAATTAACTGGGAAAGCATCCTTTGTGAAGTTATGAGTCACAATCAAAAAAGTGAACAGCAGGTGCTGGGAACCATTTTTAAGCGATAAAAGCTGGAAATGTGTGTAAAACTCTAACCAAAGCTTTGGGATTCAAACAACTGCCTGTAACCCGAAAAAGGGGAGAGATTTACTCTAAAAAGCAAGAGAATTTACTTGGAAAGCATCCTTTATGAAGTTATGAGTGAAAATAAAAAAAGTGTACAGCAGAGGGAGCTGGGAAGCATTTTTAAGCGATAAAAACTGCAAATGTGTGTCACACTCCAGCCAAAGCTTTGGGATTCAAACCACTGCGTGTAACTAGTATGAAGGTGAGAGTTATTCTCTAAAAAGCAAGAGACTTTACTGGGAAAGCATCCTTTGTGAAGTTATGAGTTACAATAAAAAAAGTGGACAGCATAGGGAGCTGTTAAGCATTTTTAAACAATAAAAACTGCAAATGTGTGTAAAACTCCAACCAAAGCTTTGGGATTCCAACCACTCCATGTAACTTGTATAAAGGGGGGAGTTCTCCTCTAAAAAGCAAGAGAATTGACTGGGAAAGCAACCTTTGTGAAGTTTTGAGTCAAAATAAAAAAAGTGTACAGCAGGCGCTGGGAAGCATTTTTAAGCGATAAAAACTGCAAATGTGTGTAAAACTCCAACCAAAGCTTTGGGATTCAAACCACTGCCTGTCACTAGTATAAAGGGGAGAGTTCTACTAAAAAAAACAAGAGACTTTACTGTGAAAGCATCCTTTGTGAATTTATAAGTCAAAATAAAACAAGTGTACTGCAGAGGGAGCTGGGAAGCATTTTTAAGCAATAAAAACTGCAAATGTGTGTAAAACTCCAACCAAAGCTTTGGGATTCAAACCACTGCCTGTAACAAGTACAAATGTGAGAGTTCTACTCTAAAAAGCAAGAGACTTTACTGGGAAAGCATCCTTTGTGAAGTTATGAGTTACAATAAAAAAAAGTGTACAGCAGAGGGAGCTGGGAAGCATTTTTAAGCAATAACAACTGCAAATATGTGTATAACTCCAAACAAAGCTTGGGGATTCAAACCACTGCCTGTAACTAGTATAAAGGGGAGAGTTCTACTTTAAAAGCAAGAGACTTTACTGGGAGAGCATCCTTTGTGAAGCTGTGAATTACAATAAAAAAAAGTGTACAGAAGAGGGAGGTGGGAAGCATTTTCAAGCAATAAAAACAGCAAATGTGTGTAAAACTCCAACCAAAGCTTTGGGATTCAAACCACTGCCTGTAAATAGTATAAAGGGGAGAGTTCTCCTCTAAAAAGCAAGAGAATTTACTGGGAAAGCATCCTTTGTGAAGTTATGAGTTACACGAAAAAAAGTGTCCAGCAGAGGGAGCTGGGTAGCATTTTTAAGCATTAAAAACTGCAAATGTGTGTAAAACTCCAACCAAAGCTTTGGGATTCAAACCACTGCCTGTAACTAGTATAAAGGGGAGAGTTCTCCTCTAAAAAGCAAGAGACTTTACTGGGAAAGCATCCATTGTGAAGTTATGAGTGAAAATATAAAAAGTGTACAGCAGGCGCTGGGAAGCATTTTTAAGCAATAAAAACAGCAAATGTGTGTAAAACTCCAACCAAAGCTTTGGGATTCAAACCACTGCCTGTAACTAATATAAAGGGGAGAGTTTTATTCTAAAAAGCAAGAGAATTTACTTGGAAAGCATCCTTTGTGAAGTTATGAGTGAAATTAATAAAAGTGTACAGCATATGCTGGGAAGCATTTTTAAGCGATAAAAACAGCAAATGTGTGTAAAACTCCAACAAAAGCTTTGGGATTCAAACCACTGCCTATAACTCGTAGAAAGGGGAGAGTTTTTCTCTAAAAAGCAAGAGAATTAACTGGGAAAGCATCCTTTGTGAAGGTATGAGTTACAATAAAAAAAGTGTTCAGCACAGGGAGCTGGGAATCATTTTAAAGCAATAAAAACAGCAAATGTGTATAAAACTCCAACCAAAGCTTTGGGATTCAAACCACTGCCTGTAACTAGTACAAAGGGGAGAGTTTTACTGAGAAAAGCAAGAGACTTTACTGGGAAAGCATCCTTTGTGAAGTTATGAGTCAAAATTATAAAAGTGTACAGCAGGTGCTTGGAAGCATTTTTAAGTGATAAAAACTGCAAATGTGTGTAAAACTCCAACCAAAGCTGTGGGATTCAAACCACTGCCTGTAACTCGTATAAAGGGAAGAGTTTTACTCGAAAAAGTAAGACAATTTCCAGGGAAAGCATCCTTTGTGAAGTTATGAGTCAAAATAAAAAAAGTGTACAGCAGGCGCTGGAAGCTTTGGGATTCAAACCACTCCCTGAAACTAGTATAAAGGCGAGAGTTCTCCTCGAAAAGGGAAGAGAATTTACTGGGAAAGCATCCTTTGTGAAGTTCTGAGTCAAAATGTAAAAAGTGTACAGCAGAGTGAGCTGGGAAGCATTTTTAAGCAATAAAAACTGCAAATATGTGTAAAACTCAAACCAAAGCTTTGGGATTCAAACCACTGCCTGTAAATTGTTTAAAGGGGAGAGTTCTACTCTAAAAATCAAGAGAATTTACTGGGAAAGCATCCTTTGTGAAGTTATGAGTCAAAATAAAAAAGGTGTACAGCAGGCGCTGGGAAGCATTTTTTAGCGATAAAAACTGCAAATGTGTGTAAAACTCCAACCAAAGCTTTGAGATTCAAACCACAACCTGCACCTAGTATAAAGGGGAGAGTTTTACTCGAAAAAGCAATAGAATTTAATGGGAAAGCATACTTTGTGAAGTCATGAGTAAAAATAAAAAAGTGTACAGCAGGCGCTAGGGAGCATTTTTAAGCGACAAAAAATGCAAATATGTGTAAAACTCACAAACCACAACCTGGAACAAGTATACAGGGGAAAGTTTTACTCTAAAAAGCAAGAGAATTTACTGGGAAAGCATCCTTTGTGAAGTTATGAGTCAAAATAAAAAAAGTGTACAGCAGGTACTGGGAAGCATTTTTAAGCGATAAAAACTGCAAATGTGTGTAAAACTCAAACCAAAGCTTTGGGATTAAAACCACTTCCTGTAACAAGTATAAAGCGGAGAGTTTTACTCTAAAAAGCAAGAGAATTTACTGGGAAAGCATCCTTTGTGAAGTTATGAGTTACAATTAAAAAAAGTATACAGCAGAGGGAGCTGGGAAGCATTTTTAAGCAATAAAAACTGCAAATGTGTGTAAAACTCCAACCAAAGCTTTTGGATTCAAACCACGGCCTGTAACCCGAAAAAGGGGTGAGATTTACGCTAAAAAGCAAGAGAATTTACTTGGAAAGCATCCTTTGTGAAGTTATGAGTGAAAATAAAAAAAGTGTACAGCAGAGGGAGCTGGGAAGCATTTTTAAGCGATAAAAACTGCAAATGTGTGTCACACTCCAACCAAAGCTTTGGGATTCAAACCACTGCGTGTAACTAGTATAAAGGTGAGAGTTATTCTCTAAAAAGCAAGAGACTTTACTGGGAAAGCATCCTTTGTGAAGCTGTGAATTACAATAAAAAAAAGTGTACAGAAGAGGGAGGTGGGAAGCATTTTCAAGCAATAAAAACAGCAAATGTGTGGAAAACTCCAACCAAAGCTTTGGGGTTCAAACCACTGCCTGTAAATAGTATAAAGGGGAGAGTTCTCCTCTAAAAAGCAAGAGAATTTACTGGGAAAGCATCCTTTGTGAAGTTATGAGTTACACGAAAAAAAGTGTCCAGCAGAGGGAGTTGGGTAGCATTTTTAAGCATTAAAAACTGCAAATGTGTGTAAAACTCCAACCAAAGCTTTGGGATTCAAACCACTGCCTGTAACTAGTATAAAGGGGAGAGTTCTCCTCTAAAAAGCAAGAGACTTTACTGGGAAAGCATCCATTGTGAAGTTATGAGTGAAAATAAAAAAGTGTACAGCAGGCGCTGGGAAGCATTTTTAAGCAATAAAAACAGCAAATGTGTGTAAAACTCCAACCAAAGCTTTGGGATTCAAACCACTGCCTGTAACTAATATAAAGGGGAGAGTTTTATTCTAAAAAGCAAGAGAATTTACTTGGAAAGCATCCTTTGTGAAGTTATGAGTGAAATTAATAAAAGTGTACAGCATATGCTGGGAAGCATTTTTAAGCGATAAAAAAAGCAAATGTGTGTAAAACTCCAACAAAAGCTTTGGGATTCAAACCACTGCCTGTAACTCGTATAAAGGTGATAGTTATACTCTAAAAAGCAAGAGACTTTACTGGGAAAGCATCCTTTGTGAAGTTATGAGTTACAATAAAAAAAGTGTACAGCAGAGGGAGCTGTTCAGCATTTTTAAACAATAAAAACTGCAAATGTGTGTAAAACCCCAACCAAAGCTTTGGGATTCAAACCACTGCCTATAACTCGTAGAAAGGGGAGAGTTTTTCTCTAAAAAGCAAGAGAATTAACTGGGAAAGCATCCTTTGTGAAGGTATGAGTTACAATAAAAAAAGTGTTCAGCACAGGGAGCTGGGAATCATTTTAAAGCAATAAAAACTCCAAATGTGTGTAAAACTCCAACCAAAGCTTTGGGATTCAAACAACTGCCTGTAACTCGTATCAAGGGGAGAGTTCTACTCTAAAAAGCAAGAGAATTTACTGGGAAAGCATCCTTTGTGAAGTTATGAGTGAAAATAAAAAAAGTGTACAGCAGGCGCTGGGAAGCATTTTTAAGCAATAAAAACAGCAAATGTGTATAAAACTCCAACCAAAGCTTTGGGATTCAAACCACTGCCTGTAACTCGTATAAAGGGAATAGTTTCACTTGAAAAAGTAAGAGAATTTCCAGGGAAAGCATCCTTTGTGAAGTTATGAGTCAAAATAAAAAAAGTGTACAGCAGGTGCTTGGAAGCATTTTTAAGTGTGATAAAAACTGCAAATGTGTGTAAAACTCCAACCAAAGCTTTGGGATTCAAACCACTGCCTGTAACTCGTATAAAGGGAAGAGTTTTACTCGAAAAAGTAAGACAATTTCCAGGGAAAGCATCCTTTGTGAAGTTATGAGTCAAAATAAAAAAAGTGTACAGCAGGCGCTGGGAAGCATTTTTAAGCGATAAAAACTGCAAATGTGTGTCAAACTCCAACCAAAGCTTTGGGATTACAACCACTGCCTGTAACTAGTATAAAGGTGAGAGTTATTCTCTAAAATTCAAGAGACTTTACTGGGAAAGCATCCTTTGTGAAGGTATGAGTTACAATAAAAAAAAGTGTACAGCAGAGGGAGCTGTTAAGCATTTTTAAACAATAAAAACTGCAAATGTGTGTAAAACTCCAACCAAAGCTTTGGGATTCAAACCACTGCATGTAACTAGTATAAAGGTGAGAGTTATACTCTAAAAAGCAAGAGACTTTACTGGGAAAGCATCCTTTTTTAAGTTATGAGTCAAAATAAAAAAAGTGTACAGCAGGCGCTGGGAAGCATTTTTAAACGATAACAGCTACAAATGTGTGTAAAACTCCAACCAAGTCTTTGGGATTCAAACCACTGCCTCTAACTCGTATAAAGGGGAGAGTTCTACTCTAAAAAGCAAGAGACTTTACTTGGAAAGCATCCTTTGTGAAGTTATGAGTCAAAATAAAAAAAGTGTACAGCAGGCGCTGGGAAGCATTTTTAAACGATAACAGCTGCAAATGTGTGTAAAACTCCAACCAAATCTTTGGGATTGAAACCACTGCCTCGAACTCGTATAAAGGGGAGAGTCCTACTCTAAAAAGCAAAAGAATTTACTGGGAAAGCATCCTTTGTGAAGCTCTGCGTTATAATAAAAAAAAAAGTGTACAGCAGAGGGAGGTGGGAAGCATTTTTAAGCAATAAAAACAGCAAATGTGTGTAAAACTCCAAACAAAGCTTTGGGATTCAAACCACTGCCTGGAAGTAGTATAAAGGGGAGAGTTCTACTCTAAAAAGGAAGAAACTTTACTGGGAAAGCATCCTTTGTGAAGCTATGCGTTATAATAAAAAAAAAAGTGTACAGCAGAGGGAGGTGGGAAGCATTTTTAAGCGATAAAAACTGCAAATCTGTGTCACACTCCAACCAAAGCTTTGGGATTCAAACCACTGCGTGTAACTAGTATAAAGGTGAGAGTTATTCTCTAAAAAGCAAAGAGACTTTACTGGGAAAGCATCCTTTGTGAAGTTATGAGTTACAATAAAAATAGTTTACAGCAGATGGAGCTGGGAAGCATTTTTAAGCAATAAAAACTGCAAATGTGTGTAAAACTCCAACCAAAGCTTTGGGATTCCAACCACTGCATGTAACTTGTATAAAGGGGGGAGTTCTCCTCTAAAAAGCAAGAGAATTTACTGGGAAAGCAACCTTTGTGAAGTTTTGAGTCAAAATAAAAAAAGTGTACAGCATGCGCTGGGAATCATTTTTAAGCGATAAAAACTGCAAATGTGTGTAAAACTCCAAACAAAGCTTTGGGATTCAAACCACTGCCTGTTACTCGTATAAAGGGAAGAGTTTTACTCGAAAAAGTTAGAGAATTTCCAGGGAAAGCATCCTTTGTAAAGTTATGAGTCAAAATAAAAAAAGTGTACAGCAGGCGCTGGGAAGCATTTTTAAGCGATAAAAACTGCAAATGTGTGTAAAACTCCAACCAAAGCTTTGGGATTCAAACCACTGCCTGTCACTCGTATAAAGGGGAGAGTTCTACTCTAAAAAGCAAGAGAATTTACTGAGAAAGCATCCTTTGTGAAGTTATGAGTGAAAATAAAAAAAGTGTATAGCAGAGGAAGCTGGGAAGTATTTTTAAGCAATAAAAACTGCAAATGTGTGTAAAACTCCAATCAAAGCTTTGGAATTCAAACCACGGCCTGTAACTCGTATAAAGAGGAGAGTTATCCTCTAAAAAGCAAGAGACTTTACTGGGAAAGCATCCTTTGGGAAGTTATGAGTCAAAATAAAAAAAGTGTAAGCAGGCGCTGGGAAGCATTTTTAAGCGATTAAAGCTGCAAATGTGTGTAAAACTCCAACCAAAGCTTTGGGATTAAAACCATTGCCTCTAACTCGTAGAAAGGGGAGAGTTTTGCAATAAAAAGCAAGAGAATTAACTGGGAAAGCATCATTTGTGAAGTTATGAGTCACAATAAAAAAAGTGTACAGCAGAGGGAGCTGGGAAGCATTTTTAAGCGATAAAAACTGCAAATGTGTGTCACACTCCAACCAAAGCTTTGGGATTCAAACCACTGCGTGTAACTAGTATAAAGGTGAGAGTTATTCTCTAAAAAGCAAGAGACTTTACTGGGAAAGCATCCTTTGTGAAGTTATGAGTTACAATAAAAAAAGTTTACAGCAGTGGAGCTGGGAAGCATTTTTCAGCAATAAAAACTGCAAATGTGTGTAAAACTCCAACCAAAAATTTTTGGGATTCCAACCACTACATGTAACTTGTATAAAGGGGGGAGTTCTCCTCTAAAAAGCAAAAGACTTTACTGGGAAAGCATCCTTTGGGAAGTTATGAGTCAAAATAAAAAAAGTGTAAGCAGGCGCTGGGAAGCATTTATAAGCGATTAAAGCTGCAAATGTGTGTAAAACTCCAACCAAAGCTTTGGGATTAAAACCATTGCCTCTAACTCGTAGAAAGGGGAGAGTTTTACAATAAAAAGCAAGAGAATTAACTGGGAAAGCATCCTTTGTGAAGTTATGAGTCACAATCAAAAAAGTGAACAGCAGGTGCTGGGAACCATTTTTAAGCGATAAAAGCTGGAAATGTGTGTAAAACTCTAACCAAAGCTTTGGGATTCAAACAACTGCCTGTAACCCAAAAAAGGGGAGAGATTTACTCTAAAAAGCAAGAGAATTTACTTGGAAAGCATCCTTTATGAAGTTATGAGTGAAAATAAAAAAAGTGTACAGCAGAGGGAGCTGGGAAGCATTTTTAAGCGATAAAAACTGCAAATGTGTGTAAAACTCCAAACAAAGCTTTGGGATTCAAACCACTGCCTGTTACTCGTATAAAGGGAAGAGTTTTACTCGAAAAAGTTAGAGAATTTCCAGGGAAAGCATCCTTTGTAAAGTTATGAGTCAAAATAAAAAAAGTGTACAGCAGGCGCTGGGAAGCATTTTTAAGCGATAAAAACTGCAAATGTGTGTAAAACTCCAACCAAAGCTTTGGGATTCAAACCACTGCCTGTCACTCGTATAAAGGGGAGAGTTCTACTCTAAAAAGCAAGAGAATTTACTGGGAAAGCATCCTTTGTGAAGTTATGAGTGAAAATAAAAAAAGTGTATAGCAGAGGAAGCTGGGAAGTATTTTGAAGCAATAAAAACTGCAAATGTGTGTAAAACTCCAATCAAAGCTTTGGAATTCAAACCACGGCCTGTAACTCGTATAAAGAGGAGAGTTATCCTCTAAAAAGCAAGAGACTTTACTGGGAAAGCATCCTTTGGGAAGTTATGAGTCAAAATAAAAAAAGTGTAAGCAGGCGCTGGGAAGCATTTTTAAGCGATTAAAGCTGCAAATGTGTGTAAAACTCCAACCAAAGCTTTGGGATTAAAACCATTGCCTCTAACTCGTAGAAAGGGGAGAGTTTTGCAATAAAAAGCAAGAGAATTAACTGGGAAAGCATCATTTGTGAAGTTATGAGTCACAATAAAAAAAGTGTACAGCAGAGGGAGCTGGGAAGCATTTTTAAGCGATAAAAACTGCAAATGTGTGTCACACTCCAACCAAAGCTTTGGGATTCAAACCACTGCGTGTAACTAGTATAAAGGTGAGAGTTATTCTCTAAAAAGTAAGAGACTTTACTGGGAAAGCATCCTTTGTGAAGTTATGAGTTACAATAAAAAAAGTGTACAGCAGATGGAGCTGGGATGCATTTTTAAGCAATAAAAACTGCAAATGTGTAAAACTCCAACCAAAGCTTTGGGATTCCAACCACGGCCTGTAACTCGAAAAAGGGGTGAGATTTACGCTAAAAAGCAAGAGAATTTACTTGGAAAGCATCCTTTGTGAAGTTATGAGTTACAATAAAAAATGTTTACAGCAGATGGAGCTGGGAAGCATTTTTAAGCAATAAAAACTGCAAATGTGTGTAAAACTCCAACCAAAGCTTTGGGATTCCAACCACTGCATGTAACTTGTATAAAGGGGGGAGTTCTCCTCTAAAAACCAAGAGAATTTACTGGGAAAGCAACCTTTGTGAAGTTTTGAGTCAAAATAAAAAAAGTGTACAGCAGGCGCTGGGAAGCATTTTTAAGCAATAAAAACTGCAAATGTGTGTAAAACTCCAACCAAAGCTTTGGGATTCAAACCACTGCCTGTAACTCGAAAAAGGGGAATGTTTAACTCTAAAAAGCAAGAGACTTTACTGGGAAAGCATCCTTTGTGAAGTTATGAGTTACAATAAAAAAAGTTTACAGCAGATGGAGCTGGGAAGCATTTTTAAGCAATAAAAACTGCAAATGTGTGTAAAACTCCAACCAAAGCTTTTGGATTCAAACTACGGCCTGTAACTCGAAAAAGGGGTGAGATTTACGCTAAAATGCAAGAGAATTTACTTGGAAAGCATCCTTTGTGAAGTTATGAGTGAAAATAAAAAAAGTGTACAGCAGAGGGAGCTGGGAAGCATTTTTAAGCGATAAAAACTGCAAATGTGTGTCACACTCCAACCAAAGCTTTGGGATTCAAACCACTGCGTGTAACTAGTATAAAGGTGAGAGTTATTCTCTAAAAAGCAAGAGACTTTACTGGGAAAGCATCCTTTGTGAAGTTATGAGTTACAATAAAAAAAGTTTACAGCAGTGGAGCTGGGAAGCATTTTTCAGCAATAAAAACTGCAAATGTGTGTAAAACTCCAACCAAAGCTTTGGGATTCCAACCACTGCATGTAACTTGTATAAAGGGGGGAGTTCTCCTCTAAAAAGCAAAAGACTTTACTGGGAAAGCATCCTTTGGGAAGTTATGAGTCAAAATAAAAAAAGTGTAAGCAGGCGCTGGGAAGCATTTATAAGCGATTAAAGCTGCAAATGTGTGTAAAACTCCAACCAAAGCTTTGGGATTAAAACCATTGCCTCTAACTCGTAGAAAGGGGAGAGTTTTACAATAAAAAGCAAGAGAATTAACTGGGAAAGCATCCTTTGTGAAGTTATGAGTCACAATCAAAAAAGTGAACAGCAGGTGCTGGGAACCATTTTTAAGCGATAAAAGCTGGAAATGTGTGTAAAACTCTAACCAAAGCTTTGGGATTCAAACAACTGCCTGTAACCCGAAAAAGGGGAGAGATTTACTCTAAAAAGCAAGAGAATTTACTTGGAAAGCATCCTTTATGAAGTTATGAGTGAAAATAAAAAAAGTGTACAGCAGAGGGAGCTGGGAAGCATTTTTAAGCGATAAAAACTGCAAATGTGTGTCACACTCCAGCCAAAGCTTTGGGATTCAAACCACTGCGTGTAACTAGTATGAAGGTGAGAGTTATTCTCTAAAAAGCAAGAGACTTTACTGGGAAAGCATCCTTTGTGAAGTTAGGAGTTACAATAAAAAAAGTGGACAGCATAGGGAGCTGTTAAGCATTTTTAAACAATAAAAACTGCAAATGTGTGTAAAACTCCAACCAAAGCTTTGGGATTCCAACCACTCCATGTAACTTGTATAAAGGGGGGAGTTCTCCTCTAAAAAGCAAGAGAATTGACTGGGAAAGCAACCTTTGTGAAGTTTTGAGTCAAAATAAAAAAAGTGTACAGCAGGCGCTGGGAAGCATTTTTAAGCGATAAAAACTGCAAATGTGTGTAAAACTCCAACCAAAGCTTTGGGATTCAAACCACTGCCTGTCACTAGTATAAAGGGGAGAGTTCTACTAAAAAAAACAAGAGACTTTACTGTGAAAGCATCCTTTGTGAATTTATAAGTCAAAATAAAACAAGTGTACTGCAGAGGGAGCTGGGAAGCATTTTTAAGCAATAAAAACTGCAAATGTGTGTAAAACTCCAACCAAAGCTTTGGGATTCAAACCACTGCCTGTAACAAGTACAAATGTGAGAGTTCTACTCTAAAAAGCAAGAGACTTTACTGGGAAAGCATCCTTTGTGAAGTTATGAGTTACAATAAAAAAAAGTGTACAGCAGAGGGAGCTGGGAAGCATTTTTAAGCAATAACAACTGCAAATATGTGTATAACTCCAAACAAAGCTTGGGGATTCAAACCACTGCCTGTAACTAGTATAAAGGGGAGAGTTCTACTTTAAAAGCAAGAGACTTTACTGGGAAAGCATCCTTTGTGAAGCTGTGAATTACAATAAAAAAAAGTGTACAGAAGAGGGAGGTGGGAAGCATTTTCAAGCAATAAAAACAGCAAATGTGTGTAAAACTCCAACCAAAGCTTTGGGATTCAAACCACTGCCTGTAAATAGTATAAAGGGGAGAGTTCTCCTCTAAAAAGCAAGAGAATTTACTGGGAAAGCATCCTTTGTGAAGTTATGAGTTACACGAAAAAAAGTGTCCAGCAGAGGGAGCTGGGTAGCATTTTTAAGCATTAAAAACTGCAAATGTGTGTAAAACTCCAACCAAAGCTTTGGGATTCAAACCACTACCTGTAACTAGTATAAAGGGGAGAGTTCTCCTCTAAAAAGCAAGAGACTTTACTGGGAAAGCATCCATTGTGAAGTTATGAGTGAAAATATAAAAAGTGTACAGCAGGCGCTGGGAAGCATTTTTAAGCAATAAAAACAGCAAATGTGTGTAAAACTCCAACCAAAGCTTTGGGATTCAAACCACTGCCTGTAACTAATATAAAGGGGAGAGTTTTATTCTAAAAAGCAAGAGAATTTACTTGGAAAGCATCCTTTGTGAAGTTATGAGTGAAATTAATAAAAGTGTACAGCATATGCTGGGAAGCATTTTTAAGCGATAAAAACAGCAAATGTGTGTAAAACTCCAACAAAAGCTTTGGGATTCAAACCACTGCCTATAACTCGTAGAAAGGGGAGAGTTTTTCTCTAAAAAGCAAGAGAATTAACTGGGAAAGCATCCTTTGTGAAGGTATGAGTTACAATAAAAAAAGTGTTCAGCACAGGGAGCTGGGAATCATTTTAAAGCGATAAAAACTGCAAATGTGTGTCACACTCCAACCAAAGCTTTGGGATTCAAACCACTGCGTGCAACTAGTATAAAGGTGAGAGTTATTCTCTAAAAAGCAAGAGACTTTACTGGGAAAGCATCCTTTGTGAAGCTGTGAATTACAATAAAAAAAAGTGTACAGAAGAGGGAGGTGGGAAGCATTTTCAAGCAATAAAAACAGCAAATGTGTGGAAAACTCCAACCAAAGCTTTGGGGTTCAAACCACTGCCTGTAAATAGTATAAAGGGGAGAGTTCTCCTCTAAAAAAAAAGAGAATTTACTGGGAAAGCATCCTTTGTGAAGTTATGAGTTACACGAAAAAAAGTGTCCAGCAGAGGGAGCTGGGTAGCATTTTTAAGCATTAAAAACTGCAAATGTGTGTAAAACTCCAACCAAAGCTTTGGGATTCAAACCACTGCCTGTAACTAGTATAAAGGGGAGAGTTCTCCTCTAAAAAGCAAGAGACTTTACTGGGAAAGCATCCATTGTGAAGTTATGAGTGAAAATAAAAAAGTGTACAGCAGGCGCTGGGAAGCATTTTTAAGCAATAAAAACAGCAAATGTGTGTAAAACTCCAACCAAAGCTTTGGGATTCAAACCACTGCCTGTAACTAATATAAAGGGGAGAGTTTTATTCTAAAAAGCAAGAGAATTTACTTGGAAAGCATCCTTTGTGAAGTTATGAGTGAAATTAATAAAAGTGTACAGCATATGCTGGGAAGCATTTTTAAGCGATAAAAAAAGCAAATGTGTGTAAAACTCCAACAAAAGCTTTGGGATTCAAACCACTGCCTGTAACTCGTATAAAGGTGATAGTTATACTCTAAAAAGCAAGAGACTTTACTGGGAAAGCATCCTTTGTGAAGTTATGAGTTACAATAAAAAAAGTGTACAGCAGAGGGAGCTGTTCAGCATTTTTAAACAATAAAAACTGCAAATGTGTGTAAAACCCCAACCAAAGCTTTGGGATTCAAACCACTGCCTATAACTCGTAGAAAGGGGAGAGTTTTTCTCTAAAAAGCAAGAGAATTAACTGGGAAAGCATCCTTTGTGAAGGTATGAGTTACAATAAAAAAAGTGTTCAGCACAGGGAGCTGGGAATCATTTTAAAGCAATAAAAACTCCAAATGTGTGTAAAACTCCAACCAAAGCTTTGGGATTCAAACAACTGCCTGTAACTCGTATCAAGGGGAGAGTTCTACTCTAAAAAGCAAGAGAATTTACTGGGAAAGCATCCTTTGTGAAGTTATGAGTGAAAATAAAAAAAGTGTACAGCAGGCGCTGGGAAGCATTTTTAAGCAAAAAAAACAGCAAATGTGTATAAAACTCCAACCAAAGCTTTGGGATTCAAACCACTGCCTGTAACTCGTATAAAGGGAATAGTTTCACTTGAAAAAGTAAGAGAATTTCCAGGGAAAGCATCCTTTGTGAAGTTATGAGTCAAAATAAAAAAAGTGTACAGCAGGTGCTTGGAAGCATTTTTAAGTGTGATAAAAACTGCAAATGTGTGTAAAACTCCAACCAAAGCTTTGGGATTCAAACCACTGCCTGTAACTCGTATAAAGGGAAGAGTTTTACTCGAAAAAGTAAGACAATTTCCAGGGAAAGCATCCTTTGTGAAGTTATGAGTCAAAATAAAAAAAGTGTACAGCAGGCGCTGGGAAGCATTTTTAAGCGATAAAAACTGCAAATGTGTGTCAAACTCCAACCAAAGCTTTGGGATTACAACCACTGCCTGTAACTAGTATAAAGGTGAGAGTTATTCTCTAAAATTCAAGAGACTTTACTGGGAAAGCATCCTTTGTGAAGGTATGAGTTACAATAAAAAAAAGTGTACAGCAGAGGGAGCTGTTAAGCATTTTTAAACAATAAAAACTGCAAATGTGTGTAAAACTCCAACCAAAGCTTTGGGATTCAAACCACTGCATGTAACTAGTATAAAGGTGAGAGTTATACTCTAAAAAGCAAGAGACTTTACTGGGAAAGCATCCTTTTTTAAGTTATGAGTCAAAATAAAAAAAGTGTACAGCAGGCGCTGGGAAGCATTTTTAAACGATAACAGCTGCAAATGTGTGTAAAACTCCAACCAAATCTTTGGGATTGAAACCACTGCCTCGAACTCGTATAAAGGGGAGAGTCCTACTCTAAAAAGCAAAAGAATTTACTGGGAAAGCATCCTTTGTGAAGCTCTGCGTTATAATAAAAAAAAAAAGTGTACAGCAGAGGGAGGTGGGAAGCATTTTTAAGCAATAAAAACAGCAAATGTGTGTAAAACTCCAAACAAAGCTTTGGGATTCAAACCACTGCCTGGAAGTAGTATAAAGGGGAGAGTTCTACTCTAAAAAGGAAGAAACTTTACTGGGAAAGCATCCTTTGTGAAGCTATGCGTTATAATAAAAAAAAAAAGTGTACAGCAGAGGGAGGTGGGAAGCATTTTTAAGCGATAAAAACTGCAAATCTGTGTCACACTCCAACCAAAGCTTTGGGATTCAAACCACTGCGTGTAACTAGTATAAAGGTGAGAGTTATTCTCTAAAAAGCAAAGAGACTTTACTGGGAAAGCATCCTTTGTGAAGTTATGAGTTACAATAAAAATAGTTTACAGCAGATGGAGCTGGGAAGCATTTTTAAGCAATAAAAACTGCAAATGTGTGTAAAACTCCAACCAAAGCTTTGGGATTCCAACCACTGCATGTAACTTGTATAAAGGGGGGAGTTCTCCTCTAAAAAGCAAGAGAATTTACTGGGAAAGCAACCTTTGTGAAGTTTTGAGTCAAAATAAAAAAAGTGTACAGCATGCGCTGGGAAGCATTTTTAAGCGATAAAAACTGCAAATGTGTGTAAAACTCCAAACAAAGCTTTGGGATTCAAACCACTGCCTGTTACTCGTATAAAGGGAAGAGTTTTACTCGAAAAAGTTAGAGAATTTCCAGGGAAAGCATCCTTTGTAAAGTTATGAGTCAAAATAAAAAAAGTGTACAGCAGGCGCTGGGAAGCATTTTTAAGCGATAAAAACTGCAAATGTGTGTAAAACTCCAACCAAAGCTTTGGGATTCAAACCACTGCCTGTCACTCGTATAAAGGGGAGAGTTCTACTCTAAAAAGCAAGAGAATTTACTGAGAAAGCATCCTTTGTGAAGTTATGAGTGAAAATAAAAAAATTGTATAGCAGAGGAAGCTGGGAAGTATTTTTAAGCAATAAAAACTGCAAATGTGTGTAAAACTCCAATCAAAGCTTTGGAATTCAAACCACGGCCTGTAACTCGTATAAAGAGGAGAGTTATCCTCTAAAAAGCAAGAGACTTTACTGGGAAAGCATCCTTTGGGAAGTTATGAGTCAAAATAAAAAAAGTGTAAGCAGGCGCTGGGAAGCATTTTTAAGCGATTAAAGCTGCAAATGTGTGTAAAACTCCAACCAAAGCTTTGGGATTAAAACCATTGCCTCTAACTCGTAGAAAGGGGAGAGTTTTGCAATAAAAAGCAAGAGAATTAACTGGGAAAGCATCATTTGTGAAGTTATGAGTCACAATAAAAAAAGTGTACAGCAGAGGGAGCTGGGAAGCATTTTTAAGCGATAAAAACTGCAAATGTGTGTCACACTCCAACCAAAGCTTTGGGATTCAAACCACTGCGTGTAACTAGTATAAAGGTGAGAGTTATTCTCTAAAAAGTAAGAGACTTTACTGGGAAAGCATCCTTTGTGAAGTTATGAGTTACAATAAAAAAAGTGTACAGCAGATGGAGCTGGGATGCATTTTTAAGCAATAAAAACTGCAAATGTGTAAAACTCCAACCAAAGCTTTGGGATTCCAACCACGGCCTGTAACTCGAAAAAGGGGTGAGATTTACGCTAAAAAGCAAGAGAATTTACTTGGAAAGCATCCTTTGGGAAGTTATGAGTCAAAATAAAAAAAGTGTAAGCAGGCGCTGGGAAGCATTTTTAAGCGATTAAAGCTGCAAATGTGTGTAAAACTCCAACCAAAGCTTTGGGATTAAAACCATTGCCTCTAACTCGTAGAAAGGGGAGAGTTTTGCAATAAAAAACAAGAGACTTTACTGTGAAAGCATCCTTTGTGAATTTATAAGTCAAAATAAAACAAGTGTACTGCAGAGGGAGCTGGGAAGCATTTTCAAGCAATAAAAACAGCAAATGTGTGGAAAACTCCAACCAAAGCTTTGGGGTTCAAACCACTGCCTGTAAATAGTATAAAGGGGAGAGTTCTCCTCTAAAAAAAAAGAGAATTTACTGGGAAAGCATCCTTTGTGAAGTTATGAGTTACACGAAAAAAAGTGTCCAGCAGAGGGAGCTGGGTAGCATTTTTAAGCATTAAAAACTGCAAATGTGTGTAAAACTCCAACCAAAGCTTTGGGATTCAAACCACTGCCTGTAACTAGTATAAAGGGGAGAGTTCTCCTCTAAAAAGCAAGAGACTTTACTGGGAAAGCATCCATTGTGAAGTTATGAGTGAAAATAAAAAAGTGTACAGCAGGCGCTGGGAAGCATTTTTAAGCAATAAAAACAGCAAATGTGTGTAAAACTCCAACCAAAGCTTTGGGATTCAAACCACTGCCTGTAACTAATATAAAGGGGAGAGTTTTATTCTAAAAAGCAAGAGAATTTACTTGGAAAGCATCCTTTGTGAAGTTATGAGTGAAATTAATAAAAGTGTACAGCATATGCTGGGAAGCATTTTTAAGCGATAAAAAAAGCAAATGTGTGTAAAACTCCAACAAAAGCTTTGGGATTCAAACCACTGCCTGTAACTCGTATAAAGGTGATAGTTATACTCTAAAAAGCAAGAGACTTTACTGGGAAAGCATCCTTTGTGAAGTTATGAGTTACAATAAAAAAAGTGTACAGCAGAGGGAGCTGTTCAGCATTTTTAAACAATAAAAACTGCAAATGTGTGTAAAACCCCAACCAAAGCTTTGGGATTCAAACCACTGCCTATAACTCGTAGAAAGGGGAGAGTTTTTCTCTAAAAAGCAAGAGAATTAACTGGGAAAGCATCCTTTGTGAAGGTATGAGTTACAATAAAAAAAGTGTTCAGCACAGGGAGCTGGGAATCATTTTAAAGCAATAAAAACTCCAAATGTGTGTAAAACTCCAACCAAAGCTTTGGGATTCAAACAACTGCCTGTAACTCGTATCAAGGGGAGAGTTCTACTCTAAAAAGCAAGAGAATTTACTGGGAAAGCATCCTTTGTGAAGTTATGAGTGAAAATAAAAAAAGTGTACAGCAGGCGCTGGGAAGCATTTTTAAGCAAAAAAAACAGCAAATGTGTATAAAACTCCAACCAAAGCTTTGGGATTCAAACCACTGCCTGTAACTCGTATAAAGGGAATAGTTTCACTTGAAAAAGTAAGAGAATTTCCAGGGAAAGCATCCTTTGTGAAGTTATGAGTCAAAATAAAAAAAGTGTACAGCAGGTGCTTGGAAGCATTTTTAAGTGTGATAAAAACTGCAAATGTGTGTAAAACTCCAACCAAAGCTTTGGGATTCAAACCACTGCCTGTAACTCGTATAAAGGGAAGAGTTTTACTCGAAAAAGTAAGACAATTTCCAGGGAAAGCATCCTTTGTGAAGTTATGAGTCAAAATAAAAAAAGTGTACAGCAGGCGCTGGGAAGCATTTTTAAGCGATAAAAACTGCAAATGTGTGTCAAACTCCAACCAAAGCTTTGGGATTACAACCACTGCCTGTAACTAGTATAAAGGTGAGAGTTATTCTCTAAAATTCAAGAGACTTTACTGGGAAAGCATCCTTTGTGAAGGTATGAGTTACAATAAAAAAAAGTGTACAGCAGAGGGAGCTGTTAAGCATTTTTAAACAATAAAAACTGCAAATGTGTGTAAAACTCCAACCAAAGCTTTGGGATTCAAACCACTGCATGTAACTAGTATAAAGGTGAGAGTTATACTCTAAAAAGCAAGAGACTTTACTGGGAAAGCATCCTTTTTTAAGTTATGAGTCAAAATAAAAAAAGTGTACAGCAGGCGCTGGGAAGCATTTTTAAACGATAACAGCTGCAAATGTGTGTAAAACTCCAACCAAATCTTTGGGATTGAAACCACTGCCTCGAACTCGTATAAAGGGGAGAGTCCTACTCTAAAAAGCAAAAGAATTTACTGGGAAAGCATCCTTTGTGAAGCTCTGCGTTATAATAAAAAAAAAAAGTGTACAGCAGAGGGAGGTGGGAAGCATTTTTAAGCAATAAAAACAGCAAATGTGTGTAAAACTCCAAACAAAGCTTTGGGATTCAAACCACTGCCTGGAAGTAGTATAAAGGGGAGAGTTCTACTCTAAAAAGGAAGAAACTTTACTGGGAAAGCATCCTTTGTGAAGCTATGCGTTATAATAAAAAAAAAAAGTGTACAGCAGAGGGAGGTGGGAAGCATTTTTAAGCGATAAAAACTGCAAATCTGTGTCACACTCCAACCAAAGCTTTGGGATTCAAACCACTGCGTGTAACTAGTATAAAGGTGAGAGTTATTCTCTAAAAAGCAAAGAGACTTTACTGGGAAAGCATCCTTTGTGAAGTTATGAGTTACAATAAAAATAGTTTACAGCAGATGGAGCTGGGAAGCATTTTTAAGCAATAAAAACTGCAAATGTGTGTAAAACTCCAACCAAAGCTTTGGGATTCCAACCACTGCATGTAACTTGTATAAAGGGGGGAGTTCTCCTCTAAAAAGCAAGAGAATTTACTGGGAAAGCAACCTTTGTGAAGTTTTGAGTCAAAATAAAAAAAGTGTACAGCATGCGCTGGGAAGCATTTTTAAGCGATAAAAACTGCAAATGTGTGTAAAACTCCAAACAAAGCTTTGGGATTCAAACCACTGCCTGTTACTCGTATAAAGGGAAGAGTTTTACTCGAAAAAGTTAGAGAATTTCCAGGGAAAGCATCCTTTGTAAAGTTATGAGTCAAAATAAAAAAAGTGTACAGCAGGCGCTGGGAAGCATTTTTAAGCGATAAAAACTGCAAATGTGTGTAAAACTCCAACCAAAGCTTTGGGATTCAAACCACTGCCTGTCACTCGTATAAAGGGGAGAGTTCTACTCTAAAAAGCAAGAGAATTTACTGAGAAAGCATCCTTTGTGAAGTTATGAGTGAAAATAAAAAAATTGTATAGCAGAGGAAGCTGGGAAGTATTTTTAAGCAATAAAAACTGCAAATGTGTGTAAAACTCCAATCAAAGCTTTGGAATTCAAACCACGGCCTGTAACTCGTATAAAGAGGAGAGTTATCCTCTAAAAAGCAAGAGACTTTACTGGGAAAGCATCCTTTGGGAAGTTATGAGTCAAAATAAAAAAAGTGTAAGCAGGCGCTGGGAAGCATTTTTAAGCGATTAAAGCTGCAAATGTGTGTAAAACTCCAACCAAAGCTTTGGGATTAAAACCATTGCCTCTAACTCGTAGAAAGGGGAGAGTTTTGCAATAAAAAGCAAGAGAATTAACTGGGAAAGCATCATTTGTGAAGTTATGAGTCACAATAAAAAAAGTGTACAGCAGAGGGAGCTGGGAAGCATTTTTAAGCGATAAAAACTGCAAATGTGTGTCACACTCCAACCAAAGCTTTGGGATTCAAACCACTGCGTGTAACTAGTATAAAGGTGAGAGTTATTCTCTAAAAAGTAAGAGACTTTACTGGGAAAGCATCCTTTGTGAAGTTATGAGTTACAATAAAAAAAGTGTACAGCAGATGGAGCTGGGATGCATTTTTAAGCAATAAAAACTGCAAATGTGTAAAACTCCAACCAAAGCTTTGGGATTCCAACCACGGCCTGTAACTCGAAAAAGGGGTGAGATTTACGCTAAAAAGCAAGAGAATTTACTTGGAAAGCATCCTTTGTGAAGTTATGAGTGAAAATAAAAAAAGTGTACAGCAGAGGGAGCTGGGAAGCATTTTTATGCGATAAAAACTGCAAATGTGTGTCACACTCCAACCAAAGCTTTGGGATTCAAACCACTGCATGTAACTAGTATAAAGGTGAGAGTTATTCTCTAAAAAGCAAGAGACTTTACTGGGAAAGCATCCTTTGTGAAGTTATGAGTTACAATAAAAAAAGTTTACAGCAGATGGAGCTGGGAAGCATTTTTAAGCAATAAAAACTGCAAATGTGTGTAAAACTCCAACCAAAGCTTTGGGATTCAAACCACTGCCTGTCACTCGTATAAAGGGGAGAGTTCTACTCTAAAAAGCAAGAGAATTTACTGGGAAAGCATCCTTTGTGAAGTTATGAGTGAAAATAAAAAAAGTGTATAGCAGAGGAAGCTGGGAAGTATTTTTAAGCAATAAAAACTGCAAATGTGTGTAAAACTCCAACCAAAGCTTTTGGATTCAAACCACGGCCTGTAACTCGTATAAAGAGGAGAGTTATTCTCTAAAAAGCAAGAGACTTTACTGGGAAAGCATCCTTTGGGAAGTTATGAGTCAAAATAAAAAAAGTGTAAGCAGGCGCTGGGAAGCATTTATAAGCGATTAAAGCTGCAAATGTGTGTAAAACTCCAACCAAAGCTTTGGGATTAAAACCATTGCCTCTAACTCGTAGAAAGGGGAGAGTTTTACAATAAAAAGCAAGATAATTAACTGGGAAAGCATCCTTTGTGAAGTTATGAGTCACAATCAAAAAAGTGAACAGCAGGTGCTGGGAACCATTTTTAAGCGATAAAAGCTGGAAATGTGTGTAAAACTCTAACCAAAGCTTTGGGATTCAAACAACTGCCTGTAACTCGAAAAAGGGGAGAGATTTACTCTAAAAAGCAAGAGAATTTACTTGGAAAGCATCCTTTGTGAAGTTATGAGTGAAAATAAAAAAAGTGTACAGCAGAGGGAGCTGGGAAGCATTTTTAAGCAATAAAAACTGCAAATGTGTAAAACTCCAACCAAAGTTTTGGGATTCCAACCACTGCATGTAACTTGAATAACGGGGGGAGTTCTCCTCTAAAAAGCAAGAGAATTTACTGGGAAAGCAACCTTTGTGAAGTTTTGAGTCAAAATAAAAAAAGTGTACAGCAGGCGCTGGGAAGCATTTTTAAGCGATAAAAACTGCAAATGTGTGTCACACTCCAACCAAAGCTTTGGGATTCAAACCACTGCGTGTAACTAGTATAAAGGTGAGAGTTATTCTCTAAAAAGCAAGAGACTTTACTGGGAAAGCATCCTTTGTGAAGTTATGAGTTACAATAAAAAAAGTGGACAGCATAGGGAGCTGTTAAGCATTTTTAAACAATAAAAACTGCAAATGTGTGTAAAACTCCAACCAAAGCTTTGGGATTCCAACCACTGCATGTAACTTGTATAAAGGGGGGAGTTCTCCTCTAAAAAGCAAGAGAATTGACTGGGAAAGCAACCTTTGTGAAGTTTTGAGTCAAAATAAAAAAAGTGTACAGCAGGCGCTGGGAAGCATTTTTAAGCGATAAAAACTGCAAATGTGTGTCACACTCCAACCAAAGCTTTGGGATTCAAACCACTGCCTGTAACAAGTACAAATGTGAGAGTTCTACTCTAAAAAGCAAGAGACTTTACTGGGAAAGCATCCTTTGTGAAGTTATGAGTCAAAATAAAAAAAGTGTACAGCAGGCGCTGGGAAGCATTTTTAAGCAATAAAAACAGCAAATGTGTGTAAAACTCCAACCAAAGCTTTGGGATTAGAACCACTGCTTGTAACTCGGATAAAGGGGAGAGTTTTACTCTAAAAAGCAGGAGACTTTACTGGGAAAGCATCTTTGTGAAGTTATGAGTTACAATAAAAAAAAGTGTACAGCAGAGGGAGCTGGGGAGCATTTTAAGTCATAAAAACAGCAAATGTGTGTAAAACTCTAAACCAAAGCTTTGGGATTCAAACCACTGCCTGTAACTAGTATAAAGGGGAGAGTTTTATTCTCAAACGCAAGAGAATTTACTGGGAAAGCATCCTTTGTGAAGTTATGAGTGACAATAAAAAAAGTGTACAGCAGAGGGAGCTGGGAAGCATTTTTAAGCAATAAAAACTGCAAATGTGTGTAAAACTCCAACCAAAGCTTTGGGATTCAAACCACTGCCTGTAACTAGTATAAAGGGGAGAGTTTTACTCTAAAAAGCAAGAGAATGTACTGGGAAAGCATCCTTTGTGAAGTTATGAGTCAAAATAAAGAAAGTGTACAGCAGGCGCTGGGAAGCATTTTTCAGCAATAAAAACTGCAAATGTGTGTAAAACTCCAACCAAATCTTTGGGATTAAAACCACTGCTCGTAACTAGTATAAAGGGGAGAGTTTTACTCTAAAATGCAAGAGAATTTACTTGGAAAGCATACTTTGTGAAGTTATGAGTTTCAATAAAAAACGTGTACAGCAGAGGGAGCTGGGGAGCATTTTTAAGCAATAAAAACAGCAAATGTTTGTTAAACTCCAACCAAAGCGTTGGGATTCAAACGACTGCCTGTAACTAGTATAAAGGGGAGAGTTTTACTCTTAAATGCAAGAGAATTTACTTGGAAAGCATCCTTTGTGAAGTTATGAGTAAAAATAAAAAAAGTGTACAGCAGGCGCTGGGAAGCATTTTTAAGCAATAAAAACTGCAAATGTTTGTAAAAGTCCAACCAAAGCTTTGGGATTCAAACCACTGCCTGTAAATTGTATAAAGGGGAGAGTTTTACTCTAAAAAGCAAGAGAATGTACTGGGAAAGCATCCTTTGTGAAGTTATGAGTTTCAATAAACAAAGTGTACAGCAGAGGGAGCTGGGGAGCATTTTTAAGCAATAAAAACTGCAAATGTGTGTAAAACTCCAACCAAAGCTTTGGGATTCAAACCACTGCCTGTAACTAGTATAAAGGGGAGAGTTTTTTTCTAAAAAACAAGAGAATTTACTCGGAAACCATCCTTTGTGAAGTTATGAGTTACAATAAAAAAAGTGTACAGCAGAGGGAGCTGGGAAGCATTTTTAAGAAATAAAAACTGCAAATGTGTGTAAAACTCCAACCAAAGCTTTGGGATTCAAACCACTGCCTGTAACTAGTATAAAGGGGATAGTTTTACTCAAAAAGGCAAGAGAATTTACTGGGAAAGCATCTTTGTGAAGTTATGAGTTACAATAAAAAAAGTGTACAGCAGAGGGAGCTGGGGAGCATTTTTCAGTCACAAAAACAGCAAATGTGTGGAAAACTCCAACCAAAGCTTTGGGATTCAAACCACTGCCTGTAACTAGTATAAAGGGGAGAGTTTTACTCTAAAATGCAAGAGAATTTACTTGGAAAGCATCCTTTGTGAAGTTATTAGTCAAAATTAAAAAAAGTGTACAGCAGGCGCTGGGAAGCATTTTTAAGCAATAAAAACAGCAAATGTGTGTAAAGTTCCAACCAAAGCTTTGGGATTCAAACCACTGCCTGTAACTAGTATAAAGGAGAGAGTTTTACTCGAAAAAGCAAGAGAATTTACTGGGAAAGCATCCTTTGTGAAGTTGTGAGTTACAATAAAAAAAGTGTACAGCAGAGGGAGCTGGGAAGCATTTTTCAGCAATAAAAACTGCAAATGTGTGTAAAACTCCAACCAAAGCTTTGGGATTCAAACCACTGCCTGTAACTAGTATAAAGGGAAGAGTTTTACTCTTAAATGCAAGAGAATTTACTTGGAAAGCATCCTTTGTTAAGTTATGAGTAAAAATAAAAAAAGTGTACAGCAGGCGCTGGGAAGCATTTTTAAGCAATCAAAACTGCAAATGTTTGTAAAAGTCCAACCAAAGCTTTGGGATTCAAACCACTGCCTGTAACTAGTATAAAGGGGATAGTTTTACTCAAAAAGGCAAGAGAATTTACTGGGAAAGCATCCTTTGTGAAGTTATGAGTGAAAATAAAAAAAGTGTACAGCAGAGGGAGCTGGGAAGCATTTTTATGCGATAAAAACTGCAAATGTGTGTCACACTCCAACCAAAGCTTTGGGATTCAAACCACTGCGTGTAACTAGTATAAAGGTGAGAGTTATTCTCTAAAAAGCAAGAGACTTTACTGGGAAAGCATCCTTTGTGAAGTTATGAGTTACAATAAAAAAAAGTTTACAGCAGATGGAGCTGGGAAGCATTTTTAAGCAATAAAAACTGCAAATGTGTGTAAAACTCCAACCAAAGCTTTGGGATTCCAACCACTGCATGTAACTTGTATAAAGGGGGAGTTCTCCTCTAAAAACCAAGAGAATTTACTGGGAAAGCAACCTTTGTGAAGTTTTGAGTCAAAATAAAAAAAGTGTACAGCAGGCGCTGGGAAGCATTTTTAAGCAATAAAAACTGCAAATGTGTGTAAAACTCCAACCAAAGCTTTGGGATTAAAACCACTGCCCGTAACTAGTATAACAGGGAGAGTTATACTCCAAAAAACAAGAGACTATACTTGGAAAGCATCCTTTGTGAAGTTATGAGTCAAAATAAAAAAAAGTGTACAGCAGGCGCTGGGAAGCATTTTTAAGCAATAAAAACAGCAAATGTGTGTAAAATTCCAACCAAAGCTTTGGGATTCAAACCACTGCCTGTAACTAGTATAAAGGGGAGAGTTTTACTCTAAAATGCAAGAGAATTTACTTGGAAAGCATCCTTTGTGAAGTTATGAGTCAAAATAAAAAAAGTGTACAGCAGGCGCTGGGAAGCATTTTTAAGCAATAAAAACAGCAAATGTGTGTAAAATTCCAACCAAAGCTTTGGGATTCAAACCACTGCCTGTAACTAGTACAAAGGGGAGAGTTTTACTCTAAAATGCAAGAGAATTTATTTGGAAAGCATACTTTGTGCAGTTATGAGTTTCAATAAAAAACGTGTACAGCAGAGGGAGCTGGGGAGCATTTTTAAGCAATAAAAACAGCAAATGTTTGTTAAACTCCAACCAAAGCGTTGGGATTCAAACCACTGCCTGTAACTAGTATAAGGGGGAGAGTTTTACTCTAAAAAGCAAGAGAATTTACTTGGAAAGCATCCTTTGTGAAGTTATGAGTTTCAACAAACAAAGTGTACAGCAGAGGGAGCTGAGGAGCATTTTTAAGCAATAAAAACTGCAAATGTGTGTAAAACTCCAACCAAAGCTTTGGGATTCAAACCACTGCCTGTAACTAGTGTAATGGGGAGAGTTTAATCTAAAAAGCAAGAGAATTTACGAGGAAACCATCCTTTGTGAAGTTTTGAGTTACAATAAAAAAAGTGTACAGCAGAGGGAGCTGGGAAGCATTTTTAAGAAATAAAGACTGCAAATGTGTGTAAAACTCCAACCAAAGCTTTGGGATACAAACCACTGCCTGTAACTAGTATAAAGGGGATAGTTTTACTCAAAAAGGCAAGAGAATTTACTGGGAAAGCAAGTTGTAAGTGAAAATAAAAAAAGTGTACAGCAGGCGCTGGGAAGCATTATTAAGCAATAAAAACTGCAAATGTGTGTAAAAGTCCAACCAAAGCTTTGGGATTCAAACCACTGCCTGTAACTAGTATAAAGGGGACAGTTTTACTCTAAAAAGCAAGAGATTGTACTGGGAAAGCATCCTTTGTGAATTTATGAGTTAAAGTAAAAAAAAGTGTACAGCAGGTGCTGGGAAGCATTTTTAAGCAATAAAAACTGCAAATGTGTGTAAAAGTCCAACCAAAGCTTTGGGATTCAAACCACTGCCTGTAACTAGTATAACGGGGACAGTTTTACTCTAAAAAGCAAGAGATTGTACTGGGAAAGCATCCTTTGTGAAGTTATGAGTTTCAATAAACAACATGTACAGCAGAGGGAGCTGGGGAGCATTTTTAAGCAATAAAAACTGCAAATGTGTGTTAAACTCCAACCAAAGCTTTGGGATTCAAACCACTGCCTGTAACTAGTATAAAGGCGATAGTTTTATTCTAAAAAGCAAGAGAATTTACGAGGAAACCATCCTTTGTGAAGTTATGAGTTACAATAAAAAAAGTGTACAGCAGAGGGAGCTGGGGAGCATTTTTAAGTCACAAAAACAGCAAATGTGTGTAAAACTCCAACCAAAGCTTTGGGATTCAAACCACTGCCTGTAACTTGTATAAAGGGGAGAGTTTTATTCGAAAAAGCAAGAGACTTTACTGGGAAAGCAAGTTATTAGTGAAAATAAAAAAAGTGTACAGCAGGCGCTGCGAAGCATTTTTAAGCAATAAAAACAGCAAATGTGTGTCAAACTCCAACCAAAGCTTTGGGATTCAAACCACTGCCTGTAACTAGTATAAAGGGGAGAGTTCTACTTGAAAAGCCAAGAGAATTTACTGGGAAAGCATCCTTTGTGAAGTTATGAGTTCAAGTAAAAAAAAGTGTACAGCAGGTGCTGGGAAGCATTTTTAAGCAATAAAAACTGCAAATGTGTGTAAAACTCCAACCAAAGCTTTGGGATTCAAACCACTGCCTGTAACTAGTATAAAGGGGAGAGTTTTACTCTAAAATGCAAGAGAATTTACTGGGAAAGCATCCTTTGTGAAGTTATGAGTTACAATAAAAAAGTGTTCAGCAGAGGGAGCTGTTAAGCATTTTTAATTAATAAAAACTGCAAATGTGTTTAAAACTCCAACCAAAGCTTTGAGTTTCAAACCACTGCCTGTAACGAGTATAAAGGGGAGAGTTCTACTCGAAAAAGCAAGAGACTTTACTGGGAAAGCATCCTTTGTGAAGTTATGAGTGAAAATAAAAAAAGTGTACAGCAGAGGGAGCTGGGAAGTATTTTTAAGCAATCATAACTGCAAATGTGTGTCAAACTCCAACCAAAGCTTTGGGATTAAAACCACTGCTTGTAACTTGTATTAAGGGGAGAGTTCAACTCTAAAAAGCAAGAGACTTTACTGGGAAAGCATCATTTGTGGGGTTATGAGTTACAATAAAAAAAGTGTCCAGCAGAGGGAGCTGTTAAGCATTTTTAAACAATAAAAACTGCAAATGTGTGTAAAACTCCAACCAAAGCTTTGGGATTCAAACCACTGCCTGTAACTAGTATAAAGGGGAGAGTTCTACTCTAAAAAGCAAGAGAATTTACTGGGAAAGTATCGTTTGTGAAGTTATGAATCAAATTTAAAAAAGTGTACAGCAGGTGATGGGAAGCATTTTTAAGTGATAAAAACTGCAAATGTGTTTAAAACTCCAACCAAAGCTTTGAGTTTCAAACCACTGCCTGTAACTAGTATAAAGGGGAGAGTTCTACTCTAAAAAGCAAGAGACTTTACTGGGAAAGCATCCTTTGTGAAGTTATGAGTCAAAATCAAAAAAAGTGTACAGCAGGCGCTGGGAAGCATTTTTAAGCAATAAAAACAGCAAATGTGTGTAAAATTCCAACCAAAGCTTTGGGATTCAAACCACTGCCTGTAACTAGTATAAATGGGAGAGTTTTACTTTAAAATGCAAGAGAATTTACTTGGAAGGCATCCTTTGTGAAGTTATGAGTCAAAATTAAAAAAAGTGTACAGCAGGCGCTGGGAAGCATTTTTCAGCAATAAAAACTGCAAATGTGTGTAAAACTCCAACCAAAGATTTGGGAATCAAACCACTCCCTGTAACTAGTATCAAGGGGAGAGTTCTACGCTAAAAAGCAAGATACTTTACTGGGAAAGCATCCTTTGTGAATTTATAAGTGAAAATAAAAAAAGTGTACAGCAGGCGCTGGGAAGCATTTTTAAGCGATAAAAACTGCAAATGTGTGTAAAACTCCAACCAAAGCTTTGGGATTCAAACCACTGCCTGTAACTAGGATAACGGGGAGAGTTTTACTCCAAAAAAACAAGAGACTTTCCTGGGAAAGCATCCTTTTTGAAGTTATTAGTCAAAATAAAAAAACGTGTACAGCAGGCGCTGGGAAGCATTTTTCAGCAATAAAAACAACACGTGTGTAAAACTCCAACCAAAGCTTTGGGATTCAAACCACTGCCTGTAACTAGTATAACGGGGAGAGTTATACTCTAAAAAACAAGAGACTTTACTGGGAAAGCATCCTTTGTGAAGTTATGAGTTACAATAAAAAAAAGTGTACAGCAGAGGGAGCTGGGAAGCATTTTTAAGCAATAAAAACAACAAATGTGTGTAAAACTCCAACCAAAGCTTTGGGATTCAAACCAATGCCTGTAACTAGTATAAAGGGGAGAGTTCTCTTCGAAAAAGCAAGAGAATTTACTGGGAAAGCATCCTTTATGAAGTTATCAGTGAAAATAAAAAAAGTGTACAGCAGGCGCTGGGAAGCATTTCTCAGCAATAAAAACTGCAAATGTGTGTAAAACATCAACCAAAGCTTTGGGATTCAAACCACTGTCTGTAACTAGTATTACGGGGAGAGTTATACTATAAAAAACAAGAGACTTTACTGGGAAAGCATCCTTTGTGAAGTTATGAGTCAAAATAAATAAAATTCTACAGCAGGCGCTGGGAAGCATTTTTAAGTCATAAAAACAGCAAATGTGTGTAAAACTCCAACCAAAGCTTTGGGATTCAAACCACTCCCTGTAACTAGTATCAAGGGGAGAGTTCTACTCTAAAAAGCAAGAAACTTTACTGGGAAAGCATCCTTTGTGAATTTACAAGTGAAAATAAAAAAAGTGTACAGCAGGCGCTGGGAAGCATTTTTAAGCAATAAAAACAGCAAATGTGTGTAAAACTCCAACCAAAGCTTTGGGATTCAAACCTCTGACTGTAACTAGTATAAAGGGGATAGTTTTACTCAAAAAAGCAAGAGAATTTACTTGGAAAGCATCCTTTGTGAAGTTATGAGTCAAAATGAAAAAGTTTCAGCAAAAAAAACTGCAAATGTTTGTAAAACTCCAACCAAAGCTTTGGGATTCAAACCACTGCCTGTAACTAGTATACAGGGGTGAGTTTTACTCTAAAATGCAAGAGAATTTAATTGGAAAGCATCCTTTGTGAAGTTATGAGTCAAAATAAAAAAATTGTACAGCATGCGCTGGGAAGCATTTTTAAGCAATAAAAACAGCAAATGTGTGTAAAACTCCAACCAAAGCTTTGGGAATCAAACCACTCCCTGTAACTAGTATCAAGGGGAGAGTTCTACGCTAAAAAGCAAGATACTTTACTGGGAAAGCATCCTTTGTGAATTTATAAGTGAAAATAAAAAAAGTGTACAGCAGGCGCTGGGAAGCATTTTTAAGCGATAAAAACTGCAAATGTGTGTAAAACTCCAACCAAAGCTTTGGGATTCAAACCACTGCCTGTAACTAGGATAACGGGGAGAGTTTTACTCCAAAAAAACAAGAGACTTTCCTGGGAAAGCATCCTTTTTGAAGTTATTAGTCAAAATAAAAAAACGTGTACAGCAGGCGCTGGGAAGCATTTTTCAGCAATAAAAACAACACGTGTGTAAAACTCCAACCAAAGCTTTGGGATTCAAACCACTGCCTGTAACTAGTATAACGGGGAGAGTTATACTCTAAAAAACAAGAGACTTTACTGGGAAAGCATCCTTTGTGAAGTTATGAGTTACAATAAAAAAAAGTGTACAGCAGAGGGAGCTGGGAAGCATTTTTAAGCAATAAAAACAACAAATGTGTGTAAAACTCCAACCAAAGCTTTGGGATTCAAACCAATGCCTGTAACTAGTATAAAGGGGAGAGTTCTCTTCGAAAAAGCAAGAGAATTTACTGGGAAAGCATCCTTTATGAAGTTATCAGTGAAAATAAAAAAAGTGTACAGCAGGCGCTGGGAAGCATTTCTCAGCAATAAAAACTGCAAATGTGTGTAAAACATCAACCAAAGCTTTGGGATTCAAACCACTGTCTGTAACTAGTATTACGGGGAGAGTTATACTATAAAAAACAAGAGACTTTACTGGGAAAGCATCCTTTGTGAAGTTATGAGTCAAAATAAATAAAATTCTACAGCAGGCGCTGGGAAGCATTTTTAAGTCATAAAAACAGCAAATGTGTGTAAAACTCCAACCAAAGCTTTGGGATTCAAACCACTCCCTGTAACTAGTATCAAGGGGAGAGTTCTACTCTAAAAAGCAAGAAACTTTACTGGGAAAGCATCCTTTGTGAATTTACAAGTGAAAATAAAAAAAGTTTACAGCAGGCGCTGGGAAGCATTTTTAAGCAATAAAAACAGCAAATGTGTGTAAAACTCCAACCAAAGCTTTGGGATTCAAACCTCTGACTGTAACTAGTATAAAGGGGAGAGTTCTACTCGAAAAAGCAAGAGAATTTACTGGGAAAGCATCCTTTGTGAAGTTATGAGTCAAAATAAAAAAAGTGTACAGCAGAGGGAGCTGGGGAGCATTTTTAAGCAATAAAAACAGCAAATGAGTGTAAAACTCCAACCAAAGCTTTGGGATTCAAACCACTGCCTGTAACTAAAATAACGGGGAGAGTTATACTCTAAAAAACATGAGACTTTACTGGGAAAGCATCCTTTGTGAAGTTATGAATTACAATAACAAAAGTGAACAGCAGAGGGAGCTGGGGAGAATTTTTAAGTCATAATAACAGCAAATGTGTGTAAAATTCCAACCAAAGCTTTGGGATTCAAACCACTGCCTCTAACGAGTATCAAGGGGAGAGTGCTACTCTAAAAAGCAAGAGAATTTACTGGGAAAGCATCCTTTGTGAATTTATAAGTGAAAATAAAAAAAGTGTACAGCAGGCGCTGGGAACCATTTTTAAGCAATAAAAATAGCAAATGTGTGTAAAACTCCAACCAAAGCTTTGGGATTCAAACCACTCCCTGTAACTAGTAGCAAGGGGAGAGTTCTACTCTAAAAAGCAAGAGACTTTACTGGGAAAGCATCATTTGTGAATTTATAAGTGAAAATAAAAAAAGTGCACAGCAGGCGCTGGGAAGCATTTCTCAGCAATAAAAACTGCAAATGTGTGTAAAACATCAACCAAAGCTTTGGGATTCAAACCACTGCCTGTAACTAGTATTACGGGGAGAGTTATACTATAAAAAACAATAGACTTTACTGGGAAAGCATCCTTTGTGAAGTTATGAGTCAAAATAAATAAAATTCTACAGCAGGCGCTGGGAAGCATTTTTAAGCAATAAAAACAGCAAATGTGTGTAAAACTCCAACCAAAGCTTTGGGATTCAAACCACTGCCTGTAACTCGTATAAACGGGAGAGTTTTACTGTAAAAAGCAAGAGAATTTACTGGGAAAGCATTTCTTTGTGAAGGTATGAATGAAAATATAAAAAAGTGTACAGCAAGCTCTGGGAAGAATTTTTAAGCAATAAAAAAAGCAAATGTGTGTAAAACTCCAACCAAAGCTTTGGGATTCAAACCACTGCCTGTAACTCGTATAAAGGAGAGAGTTTTACTCTAAAATGCAAGAGACTTTACTGGGAAAGCATCCTTTGTGAAGTTCTGAGTTACAATAAAAAAAGTGTCCAGCAGAGGGAGCTGGGAAGCATATTTATGCAAAAAAAACTGCAAATGTGTGTCAAACTCCAACCAAAGCTTTGGGATTCAAACCACTGCCTGTAACTAGTATAAAGGGGAGAGTTCTACTCTAAAAAACAAGCGACTTTACTGGGAAAGCATCCTTTGTGAAGTTTTGAATGAAAATAAAAAAAGTGTACAGCAGGCTCTGGGAAGCATTTTTAAGCAATAAAAAAAGCAAATGTGTGTAAAACTCCAACCAAAGCTTTGGGATTCCAAACCACTGCCTGTAACGAGTTTAAAGGGGTTAGTTTTACTCTAAAAAGCAAGAGAATTTACTGGGAAAGCATCCTTTGTGAAGTTATGAGTTACAACAGAAAAAGTGTCCAGCAGAGGGAGCTGGGAAGCATTTTTAAGCAATAAAAACTGCAAATGTTTGTAAAACTCCAACCAAAGCTTTGGGATTCAAACCACTGCCTGTAACTAGTATAAAGGGGAGAGTTTTACTCAAAAATGCAAGAGACTTTACTGGGAAAGCATCATTTGTGAAGTTATGAGTCAAAATAAAGAAAGTGCACAGCAGGCGCTGGGAAGCATTTCTAAGCAATAAAAACTGCAAATGTGTGTAAAACTCCAAACAAAGCTTTGGGATTCAAACCACTGCCTGTAACTTGTATAAAGGGGAGAGTTCTACTCTCAAAAACAAGAAAATTTACTGGGAAACCATCCTTTGTGAAGTTATGAGTCAAAACAAAAAAAGTGGACAGCAGAGGGAGCTGGGAATCATTTTCAAGCAATAAAAATAGCAAATGTGTGGAAAACTACAACCAAAGCTTTGGGCTTCAAACCACTGCCTGTAACGAGTATTAAGGGGAGAGTTCTACTCTAAAAAGCAAGAGACTTTATTGGGAAAGCATCCTTTGTGAAGTTATGAGTCAAAATAAAAAAAGTCTACAGCAGGCGCTGTGAAGCATTTTTAAGCAATGAAAACTGCAAATGTTTGTAAAACTCCAACCAAAGCTTTGGGATTCAAACCACTCCCTGTAACTAGTATCAAGGGGAGAGTTCTACTCTAAAAAGCAAGAAACTTTACTGGGAAAGCATCCTTTGTGAATTTACAAGTGAAAATAAAAAAAGTGTACAGCAGGCGCTGGGAAGCATTTTTAAGCAATAAAAACAGCAAATGTGTGTAAAACTCCAACCAAAGCTTTGGGATTCAAACCACTGCCTGTAACTAGTATCAAGGGGAGAGTTCTACTCTAAAAAGCAAGATAATTTACTGGGAAAGCATCCTTTGTGAAGTTTTGAGTCAAAATAAAAAAAGTGTACAGCAGAGGGAGCTGGGGAGCATTTTTAAGCAATAAAAACAGCAAATGAGTGTAAAACTCCAACCAAAGCTTTGGGATTCAAACCACTGCCTGTAACTAAAATAACGGGGAGAGTTATACTCTAAAAAACATGAGACTTTACTGGGAAAGCATCCTTTGTGAAGTTATGAATTACAATAACAAAAGTGAACAGCAGAGGGAGCTGGGGAGAATTTTTAAGTCATAAAAACAGCAAATGTGTGTAAAATTCCAACCAAAGCTTTGGGATTCAAACCACTGCCTCTAACGAGTATCAAGGGGAGAGTGCTACTCTAAAAAGCAAGAGAATTTACTGGGAAAGCATCCTTTGTGAATTTATAAGTGAAAATAAAAAAAGTATACAGCAGGCGCTGGGAACCATTTTTAAGCAATAAAAACAGCAAATGTGTGTAAAACTCCAACCAAAGCTTTGAGATTCAAACCACTCCCTGTAACTAGTAGCAAGGGGAGAGTTCTACTCTAAAAAGCAAGAGACTTTACTGGGAAAGCATCCTTTGTGAATTTATAAGTGAAAATAAAAAAAGTGTACAGCAGGCGCTGTGAACCATTTTTAAGCAATAAAAACAGCAAATGTGTGTAAAACTCCAACCAAAGCTTTGGGATTCAAACCACTGCCTGTAACTAGTATCAAGGGGAGAGGTCTACTCTAAAAAGCAAGAGAATTTACTGGGGAAGCATCCTTTGTGAAGTTTTGAGTCAAAATAAAAAAAAGTGTACAGCAGGCGCTGGGAAGCATTTTTAAGCGATAAAAACTGCAAATGTGTGTAAAACTCCAACCAAAGCTTTGTGATTCAAACCACTGCCTGTAACTCACATAAAGGGGAGAGTTTTACTCGAAAAAGCAAGAGAATTTACTGGGAAAGCATCCTTTGTGAAGTTATGAGTCAAAATAAAAAAAAGTGTACAGCAGGCGCTGGGAAGCATTTTCAAGCAAAAGAAACTGCAAATGTTTGTAAAACTCCAACCAAAGCTTTGGGATTCAAACCACTGCCTGTAACTAGTATACAGGGGTGAGTTTTACTCTAAAATGCAAGAGAATTTAATTGGAAAGCATCCTTTGTGAAGTTATGAGTCAAAATAAAAAAATTGTACAGCATGCGCTGGGAAGCATTTTTAAGCAATAAAAACAGCAAATGTGTGTAAAACTCCAACCAAAGCTTTGGGAATCAAACCACTCCCTGTAACTAGTATCAAGGGGAGAGTTCTACGCTAAAAAGCAAGATACTTTACTGGGAAAGCATCCTTTGTGAATTTATAAGTGAAAATAAAAAAAGTGTACAGCAGGCGCTGGGAAGCATTTTTAAGCGATAAAAACTGCAAATGTGTGTAAAACTCCAACCAAAGCTTTGGGATTCAAACCACTGCCTGTAACTAGGATAACGGGGAGAGTTTTACTCCAAAAAAACAAGAGACTTTCCTGGGAAAGCATCCTTTTTGAAGTTATTAGTCAAAATAAAAAAACGTGTACAGCAGGCGCTGGGAAGCATTTTTCAGCAATAAAAACAACACATGTGTGTAAAACTCCAACCAAAGCTTTGGGATTCAAACCACTGCCTGTAACTAGTATAACGGGGAGAGTTATACTCTAAAAAACAAGAGACTTTACTGGGAAAGCATCCTTTGTGAAGTTATGAGTTACAATAAATAAAAGTGTACAGCAGAGGGAGCTGGGAAGCATTTTTAAGCAATAAAAACTGCAAATGTGTGTAAAACTCCAACCAAAGCTTTGGGATTCAAACCACTGCCTGTAACTAGGATAACGGGGAGAGTTATACTCCAAAAAAAAAAAAAGACTTTCCTGGGAAAGCATCCTTTTTGAAGTTATTATTCAAAATTAAAAAAAGTGTACAGCAGGCGCTGGGAAGCATTTTTAAGCAATAAAAACAACAAATGTGTGTAAAACTCCAACCAAAGCTTTGGGATTCAAACCAATGCCTGTAACTAGTATTAAGGGGAGAGTTCTCTTCGAAAAAGCAAGATAATTTACTGGGAAAGCATCCTTTGTGAAGTTATGAGTGAAAATAAAAAAAGTGTACAGCAGGCGCTGGGAAGCATTTCTCAGCAATAAAAACTGCAAATGTGTGTAAAACATCAACCAAAGCTTTGGGATTCAAACCACTGTCTGTAACTAGTATTACGGGGAGAGTTATACTATAAAAAACAAGATACTTTACTGGGAAAGCATCCTTTGTGAAGTTATGAGTCAAAATAAATAAAATTCTACAGCAGGCGCTGGGAAGCATTTTTAAGTCATAAAAACAGCAAATGTGTGTAAAATTCCAACCAAAGCTTTGGGATTCAAACCACTGCCTCTAACGAGTATCAAGGGGAGAGTGCTACTCTAAAAAGCAAGAGAATTTACTGGGAAAGCATCCTTTGTGAATTTATAAGTGAAAATAAAAAAAGTGTACAGCAGGCGCTGGGAAGCATTTTTAAGCGATAAAAACTGCAAATGTATGTAAAACTCCAACCAAAGCTTTGGGATTCAAACCACTGCCTGTAACTAGTATAAATGGGAGAGTTTCACTCTAAAAAGCAAGAGAATGTACTGGGAAAGCATCCTTTGTGAAGTTTTGAGTCAAAATAAAAAAGGTGTACAGCAGGCGTTGGGAACCATTTTTAAGCAATAAAAACTGCAAATGTTTGTAAAACTCCAACCAAAGCTTTGGGATTCAAACCACTGCCAGTAACTCGGTTAAAGGGGAGAGTTTTACTCTAAAAATCAAGAGAATTCACTTGGAAAGCATCATTTGTGAAGTTATGAGTCAAAATAAAGAAAGTGGACAGCAGAGTGAGCTGTGGAAGCAATTTTAAGCAATAAAAACTGCAAATGTGTGGAAAACTCCAACCAAAGCTTTGGGATTCAAACCACTGCCTGTAACGAGTATGAAGGTGAGAGTTTTACTCTCCAAAGCAAGAGAATTTACTGGGAAAGCATCATTTGTGAAGTTATGAGTTACTTTAAAAAAAGCGTACAGCAGAGGGAGCTGGGAAGCATTTTTAAGCAATAAAAACTGCAAATGTGTGTAAAACTCCAACCAAAGCTTTGGGATTCAAACCACTGCATGTAACTAGTATAAAGGGGAGGGTTTTACTCTAAAATGCAAGAGAATTTACTTGGAAATCATCCTTTGGGAAGTTATGAGTCAAAATAAAAAGAGTGTAGAGCAGGCGCTGTGAAGCATTTTTCAGCAATAAAAAATGCAAATGTGTGTAAAACTCCAACCAAAGCTTTGGGATTCAAACCACTGCCTGTAACTAGTATAAAGGGGAGAGTTTTACTCTGAAAAGCAAGAGTATTTACTGGGAAAGCATCCTTTGTGAAGTTATGAGTGAAAATAAAAAAAGTGTACAGCAGGCGCTGGGAAGCATATTTCAGCAATAAAAACAGCAAATGTGTGTAAAACTCCAACCAAAGCTTTGGGATTCAAACCACTGCCTGTAACTGTATAAAGGGGATAGTTTTACTCTAAAATGCAAGAGACTTTCCTGGGAAAGCATCCTTTGTGAAGTTATGAGACAAAATAAAAAAAAGTGTACAGCAGGCGCTGGGAAGCATTTTTAAGATATAAAAAATGCAAATATGTGTAAAACTCACAAACCACAACCTGTAACAAGGATAAAGGGGAGAGTTTTACTCTAAAAATCAAGAGAATTTACTGGGAAAGCATCCTTTGTGAAGTTATGAGTGAAAATAAAAAAAGTGTACAGCAGAGGGAGCTGGGAAGCATTTTTAAGCAATAAAAACTGCAAATGTGTGTAAAACTCCAACCAAAGCTTTGGGATTCAAACCACTGCATGTAACTAGTATAAGGGGAGGGTTTTACTCTAAAATGCAAGAGAATTTACTTGGAAATCATCCTTTGGGAAGTTATGAGTCAAAATAAAAAGAGTGTACAGCAGGCGCTGGGAAGCATTTTTCAGCAATAAAAACTGCAAATGTATGTAAAACTCCAACCAAAGCTTTGGGATTCAAACCACTGCCTGTAACTAGTATAAAGGGGAGAGTTTTACTCTGAAAAGCAAGAGTATTTACTGGGAAAGCATCCTTTGTGAAGTTTTGAGTCAAAATAAAAAAAGTGTACAGCAGGCGTTGGGAACCATTTTTAAGCAATAAAAACTGCAAATGTTTGTAAAACTCCAACCAAAGCTTTGGGATTCAAACCACTGCCTGTAACTAGTATAAAGGGGAGAGTTTTACTCTAAAAAGCAAGATAATTTACTGGGAAAGCATCCTTTGTGAAGTTATGAGTTACAATAAAAAAGTGTACAGCAGAGGGAGCTCGGAAGCCTTTTTAAGCAATAAAAACTGCAAATGTGTGTAAAACTCCAAACAAAGCTTTAGGATTCAAACCACTGCCTGTAACTAGTATAAAGGTTGAGAGTTCTCCTCGAAAAAGCAAGAGAATTTACTGGGAAAGCATCCTTTGTGAAGTTATGAGTCAAAATAAAAAAAGTGTACAGCAGGGGCTGAGAAGCATATTTAAGCGATAAAAACTGCAAATGTGTGTAAAACTCCAACCAAAGCTTTGGGATTCAAACCACTGCCTGTAACTAGTATAAAGGGGAGAGTTTTACTCTTAAATGCAAGAGAATTTACTTGGAAAGCATCCTTTGTGAAGTTATGAGTCAAAATGAAAACGTTTCAGCAATAAACACTGCAAATGTTTGTAAAACTCCAACCAAAGCTTTGGGATTCAAACCACTGCCTGTAACTAGAATAAAGGGGAGAGTTTTATTCTAAAAAGCAAGGACATTTACTGGGAAACAATCCTTTGTGAAGTTATGAGTTACAATAAAAAAAGTGTACAGCAGAGGGAGCTGGGAAGCATTTTTAAGCAATAAAAACGGCAAATGTTTGTAAAACTCTAACCAAAGCTTTGGGATTCAAACCACTGCCTGTAACTAGTATAAAGGGGAGAGTTTTACTCTAAAAAGCAAGAGAATTTACTGGGAAAGCATCCTTTGTGAAGTTATGAGTTTCAATAAAAAAAGTGTACAGCAGAGGGAGCTGAGAAGCAATTTTAAGCAATAAAAACAGCAAATGTGTGTAAAATTCCAACCAAAGCTTTGGGATTCAAACCACTGCCTGTAACTAGTATAAAAGGGAGAGTTTTACTCTAAAATGCAAGAGAATTTACTTGGAAAGCATCCTTTGTGAAGTTATGAGTCAAAATGAAAAAGTTTCAGAAATAAACCTGCAAAAGTTTGTAAAACTCCAACCAAAGCTTTGGGATTCAAACCACTGCCTGTAACTAGTATAAATGGGAGAGTTTCACTCTAAAAAGCAAGAGAATGTACTGGGAAAGCATCCTTTGTGAAGTTTTGAGTCAAAATAAAAAAAGTGTACAGCAGGCGTTGGGAACCATTTTTAAGCAATAAAAACTGCAAATGTTTGTAAAACTCCAACCAAAGCTTTGGGATTCAAACCACTGCCTGTAACTAGTATAAAGGGGAGAGTTTTACTCTAAAAAGCAAGATAATTTACTGGGAAAGCATCCTTTGTGAAGTTATGAGTTACAATAAAAAAAAGTGTACAGCAGAGGGAGCTGGGAAGCATTTTTAAGCAATAAAAACTGCAAATGTGTGTAAAACTCACAAACCACAACCTGTAACAAGGATAAAGGGGAGAGTTTTACTCTAAAAAGCAAGAGAATTTACTGGGAAAGCATCCTTTGTGAAGTTATGAGTTACAATAAAAAAGTGTACAGCAGAGGGAGCTCGGAAGCCTTTTTAAGCAATAAAAACTGCAAATGTGTGTAAAACTCCAACCAAAGCTTTAGGATTCAAACCACTGCCTGTAACTAGTATAAAGGTTGAGAGTTCTCCTCGAAAAAGCAAGAGAATTTACTGGGAAAGCATCCTTTGTGAAGTTATGAGTCAAAATGAAAACGTTTCAGCAATAAACACTGCAAATGTTTGTAAAACTCCAACCAAAGCTTTGGGATTCAAACCACTGCCTGTAACTAGAATAAAGGGGAGAGTTTTATTCTAAAAAGCAAGGAAATTTACTGGGAAACAATCCTTTGTGAAGTTATGAGTTACAATAAAAAAAGTGTACAGCAGAGGGAGCTGGGAAGCATTTTTAAGCAATAAAAACGGCAAATGTTTGTAAAACTCTAACCAAAGCTTTGGGATTCAAACCACTGCCTGTAACTAGTATAAAGGGGAGAGTTTTACTCTAAAAAGCAAGAGAATTTACTGGGAAAGCATCCTTTGTGAAGTTATGAGTTTCAATAAAAAAAGTGTACAGCAGAGGGAGCTGAGAAGCATTTTTAAGCAATAAAAACAGCAAATGTGTGTAAAATTCCAACCAAAGCTTTGGGATTCAAACCACTGCCTGTAACTAGTATAAAAGGGAGAGTTTTACTCTAAAATGCAAGAGAATTTACTTGGAAAGCATCCTTTGTGAAGTTATGAGTCAAAATGAAAAAGTTTCAGAAATGAACCTGCAAAAGTTTGTAAAACTCCAACCAAAGCTTTGGGATTCAAACCACTGCCTGTAACTAGTATAAATTGGAGAGTTTTACTCTAAAAAGCAAGAGAATGTACTGGGAAAGCATCCTTTGTGAAGTTTTGAGTCAAAATAAAAAAAGTGTCCAGCAGGCGTTGGGAACAATTTTTAAGCAATAAAAACTGCAAATGTTTGTAAAACTCCAACCAAAGCTTTGGGATTCAAACCACTGCCTGTAACTAGTATAAAGGGGAGAGTTTTACTCTAAAAAGCAAGATAATTTACTGGGAAAGCATCCTTTGTGAAGTTATGAGTTACAATAAAAAAAAGTGTACAGCAGAGGGAGCTGGGAAGCATTTTTAAGCAATAAAAACTGCAAATGTGTGTAAAACTCACAAACCACAACCTGTAACAAGGATAAAGGGGAGAGTTTTACTCTAAAAAGCAAGAGAATTTACTGGGAAAGCATCCTTTGTGAAGTTATGAGTTACAATAAAAAAGTGTACAGGAGAGGGAGCTCGGAAGCCTTTTTAAGCAATAAAAACTGCAAATGTGTGTAAAACTCCAACCAAAGCTTTAGGATTCAAACCACTGCCTGTAACTAGTATAAAGGTTGAGAGTTCTCCTCGAAAAAGCAAGAGAATTTACTGGGAAAGCATCCTTTGTGAAGTTATGAGTCAAAATTAAAACGTTTCAGCAATAAACACTGCAAATGTTTGTAAAACTCCAACCAAAGCTTTGGGATTCAAACCACTGCCTGTAACTAGAATAAAGGGGAGAGTTTTATTCTAAAAAGCAAGGAAATTTACTGGGAAACAATCCTTTGTGAAGTTATGAGTTACAATAAAAAAAGTGTACAGCAGAGGGAGCTGGGAAGCATTTTTAAGCAATAAAAACGGCAAATGTTTGTAAAACTCTAACCAAAGCTTTGGGATTCAAACCACTGCCTGTAACTAGTATAAAGGGGAGAGTTTTACTCTAAAAAGCAAGAGAATTTACTGGGAAAGCATCCTTTGTGAAGTTATGAGTTTCAATAAAAAAAGTGTACAGCAGAGGGAGCTGAGAAGCATTTTTAAGCAATAAAAACAGCAAATGTGTGTAAAATTCCAACCAAAGCTTTGGGATTCAAACCACTGCCTGTAACTAGTATAAAAGGGAGAGTTTTACTCTAAAATGCAAGAGAATTTACTTGGAAAGCATCCTTTGTGAAGTTATGAGTCAAAATGAAAAAGTTTCAGAAATGAACCTGCAAAAGTTTGTAAAACTCCAACCAAAGCTTTGGGATTCAAACCACTGCCTGTAACTAGTATAAATGGGAGAGTTTTACTCTAAAAAGCAAGAGAATGTACTGGGAAAGCATCCTTTGTGAAGTTTTGAGTCAAAATAAAAAAAGTGTCCAGCAGGCGTTGGGAACCATTTTTAAGCAATAAAAACTGCAAATGTTTGTAAAACTCCAACCAAAGCTTTGGGATTCAAACCACTGCCTGTAACTAGTATAAAGGGGAGAGTTTTACTCTAAAAAGCAAGAGAATTTACTGGGAAAGCATCCTTTGTGAAGTTATGAGTTACAATAAAAAAAAGTGTACAGCAGAGGGAGCTGGGAAGCATTTTTAAGCAATAAAAACTGCAAATGTGTGTAAAACTCCAACCAAAGCTTTGGGATTCAAACCACTGCCTTTAACTAGTATAAAGGGGAGAGTTTTACTCTAAAAAGCAAGAGAATGTACTCTGAAAGCATCCTTTGTGAAGTTATGAGTTTCAATAAAAAAAGTGTACAGCAGAGGGAGCTGGGGAGCATTTTTAAGCAATAAAAACTGCAAATGTGTGTAAAACTCCAACCAAAGCTTTGGGATTCAAACCACTGCCTGTAACTAGTATAAAGGGGAGAGTTTTACTCTTAAATACAAGAGAATTTACTTGGAAAGCATCATTTGTGAAGTTAAGAGTCAAAATAAACAAAGTGTACAGCAGGCGCTGGGAAGCATTTTTAAGCAATAAAAACTGCAAATGTTTGTAAAAGTCCAGCCAAAGCTTTGGGATTCAAACCACTGCCTGTAACTAGTATAAAGGGGAGAGTTTTACTCTTAAATACAAGAGAATTTACTTGGAAAGCATCATTTGTGAAGTTAAGAGTCAAAATAAACAAAGTGTACAGCAGGCGCTGGGAAGCATTTTTAAGCAATAAAAACTGCAAATGTTTGTAAAAGTCCAACCAAAGCTTTGGGATTCAAACCACTGCCTGTAACTAGTATAAAGGGGAGAGTTCTACTCGAAAAGGCAAGAGAATTTACTGGGAAAGCATCCTTTGTGAAGTTATGAGTTAAAATAAAAAAAGTGTACAGCAGGTGCTGGGAAGCATTTTTAAGCAATAAAAACAGCAAATGTGTGTCAAACTCCAACCATAGCTTTGGGATTTAAACCACTGCCTGTAACTAGTATAAAGGGGAGAGTTTTACTCTAAAAATCAAGAGAATTCACTTGGAAAGCATCATTTGTGAAGTTATGAGTCAAAATAAAGAAAGTGGACAGCAGAGTGAGCTGTGGAAGCAATTTTAAGCAATAAAAACTGCAAATGTGTGGAAAACTCCAACCAAAGCTTTGGGATTCAAACCACTGCCTGTAACGAGTATGAAGGTGAGAGTTTTACTCTCCAAAGCAAGAGAATTTACTGGGAAAGCATCATTTGTGAAGTTATGAGTTACTTTAAAAAAAGCGTACAGCAGAGGGAGCTGGGAAGCATTTTTAAGCAATAAAAACTGCAAATGTGTGTAAAACTCCAACCAAAGCTTTGGGATTCAAACCACTGCATGTAACTAGTATAAAGGGGAGGGTTTTACTCTAAAATGCAAGAGAATTTACTTGGAAATCATCCTTTGGGAAGTTATGAGTTAAAATAAAAAAAGTGTACAGCAGGTGCTGGGAAGCATTTTTAAGCAATAAAAACAGCAAATGTGTGTCAAACTCCAACCATAGCTTTGGGATTTAAACCACTGCCTGTAACTAGTATAAAGGGGAGAGTTTTACTCTAAAATGCAAGAGAATTTACTTGGAAAGCATCCTTTGTGAAGTCATGAGTCAAAATGAAAAAGTTTCAGCAATAAAAACTGCAAATGTTTGTAAAACTCCAACCAAAGCTTTGGGATTCAAACCACTGCCTGTAACTAGTATAAAGGGGAGAGTTTTACTCAAAAAAGCAAGAGAATTTACTGGGAAAGCATCTTTGTGAAGTTATGAGTTACAATAAAAAATGTGTAGAGCAGAGGGAGCTGGGGAGCATTTTTAAGTCATAAAAACAGCAAATGTGTGTAAAACTCCAACCAAAGCTTTGGGATTCAAACCACTGCCTGTAACTAGTATAAATGGGAGAGTTTTACTCGAAAAATCAAGAGACTTTACTGGGAAAGCATCCTTTGTGAAGTTATAAGTGAAAATAAAAAAAGTGTACAGCAGGCGCTGGGAAGCATTTTTAAGCGATAAAAACTGCAAATGTGTGTAAAACTCCAACCAAAGCTTTGGGATTCAAACCACTGCCTGTAACTAGGATAACGGGGAGAGTTTTTCTCCAAAAAAACAAGAGACTTTCCTGGGAAAGCATCCTTTTTGAAGTTATTAGTCAAAATAAAAGAACGTGTACAGCAGGCGCTGGGAAGCATTTTTCAGCAATAAAAACAACACATGTGTGTAAAACTCCAACCAAAGCTTTGGGATTCAAACCACTGCCTGTAACTAGTATAACGGGGAGAGTTATACTCTAAAAAACAAGAGACTTTACTGGGAAAGCATCCTTTGTGAAGTTATGAGTTACAATAAAAAAAAGTGTACAGCAGAGGGAGCTGGGAAGCATTTTTAAGCAATAAAAACTGCAAATGTGTGTAAAACTCCAACCAAAGCTTTGGGATTCAAACCACTGCCTGTAACTAGGATAACGGGGAGAGTTATACTCCAAAAAAAAAAAAAGACTTTCCTGGGAAAGCATCCTTTTTGAAGTTATTATTCAAAATAAAAAAAAGTGTACAGCAGGCGCTGGGAAGCATTTTTAAGCAATAAAAACAACAAATGTGTGTAAAACTCCAACCAAAGCTTTGGGATTCAAACCAATGCCTGTAACTAGTATAAAGGGGAGAGTTCTCTTCGAAAAAGGAAGAGAATTTACTGGGAAAGCATCCTTTGTGAAGTTATCAGTGAAAATAAAAAAAGTGTACAGCAGGCGCTGGGAAGCATTTCTCAGCAATAAAAACTGCAAATGTGTGTAAAACATCAACCAAAGCTTTGGGATTCAAACCACTGTCTGTAACTAGTATTACGGGGAGAGTTATACTATAAAAAACAAGAGACTTTACTGGGAAAGCATCCTTTGTGAAGTTATGAGTCAAAATAAATAAAATTCTACAGCAGGCGCTGGGAAGCATTTTTAAGTCATAAAAACAGCAAATGTGTGTAAAACTCCAACCAAAGCTTTGGGATTCAAACCACTCCCTGTAACTAGTATCAAGGGGAGAGTTCTACTCTAAAAAGCAAGAAACTTTACTGGGAAAGCATCCTTTGTGAATTTACAAGTGAAAATAAAAAAAGTGTACAGCAGGCGCTGGGAAGCATTTTTAAGCAATAAAAACAGCAAATGTGTGTAAAACTCCAACCAAAGCTTTGGGATTCAAACCACTGCCTGTAACTAGTATCAAGGGGAGAGGTCTACTCTAAAAAGCAAGAGAATTTACTGGGGAAGCATCCTTTGTGAAGTTTTGAGTCAAAATAAAAAAAGTGTACAGCAGGCGCTGGGAAGCATTTTTAAGCGATAAAAACTGCAAATGTGTGTAAAACTCCAACCAAAGCTTTGTGATTCAAACCACTGCCTGTAACTCACATAAAGGGGAGAGTTTTACTCTGAAAAGCAAGAGAATTTTCTGGGAAAGCATCCTTTGTGAAGTTATGAGTTACAAAAAAAAAGTGTACAGCAGAGGGTGCTGGGAAGCATTTTTAAGCAATAAAAACTGCAAATGTGTGTAAAACTCCAAACAAAGCTTTGGGATTTAAACCACTGACTGTAACTAGTATAAAGGGGAGAGTTCTACTCGAAAAAGCAAGAGAATTTACTGGGAAAGCATCCTTTGTGAAGTTATGAGTCAAAATAAAAAAAAGTGTACAGCAGGCGCTGGGAAGCATTTTCAAGCAATAGAAACTGCAAATGTTTGTAAAACTCCAACCAAAGCTTTGGGATTCAAACCACTGCCTGTAACTAGTATACAGGGGTGAGTTTTACTCTAAAATGCAAGAGAATTTAATTGGAAAGCATCCTTTGTGAAGTTATGAGTCAAAATAAAAAAATTGTACAGCATGCGCTGGGAAGCATTTTTAAGCAATAAAAACAGCAAATGTGTGTAAAACTCCAACCAAAGCTTTGGGAATCAAACCACTCCCTGTAACTAGTATCAAGGGGAGAGTTCTACGCTAAAAAGCAAGATACTTTACTGGGAAAGCATCCTTTGTGAAGTTATGAGTTACAATAAAAAAAGTGTACAGCAGAGGGAGCTGGGGAGCATTTTTAAGTCATAAAAACAGCAAATGTGTGTAAAACTCCAACCAAAGCTTTGGGATTCAAACCACTGCTTGTAACTCGGATAAAGGGGAGAGTTCAACTCGAAAAGGCAAGAGAATTTACTGGGAAAGCATCCTTTGTGAAGTTATGAGTTAAAATAAAAAAAGTGTACAGCAGGTGCTGGGAAGCATTTTTAAGCAATAAAAACTGCAGATGTGTGTAAAACTCCAACCAAAGCTTTGGGATTCAAACCACTGCCTGTAACTAGTATAAAGGGGAGAGTTTTACTCTAAAATGCAAGAGAATTTACTTGGAAAGCATCCTTTGTGAAGTTATGAGTCAAAATGAAAAAGTTTCAGCAATAAAAACTGCAAATGTTTGTAAAACTCCAACCAAAGCTTTGGGATTCAAACCACTGCCTGTAACTAGTATACAGGGGTGAGTTTTACTCTAAAATGCAAGAGAATTTAATTGGAAAGCATCCTTTGTGAAGTTATGAGTCAAAATAAAAAAATTGTACAGCATGCGCTGGGAAGCATTTTTAAGCAATAAAAACAGCAAATGTGTGTAAAACTCCAACCAAAGCTTTGGGATTCAAACCACTGCCTGTAACTAGTATAAATGGGAGAGTTTTACTCGAAAAATCAAGAGACTTTACTGGGAAAGCATCCTTTGTGAAGTTATAAGTGAAAATAAAAAAAGTGTACAGCAGGCGCTGGGAAGCATTTTTAAGCGATAAAAACTGCAAATGTGTGTAAAACTCCAACCAAAGCTTTGGGATTCAAACCACTGCCTGTAACTAGGATAACGGGGAGAGTTTTACTCCAAAAAAACAAGAGACTTTCCTGGGAAAGCATCCTTTTTGAAGTTATTAGTCAAAATAAAAGAACGTGTACAGCAGGCGCTGGGAAGCATTTTTCAGCAATAAAAACAACACATGTGTGTAAAACTCCAACCAAAGCTTTGGGATTCAAACCACTGCCTGTAACTAGTATAACGGGGAGAGTTATACTCTAAAAAACAAGAGACTTTACTGGGAAAGCATCCTTTGTGAAGTTATGAGTTACAATAAAAAAAAGTGTACAGCAGAGGGAGCTGGGAAGCATTTTTAAGCAATAAAAACTGCAAATGTGTGTAAAACTCCAACCAAAGCTTTGGGATTCAAACCACTGCCTGTAACTAGGATAACGGGGAGAGTTATACTCCAAAAAAAAAAAAAGACTTTCCTGGGAAAGCATCCTTTTTGAAGTTATTATTCAAAATAAAAAAAAGTGTACAGCAGGCGCTGGGAAGCATTTTTAAGCAATAAAAACAACAAATGTGTGTAAAACTCCAACCAAAGCTTTGGGATTCAAACCAATGCCTGTAACTAGTATAAAGGGGAGAGTTCTCTTCGAAAAAGGAAGAGAATTTACTGGGAAAGCATCCTTTGTGAAGTTATCAGTGAAAATAAAAAAAGTGTACAGCAGGCGCTGGGAAGCATTTCTCAGCAATAAAAACTGCAAATGTGTGTAAAACATCAACCAAAGCTTTGGGATTCAAACCACTGTCTGTAACTAGTATTACGGGGAGAGTTATACTATAAAAAACAAGAGACTTTACTGGGAAAGCATCCTTTGTGAAGTTATGAGTCAAAATAAATAAAATTCTACAGCAGGCGCTGGGAAGCATTTTTAAGTCATAAAAACAGCAAATGTGTGTAAAACTCCAACCAAAGCTTTGGGATTCAAACCACTCCCTGTAACTAGTATCAAGGGGAGAGTTCTACTCTAAAAAGCAAGAAACTTTACTGGGAAAGCATCCTTTGTGAATTTACAAGTGAAAATAAAAAAAGTGTACAGCAGGCGCTGGGAAGCATTTTTAAGCAATAAAAACAGCAAATGTGTGTAAAACTCCAACCAAAGCTTTGGGATTCAAACCACTGCCTGTAACTAGTATCAAGGGGAGAGGTCTACTCTAAAAAGCAAGAGAATTTACTGGGGAAGCATCCTTTGTGAAGTTTTGAGTCAAAATAAAAAAAGTGTACAGCAGGCGCTGGGAAGCATTTTTAAGCGATAAAAACTGCAAATGTGTGTAAAACTCCAACCAAAGCTTTGTGATTCAAACCACTGCCTGTAACTCACATAAAGGGGAGAGTTTTACTCTGAAAAGCAAGAGAATTTTCTGGGAAAGCATCCTTTGTGAAGTTATGAGTTACAAAAAAAAAGTGTACAGCAGAGGGTGCTGGGAAGCATTTTTAAGCAATAAAAACTGCAAATGTGTGTAAAACTCCAAACAAAGCTTTGGGATTTAAACCACTGTCTGTAACTTGTATAAAGGGGAGAGTTCTACTCGAAAAAGCAAGAGAATTTACTGGGAAAGCATCCTTTGTGAAGTTATGAGTCAAAATAAAAAAAAGTGTACAGCAGGCGCTGGGAAGCATTTTCAAGCAATAGAAACTGCAAATGTTTGTAAAACTCCAACCAAAGCTTTGGGATTCAAACCACTGCCTCTAACTCGTATAAAAGGGAGAGTTTTACTCTCAAATGCAAGAGAATTTACTTGGAAAGCATCCTTTGTGAAGTTATGAGTCAAAATAAAAAAAGTGTACAACAGGCGCTGGGAAGCATTTTTAAGCAATAAAAACTGCAAATGTTTGTAAAACTCCAACCAAAGCTTTGGGATTCAAACCACTGCCTGTAACTAGTATAAAGGGGATAGTTTTACTCTAAAAAACAAGCGACTTTACTGGGAAAGCATCCTTTGAGAAGTTATGAATGAAAATAAAAAAAGTGTACAGCAGGTGCTGGGAAGCATTTTTAAGCAATAAAAACTGCAAATGTTTGTAAAACTCGAACCAAAGCTTTGGGATTCAAACCACTGCCTGTGACTAGTATGAAGGGGAGAGTTTTAATCTCAAAAGCAAGAGAATTTACTGGGAAAGCATCCTTTTTGAAGTTATGAGTTACAATAAAAAAAGTGTACAGCAGAGGGAGCTGGGAAGCATTTTTAAGCAATAAAAACTGCAAATGTGTGTAAAACTCCAACCAAAGCTTTGGGATTCAAACCACTGCCTGTAACTAGTATAAAGGGGATAGTTTTACTCAAAAAAGCAAGAGAATTTACTTGGAAAGCATCCTTTGTGAAGTTATGAGTCAAAATAAAAAAAGTGTACAGCAGGCGCTGGGAAGCATTTTTAAGCAATAAAAACAGCAAATGTGTGTAAAACTCCAACCAAAGCTTTGGGATTCACACCACTGCCTGTAACTAGTATAAAGGGGATAGTTTTACTCAAAAAAGCAAGAGAATTTACTTGGAAAGCATCCTTTGTGAAGTTATGAGTCAAAATGAAAAAGTTTCAGCAAAAAAAACTGCAAATGTTTGTAAAACTCCAACCAAAGCTTTGGGATTCAAACCACTGCCTGTAACTAGTATACAGGGGTGAGTTTTACTCTAAAATGCAAGAGAATTTAATTGGAAAGCATCCTTTGTGAAGTTATGAGTCAAAATAAAAAAATTGTACAGCATGCGCTGGGAAGCATTTTTAAGCAATAAAAACAGCAAATGTGTGTAAAACTCCAACCAAAGCTTTGGGAATCAAACCACTCCCTGTAACTAGTATCAAGGGGAGAGTTCTACGCTAAAAAGCAAGATACTTTACTGGGAAAGCATCCTTTGTGAATTTATAAGTGAAAATAAAAAAAGTGTACAGCAGGCGCTGGGAAGCATTTTTAAGCGATAAAAACTGCAAATGTGTGTAAAACTCCAACCAAAGCTTTGGGATTCAAACCACTGCCTGTAACTAGGATAACGGGGAGAGTTTTACTCCAAAAAAACAAGAGACTTTCCTGGGAAAGCATCCTTTTTGAAGTTATTAGTCAAAATAAAAAAACGTGTACAGCAGGCGCTGGGAAGCATTTTTCAGCAATAAAAACAACACGTGTGTAAAACTCCAACCAAAGCTTTGGGATTCAAACCACTGCCTGTAACTAGTATAACGGGGAGAGTTATACTCTAAAAAACAAGAGACTTTACTGGGAAAGCATCCTTTGTGAAGTTATGAGTTACAATAAAAAAAAGTGTACAGCAGAGGGAGCTGGGAAGCATTTTTAAGCAATAAAAACAACAAATGTGTGTAAAACTCCAACCAAAGCTTTGGGATTCAAACCAATGCCTGTAACTAGTATAAAGGGGAGAGTTCTCTTCGAAAAAGCAAGAGAATTTACTGGGAAAGCATCCTTTATGAAGTTATCAGTGAAAATAAAAAAAGTGTACAGCAGGCGCTGGGAAGCATTTCTCAGCAATAAAAACTGCAAATGTGTGTAAAACATCAACCAAAGCTTTGGGATTCAAACCACTGTCTGTAACTAGTATTACGGGGAGAGTTATACTATAAAAAACAAGAGACTTTACTGGGAAAGCATCCTTTGTGAAGTTATGAGTCAAAATAAATAAAATTCTACAGCAGGCGCTGGGAAGCATTTTTAAGTCATAAAAACAGCAAATGTGTGTAAAACTCCAACCAAAGCTTTGGGATTCAAACCACTCCCTGTAACTAGTATCAAGGGGAGAGTTCTACTCTAAAAAACAAGAAACTTTACTGGGAAAGCATCCTTTGTGAATTTACAAGTGAAAATAAAAAAAGTGTACAGCAGGCGCTGGGAAGCATTTTTAAGCAATAAAAACAGCAAATGTGTGTAAAACTCCAACCAAAGCTTTGGGATTCAAACCTCTGACTGTAACTAGTATAAAGGGGATAGTTTTACTCAAAAAAGCAAGAGAATTTACTTGGAAAGCATCCTTTGTGAAGTTATGAGTCAAAATGAAAAAGTTTCAGCAAAAAAAACTGCAAATGTTTGTAAAACTCCAACCAAAGCTTTGGGATTCAAACCACTGCCTGTAACTAGTATACAGGGGTGAGTTTTACTCTAAAATGCAAGAGAATTTAATTGGAAAGCATCCTTTGTGAAGTTATGAGTCAAAATAAAAAAATTGTACAGCATGCGCTGGGAAGCATTTTTAAGCAATAAAAACAGCAAATGTGTGTAAAACTCCAACCAAAGCTTTGGGAATCAAACCACTCCCTGTAACTAGTATCAAGGGGAGAGTTCTACGCTAAAAAGCAAGATACTTTACTGGGAAAGCATCCTTTGTGAATTTATAAGTGAAAATAAAAAAAGTGTACAGCAGGCGCTGGGAAGCATTTTTAAGCGATAAAAACTGCAAATGTGTGTAAAACTCCAACCAAAGCTTTGGGATTCAAACCACTGCCTGTAACTAGGATAACGGGGAGAGTTTTACTCCAAAAAAACAAGAGACTTTCCTGGGAAAGCATCCTTTTTGAAGTTATTAGTCAAAATAAAAAAACGTGTACAGCAGGCGCTGGGAAGCATTTTTCAGCAATAAAAACAACACGTGTGTAAAACTCCAACCAAAGCTTTGGGATTCAAACCACTGCCTGTAACTAGTATAACGGGGAGAGTTATACTCTAAAAAACAAGAGACTTTACTGGGAAAGCATCCTTTGTGAAGTTATGAGTTACAATAAAAAAAAGTGTACAGCAGAGGGAGCTGGGAAGCATTTTTAAGCAATAAAAACAACAAATGTGTGTAAAACTCCAACCAAAGCTTTGGGATTCAAACCAATGCCTGTAACTAGTATAAAGGGGAGAGTTCTCTTCGAAAAAGCAAGAGAATTTACTGGGAAAGCATCCTTTATGAAGTTATCAGTGAAAATAAAAAAAGTGTACAGCAGGCGCTGGGAAGCATTTCTCAGCAATAAAAACTGCAAATGTGTGTAAAACATCAACCAAAGCTTTGGGATTCAAACCACTGTCTGTAACTAGTATTACGGGGAGAGTTATACTATAAAAAACAAGAGACTTTACTGGGAAAGCATCCTTTGTGAAGTTATGAGTCAAAATAAATAAAATTCTACAGCAGGCGCTGGGAAGCATTTTTAAGTCATAAAAACAGCAAATGTGTGTAAAACTCCAACCAAAGCTTTGGGATTCAAACCACTCCCTGTAACTAGTATCAAGGGGAGAGTTCTACTCTAAAAAGCAAGAAACTTTACTGGGAAAGCATCCTTTGTGAATTTACAAGTGAAAATAAAAAAAGTTTACAGCAGGCGCTGGGAAGCATTTTTAAGCAATAAAAACAGCAAATGTGTGTAAAACTCCAACCAAAGCTTTGGGATTCAAACCTCTGACTGTAACTAGTATAAAGGGGAGAGTTCTACTCGAAAAAGCAAGAGAATTTACTGGGAAAGCATCCTTTGTGAAGTTATGAGTCAAAATAAAAAAAGTGTACAGCAGAGGGAGCTGGGGAGCATTTTTAAGCAATAAAAACAGCAAATGAGTGTAAAACTCCAACCAAAGCTTTGGGATTCAAACCACTGCCTGTAACTAAAATAACGGGGAGAGTTATACTCTAAAAAACATGAGACTTTACTGGGAAAGCATCCTTTGTGAAGTTATGAATTACAATAACAAAAGTGAACAGCAGAGGGAGCTGGGGAGAATTTTTAAGTCATAATAACAGCAAATGTGTGTAAAATTCCAACCAAAGCTTTGGGATTCAAACCACTGCCTCTAACGAGTATCAAGGGGAGAGTGCTACTCTAAAAAGCAAGAGAATTTACTGGGAAAGCATCCTTTGTGAATTTATAAGTGAAAATAAAAAAAGTGTACAGCAGGCGCTGGGAACCATTTTTAAGCAATAAAAATAGCAAATGTGTGTAAAACTCCAACCAAAGCTTTGGGATTCAAACCACTCCCTGTAACTAGTAGCAAGGGGAGAGTTCTACTCTAAAAAGCAAGAGACTTTACTGGGAAAGCATCATTTGTGAATTTATAAGTGAAAATAAAAAAAGTGCACAGCAGGCGCTGGGAAGCATTTCTCAGCAATAAAAACTGCAAATGTGTGTAAAACATCAACCAAAGCTTTGGGATTCAAACCACTGCCTGTAACTAGTATTACGGGGAGAGTTATACTATAAAAAACAATAGACTTTACTGGGAAAGCATCCTTTGTGAAGTTATGAGTCAAAATAAATAAAATTCTACAGCAGGCGCTGGGAAGCATTTTTAAGCAATAAAAACAGCAAATGTGTGTAAAACTCCAACCAAAGCTTTGGGATTCAAACCACTGCCTGTAACTCGTATAAACGGGAGAGTTTTACTGTAAAAAGCAAGAGAATTTACTGGGAAAGCATTTCTTTGTGAAGGTATGAATGAAAATATAAAAAAGTGTACAGCAAGCTCTGGGAAGAATTTTTAAGCAATAAAAAAAGCAAATGTGTGTAAAACTCCAACCAAAGCTTTGGGATTCAAACCACTGCCTGTAACTCGTATAAAGGAGAGAGTTTTACTCTAAAATGCAAGAGACTTTACTGGGAAAGCATCCTTTGTGAAGTTCTGAGTTACAATAAAAAAAGTGTCCAGCAGAGGGAGCTGGGAAGCATATTTATGCAAAAAAAACTGCAAATGTGTGTCAAACTCCAACCAAAGCTTTGGGATTCAAACCACTGCCTGTAACTAGTATAAAGGGGAGAGTTCTACTCTAAAAAACAAGCGACTTTACTGGGAAAGCATCCTTTGTGAAGTTTTGAATGAAAATAAAAAAAGTGTACAGCAGGCTCTGGGAAGCATTTTTAAGCAATAAAAAAAGCAAATGTGTGTAAAACTCCAACCAAAGCTTTGGGATTCCAAACCACTGCCTGTAACGAGTTTAAAGGGGTTAGTTTTACTCTAAAAAGCAAGAGAATTTACTGGGAAAGCATCCTTTGTGAAGTTATGAGTTACAACAGAAAAAGTGTCCAGCAGAGGGAGCTGGGAAGCATTTTTAAGCAATAAAAACTGCAAATGTTTGTAAAACTCCAACCAAAGCTTTGGGATTCAAACCACTGCCTGTAACTAGTATAAAGGGGAGAGTTTTACTCAAAAATGCAAGAGACTTTACTGGGAAAGCATCATTTGTGAAGTTATGAGTCAAAATAAAGAAAGTGCACAGCAGGCGCTGGGAAGCATTTCTAAGCAATAAAAACTGCAAATGTGTGTAAAACTCCAAACAAAGCTTTGGGATTCAAACCACTGCCTGTAACTTGTATAAAGGGGAGAGTTCTACTCTCAAAAACAAGAAAATTTACTGGGAAACCATCCTTTGTGAAGTTATGAGTCAAAACAAAAAAAGTGGACAGCAGAGGGAGCTGGGAATCATTTTCAAGCAATAAAAATAGCAAATGTGTGGAAAACTACAACCAAAGCTTTGGGCTTCAAACCACTGCCTGTAACGAGTATTAAGGGGAGAGTTCTACTCTAAAAAGCAAGAGACTTTATTGGGAAAGCATCCTTTGTGAAGTTATGAGTCAAAATAAAAAAAGTCTACAGCAGGCGCTGTGAAGCATTTTTAAGCAATGAAAACTGCAAATGTTTGTAAAACTCCTACCAAAGCTTTGGGATTCAAACCACTGCCAGTAACTCGGTTAAAGGGGAGAGTTTTACTCTAAAAATCAAGAGAATTCACTTGGAAAGCATCATTTGTGAAGTTATGAGTCAAAATAAAGAAAGTGGACAGCAGAGTGAGCTGTGGAAGCAATTTTAAGCAATAAAAACTGCAAATGTGTGGAAAACTCAAACCAAAGCTTTGGGATTCAAACCACTGCCTGTAACGAGTATGAAGGTGAGAGTTTTACTCTCCAAAACAAGAGAATTTACTGGGAAAGCATCATTTGTGAAGTTATGAGTTACTTTAAAAAAAGTGTACAGCAGAGGGAGCTGGGAAGCATTTTTAAGCAATAAAAACTGCAAATGTGTGTAAAACTCCAACCAAAGCTTTGGGATTCAAACCACTGCATGTAACTAGTATAAAGGGGAGGGTTTTACTCTAAAATGCAAGAGAATTTACTTGGAAATCATCCTTTGGGAAGTTATGAGTCAAAATAAAAAGAGTGTAGAGCAGGCGCTGGGAAGCATTTTTCAGCAATAAAAACTGCAAATGTGTGTAAAACTCCAACCAAAGCTTTGGGATTCAAACCACTGCCTGTAACTAGTATAAAGGGGAGAGTTTTACTCTGAAAAGCAAGAGTATTTACTGGGAAAGCATCCTTTGTGAAGTTATGAGTGAAAATAAAAAAAGTGTACAGCAGGCGCTGGGAAGCATATTTCAGCAATAAAAACAGCAAATGTGTGTAAAACTCCAACCAAAGCTTTGGGATTCAAACCACTGCCTGTAACTGTATAAAGGGGATAGTTTTACTCTAAAATGCAAGAGACTTTCCTGGGAAAGCATCCTTTGTGAAGTTATGAGACAAAATAAAAAAAAGTGTACAGCAGGCGCTGGGAAGCATTTTTAAGATATAAAAAATGCAAATATGTGTAAAACTCACAAACCACAACCTGTAACAAGGATAAAGGGGAGAGTTTTACTCTAAAAAGCAAGAGAATTTACTGGGAAAGCATCCTTTGTGAAGTTATGAGTGAAAATAAAAAAAGTGTACAGCAGAGGGAGCTGGGAAGCATTTTTAAGCAATAAAAACTGCAAATGTGTGTAAAACTCCAACCAAAGCTTTGGGAGTCAAACCACTGCATGTAACTAGTATAAAGGGGAGGGTTTTACTCTAAAATGCAAGAGAATTTACTTGGAAATCATCCTTTGGGAAGTTATGAGTCAAAATATAAAGAGTGTACAGGAGGCGCTGGGAAGCATTTTTCAGCAATAAAAACTGCAAATGTATGTAAAACTCCAACCAAAGCTTTGGGATTCAAACCACTGCCTGTAACTAGTATAAAGGGGAGAGTTTTACTCTGAAAAGCAAGAGTATTTACTGGGAAAGCATCCTTTGTGAAGTTTTGAGTCAAAATAAAAAAAGTGTACAGCAGGCGTTGGGAACCATTTTTAAGCAATAAAAACTGCAAATGTTTGTAAAACTCCAACCAAAGCTTTGGGATTCAAACCACTGCCTGTAACTAGTATAAAGGGGAGAGTTTTACTCTAAAAAGCAAGATAATTTACTGGGAAAGCATCCTTTGTGAAGTTATGAGTTACAATAAAAAAAAGTGTACAGCAGAGGGAGCTGGGAAGCATTTTTAAGCAATAAAAACTGCAAATGTGTGTAAAACTCCAACCAAAGCTTTGGGATTCAAACCACTGCCTTTAAGTAGTATAAAGGGGAGAGTTTTACTCTAAAAAGCAAGAGAATGTACTCTGAAAGCATCCTTTGTGAAGTTATGAGTTTCAATAAAAAAAAGTGTACAGCAGAGGGAGCTGGGGAGCATTTTTAAGCAATAAAAACTGCAAATGTGTGTAAAACTCCAACCAAAGCTTTGGGATTCAAACCACTGCCTGTAACTAGTATAAAGGGGAGAGTTTTACTCTTAAATACAAGAGAATTTACTTGGAAAGCATCATTTGTGAAGTTAAGAGTCAAAATAAACAAAGTGTACAGCAGGCGCTGGGAAGCATTTTTAAGCAATAAAAACTGCAAATGTGTGTAAAACTCCAACCAAAGCTTTGGGATTCAAACCACTGCCTGTAACTAGTATAAAGGGGAGAGTTTTACTCTAAAATGCAAGAGACTTTCCTGGGAAAGCATCCTTTGTGAAGTTATGAGACAAAATAAAAAAAAGTGTACAGCAGGCGCTGGGAAGCATTTTTAAGCGATAAAAAATGCAAATATGTGTAAAACTCACAAACCACAACCTGTAACAAGGATAAAGGGGAGAGTTTTACTCTAAAAAGCAAGATAATTTACTGGGAAAGCATCCTTTGTGAAGTTATGAGTTACAATAAAAAAGTGTACAGCAGCGGGAGCTCGGAAGCCTTTTTAAGCAATAAAAACTGCAAATGTGTGTAAAACTCCAACCAAAGCTTTAGGATTCAAACCACTGCCTGTAACTAGTATAAAGGTTGAGAGTTCTCCTCGAAAAAGCAAGAGAATTTACTGGGAAAGCATCCTTTGTGAAGTTATGAGTCAAAATAAAAAAAGTGTACAGCAGGGGCTGAGAAGCATTTTTAAGCGATAAAAACTGCAAATGTGTGTAAAACTCCAACCAAAGCTTTGGGATTCAAACCACTGCCTGTAACTAGTATAAAGGGGAGAGTTTTACTCTTAAATGCAAGAGAATTTACTTGGAAAGCATCCTTTGTGAAGTTATGAGTCAAAATGAAAACGTTTCAGCAATAAACACTGCAAATGTTTGTAAAACTCCAACCAAAGCTTTGGGATTCAAACCACTGCCTGTAACTAGAATAAAGGGGAGAGTTTTATTCTAAAAAGCAAGGACATTTACTGGGAAACAATCCTTTGTGAAGTTATGAGTTACAATAAAAAAAGTGTACAGCAGAGGGGGCTGGGAAGCATTTTTAAGCAATAAAAACGGCAAATGTTTGTAAAACTCTAACCAAAGCTTTGGGATTCAAACCACTGCCTGTAACTAGTATAAAGGGGAGAGTTTTACTCTAAAAAGCAAGAGAATTTACTGGGAAAGCATCCTTTGTGAAGTTATGAGTTTCAATAAAAAAAGTGTACAGCAGAGGGAGCTGAGAAGCAATTTTAAGCAATAAAAACAGCAAATGTGTGTAAAATTCCAACCAAAGCTTTGGGATTCAAACCACTGCCTGTAACTAGTATAAAAGGGAGAGTTTTACTCTAAAATGCAAGAGAATTTACTTGGAAAGCATCCTTTGTGAAGTTATGAGTCAAAATGAAAAAGTTTCAGAAATAAACCTGCAAAAGTTTGTAAAACTCCAACCAAAGCTTTGGGATTCAAACCACTGCCTGTAACTAGTATAAATGGGAGAGTTTCACTCTAAAAAGCAAGAGAATGTACTGGGAAAGCATCCTTTGTGAAGTTTTGAGTCAAAATAAAAAAGGTGTACAGCAGGCGTTGGGAACCATTTTTAAGCAATAAAAACTGCAAATGTTTGTAAAACTCCAACCAAAGCTTTGGGATTCAAACCACTGCCAGTAACTCGGTTAAAGGGGAGAGTTTTACTCTAAAAATCAAGAGAATTCACTTGGAAAGCATCATTTGTGAAGTTATGAGTCAAAATAAAGAAAGTGGACAGCAGAGTGAGCTGTGGAAGCAATTTTAAGCAATAAAAACTGCAAATGTGTGGAAAACTCCAACCAAAGCTTTGGGATTCAAACCACTGCCTGTAACGAGTATGAAGGTGAGAGTTTTACTCTCCAAAGCAAGAGAATTTACTGGGAAAGCATCATTTGTGAAGTTATGAGTTACTTTAAAAAAAGCGTACAGCAGAGGGAGCTGGGAAGCATTTTTAAGCAATAAAAACTGCAAATGTGTGTAAAACTCCAACCAAAGCTTTGGGATTCAAACCACTGCATGTAACTAGTATAAAGGGGAGGGTTTTACTCTAAAATGCAAGAGAATTTACTTGGAAATCATCCTTTGGGAAGTTATGAGTCAAAATAAAAAGAGTGTAGAGCAGGCGCTGTGAAGCATTTTTCAGCAATAAAAAATGCAAATGTGTGTAAAACTCCAACCAAAGCTTTGGGATTCAAACCACTGCCTGTAACTAGTATAAAGGGGAGAGTTTTACTCTGAAAAGCAAGAGTATTTACTGGGAAAGCATCCTTTGTGAAGTTATGAGTGAAAATAAAAAAAGTGTACAGCAGGCGCTGGGAAGCATATTTCAGCAATAAAAACAGCAAATGTGTGTAAAACTCCAACCAAAGCTTTGGGATTCAAACCACTGCCTGTAACTGTATAAAGGGGATAGTTTTACTCTAAAATGCAAGAGACTTTCCTGGGAAAGCATCCTTTGTGAAGTTATGAGACAAAATAAAAAAAAGTGTACAGCAGGCGCTGGGAAGCATTTTTAAGATATAAAAAATGCAAATATGTGTAAAACTCACAAACCACAACCTGTAACAAGGATAAAGGGGAGAGTTTTACTCTAAAAATCAAGAGAATTTACTGGGAAAGCATCCTTTGTGAAGTTATGAGTGAAAATAAAAAAAGTGTACAGCAGAGGGAGCTGGGAAGCATTTTTAAGCAATAAAAACTGCAAATGTGTGTAAAACTCCAACCAAAGCTTTGGGATTCAAACCACTGCATGTAACTAGTATAAGGGGAGGGTTTTACTCTAAAATGCAAGAGAATTTACTTGGAAATCATCCTTTGGGAAGTTATGAGTCAAAATAAAAAGAGTGTACAGCAGGCGCTGGGAAGCATTTTTCAGCAATAAAAACTGCAAATGTATGTAAAACTCCAACCAAAGCTTTGGGATTCAAACCACTGCCTGTAACTAGTATAAAGGGGAGAGTTTTACTCTGAAAAGCAAGAGTATTTACTGGGAAAGCATCCTTTGTGAAGTTTTGAGTCAAAATAAAAAAAGTGTACAGCAGGCGTTGGGAACCATTTTTAAGCAATAAAAACTGCAAATGTTTGTAAAACTCCAACCAAAGCTTTGGGATTCAAACCACTGCCTGTAACTAGTATAAAGGGGAGAGTTTTACTCTAAAAAGCAAGATAATTTACTGGGAAAGCATCCTTTGTGAAGTTATGAGTTACAATAAAAAAGTGTACAGCAGAGGGAGCTCGGAAGCCTTTTTAAGCAATAAAAACTGCAAATGTGTGTAAAACTCCAAACAAAGCTTTAGGATTCAAACCACTGCCTGTAACTAGTATAAAGGTTGAGAGTTCTCCTCGAAAAAGCAAGAGAATTTACTGGGAAAGCATCCTTTGTGAAGTTATGAGTCAAAATAAAAAAAGTGTACAGCAGGGGCTGAGAAGCATATTTAAGCGATAAAAACTGCAAATGTGTGTAAAACTCCAACCAAAGCTTTGGGATTCAAACCACTGCCTGTAACTAGTATAAAGGGGAGAGTTTTACTCTTAAATGCAAGAGAATTTACTTGGAAAGCATCCTTTGTGAAGTTATGAGTCAAAATGAAAACGTTTCAGCAATAAACACTGCAAATGTTTGTAAAACTCCAACCAAAGCTTTGGGATTCAAACCACTGCCTGTAACTAGAATAAAGGGGAGAGTTTTATTCTAAAAAGCAAGGACATTTACTGGGAAACAATCCTTTGTGAAGTTATGAGTTACAATAAAAAAAGTGTACAGCAGAGGGAGCTGGGAAGCATTTTTAAGCAATAAAAACGGCAAATGTTTGTAAAACTCTAACCAAAGCTTTGGGATTCAAACCACTGCCTGTAACTAGTATAAAGGGGAGAGTTTTACTCTAAAAAGCAAGAGAATTTACTGGGAAAGCATCCTTTGTGAAGTTATGAGTTTCAATAAAAAAAGTGTACAGCAGAGGGAGCTGAGAAGCAATTTTAAGCAATAAAAACAGCAAATGTGTGTAAAATTCCAACCAAAGCTTTGGGATTCAAACCACTGCCTGTAACTAGTATAAAAGGGAGAGTTTTACTCTAAAATGCAAGAGAATTTACTTGGAAAGCATCCTTTGTGAAGTTATGAGTCAAAATGAAAAAGTTTCAGAAATAAACCTGCAAAAGTTTGTAAAACTCCAACCAAAGCTTTGGGATTCAAACCACTGCCTGTAACTAGTATAAATGGGAGAGTTTCACTCTAAAAAGCAAGAGAATGTACTGGGAAAGCATCCTTTGTGAAGTTTTGAGTCAAAATAAAAAAAGTGTACAGCAGGCGTTGGGAACCATTTTTAAGCAATAAAAACTGCAAATGTTTGTAAAACTCCAACCAAAGCTTTGGGATTCAAACCACTGCCTGTAACTAGTATAAAGGGGAGAGTTTTACTCTAAAAAGCAAGATAATTTACTGGGAAAGCATCCTTTGTGAAGTTATGAGTTACAATAAAAAAAAGTGTACAGCAGAGGGAGCTGGAAAGCATTTTTAAGCAATAAAAACTGCAAATGTGTGTAAAACTCACAAACCACAACCTGTAACAAGGATAAAGGGGAGAGTTTTACTCTAAAAAGCAAGAGAATTTACTGGGAAAGCATCCTTTGTGAAGTTATGAGTTACAATAAAAAAGTGTACAGCAGAGGGAGCTCGGAAGCCTTTTTAAGCAATAAAAACTGCAAATGTGTGTAAAACTCCAACCAAAGCTTTAGGATTCAAACCACTGCCTGTAACTAGTATAAAGGTTGAGAGTTCTCCTCGAAAAAGCAAGAGAATTTACTGGGAAAGCATCCTTTGTGAAGTTATGAGTCAAAATGAAAACGTTTCAGCAATAAACACTGCAAATGTTTGTAAAACTCCAACCAAAGCTTTGGGATTCAAACCACTGCCTGTAACTAGAATAAAGGGGAGAGTTTTATTCTAAAAAGCAAGGAAATTTACTGGGAAACAATCCTTTGTGAAGTTATGAGTTACAATAAAAAAAGTGTACAGCAGAGGGAGCTGGGAAGCATTTTTAAGCAATAAAAACGGCAAATGTTTGTAAAACTCTAACCAAAGCTTTGGGATTCAAACCACTGCCTGTAACTAGTATAAAGGGGAGAGTTTTACTCTAAAAAGCAAGAGAATTTACTGGGAAAGCATCCTTTGTGAAGTTATGAGTTTCAATAAAAAAAGTGTACAGCAGAGGGAGCTGAGAAGCATTTTTAAGCAATAAAAACAGCAAATGTGTGTAAAATTCCAACCAAAGCTTTGGGATTCAAACCACTGCCTGTAACTAGTATAAAAGGGAGAGTTTTACTCTAAAATGCAAGAGAATTTACTTGGAAAGCATCCTTTGTGAAGTTATGAGTCAAAATGAAAAAGTTTCAGAAATGAACCTGCAAAAGTTTGTAAAACTCCAACCAAAGCTTTGGGATTCAAACCACTGCCTGTAACTAGTATAAATGGGAGAGTTTTACTCTAAAAAGCAAGAGAATGTACTGGGAAAGCATCCTTTGTGAAGTTTTGAGTCAAAATAAAAAAAGTGTCCAGCAGGCGTTGGGAACCATTTTTAAGCAATAAAAACTGCAAATGTTTGTAAAACTCCAACCAAAGCTTTGGGATTCAAACCACTGCCTGTAACTAGTATAAAGGGGAGAGTTTTACTCTAAAAAGCAAGATAATTTACTGGGAAAGCATCCTTTGTGAAGTTATGAGTTACAATAAAAAAAAGTGTACAGCAGAGGGAGCTGGGAAGCATTTTTAAGCAATAAAAACTGCAAATGTGTGTAAAACTCACAAACCACAACCTGTAACAAGGATAAAGGGGAGAGTTTTACTCTAAAAAGCAAGAGAATTTACTGGGAAAGCATCCTTTGTGAAGTTATGAGTTACAATAAAAAAGTGTACAGCAGAGGGAGCTCGGAAGCCTTTTTAAGCAATAAAAACTGCAAATGTGTGTAAAACTCCAACCAAAGCTTTAGGATTCAAACCACTGCCTGTAACTAGTATAAAGGTTGAGAGTTCTCCTCGAAAAAGCAAGAGAATTTACTGGGAAAGCATCCTTTGTGAAGTTATGAGTCAAAATGAAAACGTTTCAGCAATAAACACTGCAAATGTTTGTAAAACTCCAACCAAAGCTTTGGGATTCAAACCACTGCCTGTAACTAGAATAAAGGGGAGAGTTTTATTCTAAAAAGCAAGGAAATTTACTGGGAAACAATCCTTTGTGAAGTTATGAGTTACAATAAAAAAAGTGTACAGCAGAGGGAGCTGGGAAGCATTTTTAAGCAATAAAAACGGCAAATGTTTGTAAAACTCTAACCAAAGCTTTGGGATTCAAACCACTGCCTGTAACTAGTATAAAGGGGAGAGTTTTACTCTAAAAAGCAAGAGAATTTACTGGGAAAGCATCCTTTGTGAAGTTATGAGTTTCAATAAAAAAAGTGTACAGCAGAGGGAGCTGAGAAGCATTTTTAAGCAATAAAAACAGCAAATGTGTGTAAAATTCCAACCAAAGCTTTGGGATTCAAACCACTGCCTGTAACTAGTATAAAAGGGAGAGTTTTACTCTAAAATGCAAGAGAATTTACTTGGAAAGCATCCTTTGTGAAGTTATGAGTCAAAATGAAAAAGTTTCAGAAATGAACCTGCAAAAGTTTGTAAAACTCCAACCAAAGCTTTGGGATTCAAACCACTGCCTGTAACTAGTATAAATGGGAGAGTTTTACTCTAAAAAGCAAGAGAATGTACTGGGAAAGCATCCTTTGTGAAGTTTTGAGTCAAAATAAAAAAAGTGTCCAGCAGGCGTTGGGAACCATTTTTAAGCAATAAAAACTGCAAATGTTTGTAAAACTCCAACCAAAGCTTTGGGATTCAAACCACTGCCTGTAACTAGTATAAAGGGGAGAGTTTTACTCTAAAAAGCAAGAGAATTTACTGGGAAAGCATCCTTTGTGAAGTTATGAGTTACAATAAAAAAAAGTGTACAGCAGAGGGAGCTGGGAAGCATTTTTAAGCAATAAAAACTGCAAATGTGTGTAAAACTCCAACCAAAGCTTTGGGATTCAAACCACTGCCTTTAACTAGTATAAAGGGGAGAGTTTTACTCTAAAAAGCAAGAGAATGTATTCTGAAAGCATCCTTTGTGAAGTTATGAGTTTCAATAAAAAAAGTGTACAGCAGAGGGAGCTGGGGAGCATTTTTAAGCAATAAAAACTGCAAATGTGTGTAAAACTCCAACCAAAGCTTTGGGATTCAAACCACTGCCTGTAACTAGTATAAAGGGGAGAGTTTTACTCTTAAATACAAGAGAATTTACTTGGAAAGCATCATTTGTGAAGTTAAGAGTCAAAATAAACAAAGTGTACAGCAGGCGCTGGGAAGCATTTTTAAGCAATAAAAACTGCAAATGTTTGTAAAAGTCCAACCAAAGCTTTGGGATTCAAACCACTGCCTGTAACTAGTATAAAGGGGAGAGTTTTACTCTTAAATACAAGAGAATTTACTTGGAAAGCATCATTTGTGAAGTTAAGAGTCAAAATAAACAAAGTGTACAGCAGGCGCTGGGAAGCATTTTTAAGCAATAAAAACTGCAAATGTTTGTAAAAGTCCAACCAAAGCTTTGGGATTCAAACCACTGCCTGTAACTAGTATAAAGGGGAGAGTTCTACTCGAAAAGGCAAGAGAATTTACTGGGAAAGCATCCTTTGTGAAGTTATGAGTTAAAATAAAAAAAGTGTACAGCAGGTGCTGGGAAGCATTTTTAAGCAATAAAAACAGCAAATGTGTGTCAAACTCCAACCATAGCTTTGGGATTTAAACCACTGCCTGTAACTAGTATAAAGGGGAGAGTTTTACTCTAAAAATCAAGAGAATTCACTTGGAAAGCATCATTTGTGAAGTTATGAGTCAAAATAAAGAAAGTGGACAGCAGAGTGAGCTGTGGAAGCAATTTTAAGCAATAAAAACTGCAAATGTGTGGAAAACTCCAACCAAAGCTTTGGGATTCAAACCACTGCCTGTAACGAGTATGAAGGTGAGAGTTTTACTCTCCAAAGCAAGAGAATTTACTGGGAAAGCATCATTTGTGAAGTTATGAGTTACTTTAAAAAAAGCGTACAGCAGAGGGAGCTGGGAAGCATTTTTAAGCAATAAAAACTGAAAATGTGTGTAAAACTCCAACCAAAGCTTTGGGATTCAAACCACTGCATGTAACTAGTATAAAGGGGAGGGTTTTACTCTAAAATGCAAGAGAATTTACTTGGAAATCATCCTTTGGGAAGTTATGAGTTAAAATAAAAAAAGTGTACAGCAGGTGCTGGGAAGCATTTTTAAGCAATAAAAACAGCAAATGTGTGTCAAACTCCAACCATAGCTTTGGGATTTAAACCACTGCCTGTAACTAGTATAAAGGGGAGAGTTTTACTCTAAAATGCAAGAGAATTTACTTGGAAAGCATCCTTTGTGAAGTCATGAGTCAAAATGAAAAAGTTTCAGCAATAAAAACTGCAAATGTTTGTAAAACTCCAACCAAAGCTTTGGGATTCAAACCACTGCCTGTAACTAGTATAAAGGGGAGAGTTTTACTCAAAAAAGCAAGAGAATTTACTGGGAAAGCATCTTTGTGAAGTTATGAGTTACAATAAAAAATGTGTAGAGCAGAGGGAGCTGGGGAGCATTTTTAAGTCATAAAAACAGCAAATGTGTGTAAAACTCCAACCAAAGCTTTGGGATTCAAACCACTGCCTGTAACTAGTATAAATGGGAGAGTTCTACTCGAAAAATCAAGAGACTTTACTGGGAAAGCATCCTTTGTGAAGTTATAAGTGAAAATAAAAAAAGTGTACAGCAGGCGCTGGGAAGCATTTTTAAGCGATAAAAACTGCAAATGTGTGTAAAACTCCAACCAAAGCTTTGGGATTCAAACCACTGCCTGTAACTAGGATAACGGGGAGAGTTTTACTCCAAAAAAACAAGAGACTTTCCTGGGAAAGCATCCTTTTTGAAGTTATTAGTCAAAATAAAAGAACGTGTACAGCAGGCGCTGGGAAGCATTTTTCAGCAATAAAAACAACACATGTGTGTAAAACTCCAACCAAAGCTTTGGGATTCAAACCACTGCCTGTAACTAGTATAACGGGGAGAGTTATACTCTAAAAAACAAGAGACTTTACTGGGAAAGCATCCTTTGTGAAGTTATGAGTTACAATAAAAAAAAGTGTACAGCAGAGGGAGCTGGGAAGCATTTTTAAGCAATAAAAACTGCAAATGTGTGTAAAACTCCAACCAAAGCTTTGGGATTCAAACCACTGCCTGTAACTAGGATAACGGGGAGAGTTTTACTCCAAAAAAACAAGAGACTTTCCTGGGAAAGCATCCTTTTTGAAGTTATTAGTCAAAATAAAAGAACGTGTACAGCAGGCGCTGGGAAGCATTTTTCAGCAATAAAAACAACACATGTGTGTAAAACTCCAACCAAAGCTTTGGGATTCAAACCACTGCCTGTAACTAGTATAACGGGGAGAGTTATACTCTAAAAAACAAGAGACTTTACTGGGAAAGCATCCTTTGTGAAGTTATGAGTTACAATAAAAAAAGTGTACAGCAGAGGGAGCTGGGGAGCATTTTTAAGTCATAAAAACAGCAAATGTGTGTAAAACTCCAACCAAAGCTTTGGGATTCAAACCACTGCTTGTAACTCGGATAAAGGGGAGAGTTCAACTCGAAAAGGCAAGAGAATTTACTGGGAAAGCATCCTTTGTGAAGTTATGAGTTAAAATAAAAAAAGTGTACAGCAGGTGCTGGGAAGCATTTTTAAGCAATAAAAACTGCAGATGTGTGTAAAACTCCAACCAAAGCTTTGGGATTCAAACCACTGCCTGTAACTAGTATAAAGGGGAGAGTTTTACTCTAAAATGCAAGAGAATTTACTTGGAAAGCATCCTTTGTGAAGTTATGAGTCAAAATGAAAAAGTTTCAGCAATAAAAACTGCAAATGTTTGTAAAACTCCAACCAAAGCTTTGGGATTCAAACCACTGCCTGTAACTAGTATACAGGGGTGAGTTTTACTCTAAAATGCAAGAGAATTTAATTGGAAAGCATCCTTTGTGAAGTTATGAGTCAAAATAAAAAAATTGTACAGCATGCGCTGGGAAGCATTTTTAAGCAATAAAAACAGCAAATGTGTGTAAAACTCCAACCAAAGCTTTGGGAATCAAACCACTCCCTGTAACTAGTATCAAGGGGAGAGTTCTACGCTAAAAAGCAAGATACTTTACTGGGAAAGCATCCTTTGTGAATTTATAAGTGAAAATAAAAAAAGTGTACAGCAGGCGCTGGGAAGCATTTTTAAGCGATAAAAACTGCAAATGTGTGTAAAACTCCAACCAAAGCTTTGGGATTCAAACCACTGCCTGTAACTAGGATAACGGGGAGAGTTTTACTCCAAAAAAACAAGAGACTTTCCTGGGAAAGCATCCTTTTTGAAGTTATTAGTCAAAATAAAAGAACGTGTACAGCAGGCGCTGGGAAGCATTTTTCAGCAATAAAAACAACACATGTGTGTAAAACTCCAACCAAAGCTTTGGGATTCAAACCACTGCCTGTAACTAGTATAACGGGGAGAGTTATACTCTAAAAAACAAGAGACTTTACTGGGAAAGCATCCTTTGTGAAGTTATGAGTTACAATAAAAAAAAGTGTACAGCAGAGGGAGCTGGGAAGCATTTTTAAGCAATAAAAACTGCAAATGTGTGTAAAACTCCAACCAAAGCTTTGGGATTCAAACCACTGCCTGTAACTAGGATAACGGGGAGAGTTATACTCCAAAAAAAAAAAAAGACTTTCCTGGGAAAGCATCCTTTTTGAAGTTATTATTCAAAATAAAAAAAAGTGTACAGCAGGCGCTGGGAAGCATTTTTAAGCAATAAAAACAACAAATGTGTGTAAAACTCCAACCAAAGCTTTGGGATTCAAACCAATGCCTGTAACTAGTATAAAGGGGAGAGTTCTCTTCGAAAAAGGAAGAGAATTTACTGGGAAAGCATCCTTTGTGAAGTTATCAGTGAAAATAAAAAAAGTGTACAGCAGGCGCTGGGAAGCATTTCTCAGCAATAAAAACTGCAAATGTGTGTAAAACATCAACCAAAGCTTTGGGATTCAAACCACTGTCTGTAACTAGTATTACGGGGAGAGTTATACTATAAAAAACAAGAGACTTTACTGGGAAAGCATCCTTTGTGAAGTTATGAGTCAAAATAAATAAAATTCTACAGCAGGCGCTGGGAAGCATTTTTAAGTCATAAAAACAGCAAATGTGTGTAAAACTCCAACCAAAGCTTTGGGATTCAAACCACTCCCTGTAACTAGTATCAAGGGGAGAGTTCTACTCTAAAAAGCAAGAAACTTTACTGGGAAAGCATCCTTTGTGAATTTACAAGTGAAAATAAAAAAAGTGTACAGCAGGCGCTGGGAAGCATTTTTAAGCAATAAAAACAGCAAATGTGTGTAAAACTCCAACCAAAGCTTTGGGATTCAAACCACTGCCTGTAACTAGTATCAAGGGGAGAGGTCTACTCTAAAAAGCAAGAGAATTTACTGGGGAAGCATCCTTTGTGAAGTTTTGAGTCAAAATAAAAAAAGTGTACAGCAGGCGCTGGGAAGCATTTTTAAGCGATAAAAACTGCAAATGTGTGTAAAACTCCAACCAAAGCTTTGTGATTCAAACCACTGCCTGTAACTCACATAAAGGGGAGAGTTTTACTCTGAAAAGCAAGAGAATTTTCTGGGAAAGCATCCTTTGTGAAGTTATGAGTTACAAAAAAAAAGTGTACAGCAGAGGGTGCTGGGAAGCATTTTTAAGCAATAAAAACTGCAAATGTGTGTAAAACTCCAAACAAAGCTTTGGGATTTAAACCACTGACTGTAACTAGTATAAAGGGGAGAGTTCTACTCGAAAAAGCAAGAGAATTTACTGGGAAAGCATCCTTTGTGAAGTTATGAGTCAAAATAAAAAAAATTGTACAGCAGGCGCTGGGAAGCATTTTCAAGCAATAGAAACTGCAAATGTTTGTAAAACTCCAACCAAAGCTTTGGGATTCAAACCACTGCCTGTAACTAGTATACAGGGGTGAGTTTTACTCTAAAATGCAAGAGAATTTAATTGGAAAGCATCCTTTGTGAAGTTATGAGTCAAAATAAAAAAATTGTACAGCATGCGCTGGGAAGCATTTTTAAGCAATAAAAACAGCAAATGTGTGTAAAACTCCAACCAAAGCTTTGGGAATCAAACCACTCCCTGTAACTAGTATCAAGGGGAGAGTTCTACGCTAAAAAGCAAGATACTTTACTGGGAAAGCATCCTTTGTGAATTTATAAGTGAAAAAAAAAAAAGTGTACAGCAGGCGCTGGGAAGCATTTTTCAGCAATAAAAACAACACATGTGTGTAAAACTCCAACCAAAGCTTTGGGATTCAAACCACTGCCTGTAACTAGTATAACGGGGAGAGTTATACTCTAAAAAACAAGAGACTTTACTGGGAAAGCATCCTTTTTGAAGTTATTATTCAAAATAAAAAAAAGTGTACAGCAGGCGCTGGGAAGCATTTTTAAGCAATAAAAACAACAAATGTGTGTAAAACTCCAACCAAAGCTTTGGGATTCAAACCACTGCCTGTAACTAGGATAACGGGGAGAGTTATACTCCAAAAAAAAAAAAAGACTTTCCTGGGAAAGCATCCTTTTTTGAAGTTGTTATTCAAAATAAAAAAAGTGTACAGCAGGCGCTGGGAAGCATTTTTAAGCAATAAAAACAACAAATGTGTGTAAAACTCCAACCAAAGCTTTGGGATTCAAACCAATGCCTGTAACTAGTATTAAGGGGAGAGTTCTCTTCGAAAAAGCAAGAGAATTTACTGGGAAAGCATCCTTTGTGAAGTTATCAGTGAAAATAAAAAAAGTGTACAGCAGGCGCTGGGAAGCATTTCTCAGCAATAAAAACTGCAAATGTGTGTAAAACATCAACCAAAGCTTTGGGATTCAAACCACTGTCTGTAACTAGTATTACGGGGAGAGTTATACTATAAAAAACAAGATACTTTACTGGGAAAGCATCCTTTGTGAAGTTATGAGTGAAAAAAAAAAAAGTGTACAGCAGGCGCTGGGAAGCATTTTTCAGCAATAAAAACAACACATGTGTGTAAAACTCCAACCAAAGCTTTGGGATTCAAACCAATGCCTGTAACTAGTATTAAGGGGAGAGTTCTCTTCGAAAAAGCAAGAGAATTTACTGGGAAAGCATCCTTTGTGAAGTTATCAGTGAAAATAAAAAAAGTGTACAGCAGGCGCTGGGAAGCATTTCTCAGCAATAAAAACTGCAAATGTGTGTAAAACATCAACCAAAGCTTTGGGATTCAAACCACTGTCTGTAACTAGTATTACGGGGAGAGTTATACTATAAAAAACAAGATACTTTACTGGGAAAGCATCCTTTGTGAAGTTATGAGTCAAAATAAATAAAATTCTACAGCAGGGGCTGGGAAGCATTTTTAAGTCATAAAAACAGCAAATGTGTGTAAAACTCCAACCAAAGCTTTGGGATTCAAACCACTGCCTGTAACTAGTTTAAAGGGGAGAGTTCTACTCTAAAAAGCAAGATAATTTACTGGGAAAGCATCCTTTGTGAAGTTTTGAGTCAAAATAAAAAACGTGTACAGCAGAGGGAGCTGGGGAGCATTTTTAAGCAATAAAAACAGCAAATGAGTGTAAAACTCCAACCAAAGCTTTGGGATTCAAACCACTGCCTGTAACTAAAATAACGGGGAGAGTTATACTCTAAAAAACATGAGACTTTACTGGGAAAGCATCCTTTGTGAAGTTATGAATTACAATAACAAAAGTGAACAGCAGAGGGAGCTGGGGAGAATTTTTAAGTCATAAAAACAGCAAATGTGTGTAAAATTCCAACCAAAGCTTTGGGATTCAAACCACTGCCTCTAACGAGTATCAAGGGGAGAGTGCTACTCTAAAAAGCAAGAGAATTTACTGGGAAAGCATCCTTTGTGAATTTATAAGTGAAAATAAAAAAAGTGTACAGCAGGCGCTGGGAACCATTTTTAAGCAATAAAAACAGCAAATGTGTGTAAAACTCCAACCAAAGCTTTGGGATTCAAACCACTCCCTGTAACTAGTAGCAAGGGGAGAGGTCTACTCTAAAAAGCAAGAGAATTTACTGGGGAAGCATCCTTTGTGAAGTTTTGAGTCAAAATAAAAAAAGTGTACAGCAGGCGCTGGGAAGCATTTTTAAGCGATAAAAACTGCAAATGTGTGTAAAACTCCAACCAAAGCTTTGGGATTCAAACCACTGCCTGTAACTCACATAAAGGGGAGAGTTTTACTCTGAAAAGCAAGAGAATTTTCTGGGAAAGCATCCTTTGTGAAGTTATGAGTTACAAAAAAAAAGTGTACAGCAGAGGGAGCTGGGAAGCATTTTTAAGCAATAAAAACTGCAAATGTGTGTAAAACTCCAAACAAAGCTTTGGGATTCAAACCACTGACTGTAACTAGTATAAAGGGGAGAGTTCTACTCGAAAAAGCAAGAGAATTTACTGGGAAAGCATCCTTTGTGAAGTTATGAGTCAAAATAAAAAAAAGTGTACAGCAGGCGCTGGGAAGCATTTTCAAGCAATAGAAACTGCAAATGTTTGTAAAACTCCAACCAAAGCTTTGGGATTCAAACCACTGCCTCTAACTCGTATAAAAGGGAGAGTTTTACTCTAAAATGCAAGAGAATTTACTTGGAAAGCATCCTTTGTGAAGTTATGAGTCAAAATAAAAAAAGTGTACAACAGGCGCTGGGAAGCATTTTTAAGCAATAAAAACTGCAAATGTTTGTAAAACTCGAACCAAAGCTTTGGGATTCAAACCACTGCCTGTGACTAGTATGAAGGGGAGAGTTTTATTCTCAAAAGCAAGAGAATTTACTGGGAAAGCATCCTTTGTGAAGTTATGAGTTACAATAAAAAAAGTGTACAGCAGAGGGAGCTGGGAAGCATTTTTAAGCAATAAAAACTGCAAATGTGTGTAAAACTCCAACCAAAGCTTTGGGATTCAAACCACTGCCTGTAACTAGTATAAAGGGGAGAGTGTTACTCAAAAAAGCAAGAGAATTTACTTGGAAAGCATCCTTTGTCAAGTTATGAGTCAAAATAAAAAAAGTGTACAGCAGGCGCTGGGAAGCATTTTTAAGCAATAAAAACAGCAAATGTGTGTAAAACTCCAACCAAAGCTTTGGGATTCACACCACTGCCTGTAACTAGTATAAAGGGGATAGTTTTACTCAAAAAAGCAAGAGAATTTACTGGGAAAGCATCTTTGTGAAGTTATGAGTTACAATAAAAAAAGTGTAGAGCAGAGGGAGCTGGGGACCATTTTTAAGTCATAAAAACAGCAAATGTGTGTAAAACTCCAACCAAAGCTTTGGGATTCAAACCACTGCTTGTAACTCGGATAAAGGGGAGAGTTCAACTCGAAAAGGCAAGAGAATTTACTGGGAAAGCATCCTTTGTGAAGTTATGAGTTAAAATAAAAAAAGTGTACAGCAGGTGCTGGGAAGCATTTTTAAGCAATAAAAACAGCAAATGTGTGTAAAACTCCAACCAAAGCTTTGGGAATCAAACCACTCCCTGTAACTAGTATCAAGGGGAGAGTTCTACGCTAAAAAGCAAGATACTTTACTGGGAAAGCATCCTTTGTGAATTTATAAGTGAAAATAAAAAAAGTGTACAGCAGGCGCTGGGAAGCATTTTTAAGCGATAAAAACTGCAAATGTGTGTAAAACTCCAACCAAAGCTTTGGGATTCAAACCACTCCCTGTAACTAGTATCAAGGGGAGAGTTCTACTCTAAAAAGCAAGAAACTTTACTGGGAAAGCATCCTTTGTGAATTTACAAGTTAAAATAAAAAAAGTGTACAGCAGGCGCTGGGAAGCATTTTTAAGCAATAAAAACAGCAAATGTGTGTAAAACATCAACCAAAGCTTTGGGATTCAAACCACTGCCTGTAACTAGTATCAAGGGGAGAGTTCTACTCTAAAAAGCAAGATAATTTACTGGGAAAGCATCCTTTGTGAAGTTTTGAGTCAAAATAAAAAAAGTGTACAGCAGAGGGAGCTGGGGAGCATTTTTAAGCAATAAAAACAGCAAATGAGTGTAAAACTCCAACCAAAGCTTTGGGATTCAAACCACTGCCTGTAACTAAAATAACGGGGAGAGTTATACTCTAAAAAACATGAGACTTTACTGGGAAAGCATCCTTTGTGAAGTTATGAATTACAATAACAAAAGTGAACAGCAGAGGGAGCTGGGGAGAATTTTTAAGTCATAAAAACAGCAAATGTGTGTAAAATTCCAACCAAAGCTTTGGGATTCAAACCACTGCCTCTAACGAGTATCAAGGGGAGAGTGCTACTCTAAAAAGCAAGAGAATTTACTGGGAAAGCATCCTTTGTGAATTTATAAGTGAAAATAAAAAAAGTATACAGCAGGCGCTGGGAACCATTTTTAAGCAATAAAAACAGCAAATGTGTGTAAAACTCCAACCAAAGCTTTGTGATTCAAACCACTGCCTGTAACTCACATAAAGGGGAGAGTTTTACTCCGAAAAGAAAGAGAATTTTCTGGGAAAGCATCCTTTGTGAAGTTATGAGTTACAAAAAAAAAGTGTACAGCAGAGGGAGCTGGGAAGCATTTTTAAGCAATAAAAACTGCAAATGTGTGTAAAACTCCAAACAAAGCTTTGGGATTCAAACCACTGACTGTAACTAGTATAAAGGGGAGAGTTCTACTCGAAAAAGCAAGAGAATTTACTGGGAAAGCATCCTTTGTGAAGTTATGAGTCAAAATGAAAAAGTTTCAGAAATAAACCTGCAAAAGTTTGTAAAACTCCAACCAAAGCTTTGGGATTCAAACCACTGCCTGTAACTAGTATAAATGGGAGAGTTTCACTCTAAAAAGCAAGAGAATGTACTGGGAAAGCATCCTTTGTGAAGTTTTGAGTCAAAATAAAAAAAGTGTACAGCAGGCGTTGGGAACCATTTTTAAGCAATAAAAACTGCAAATGTTTGTAAAACTCCAACCAAAGCTTTGGGATTCAAACCACTGCCAGTAACTCGGTTAAAGGGGAGAGTTTTACTCTAAAAATCAAGAGAATTCACTTGGAAAGCATCATTTGTGAAGTTATGAGTCAAAATAAAGAAAGTGGACAGCAGAGTGAGCTGTGGAAGCAATTTTAAGCAATAAAAACTGCAAATGTGTGGAAAACTCAAACCAAAGCTTTGGGATTCAAACCACTGCCTGTAACGAGTATGAAGGTGAGAGTTTTACTCTCCAAAGCAAGAGAATTTACTGGGAAAGCATCATTTGTGAAGTTATGAGTTACTTTAAAAAAAGTGTACAGCAGAGGGAGCTGGGAAGCATTTTTAAGCAATAAAAACTGCAAATGTGTGTAAAACTCCAACCAAAGCTTTGGGATTCAAACCACTGCATGTAACTAGTATAAAGGGGAGGGTTTTACTCTAAAATGCAAGAGAATTTACTTGGAAATCATCCTTTGGGAAGTTATGAGTCAAAATAAAAAGAGTGTAGAGCAGGCGCTGTGAAGCATTTTTCAGCAATAAAAAATGCAAATGTGTGTAAAACTCCAACCAAAGCTTTGGGATTCAAACCACTGCCTGTAACTAGTATAAAGGGGAGAGTTTTACTCTGAAAAGCAAGAGTATTTACTGGGAAAGCATCCTTTGTGAAGTTATGAGTGAAAATAAAAAAAGTGTACAGCAGGCGCTGGGAAGCATATTTCAGCAATAAAAACAGCAAATGTGTGTAAAACTCCAACCAAAGCTTTGGGATTCAAACCACTGCCTGTAACTGTATAAAGGGGATAGTTTTACTCTAAAATGCAAGAGACTTTCCTGGGAAAGCATCCTTTGTGAAGTTATGAGACAAAATAAAAAAAAGTGTACAGCAGGCGCTGGGAAGCATTTTTAAGATATAAAAAATGCAAATATGTGTAAAACTCACAAACCACAACCTGTAACAAGGATAAAGGGGAGAGTTTTACTCTAAAAATCAAGAGAATTTACTGGGAAAGCATCCTTTGTGAAGTTATGAGTGAAAATAAAAAAAGTGTACAGCAGAGGGAGCTGGGAAGCATTTTTAAGCAATAAAAACTGCAAATGTGTGTAAAACTCCAACCAAAGCTTTGGGATTCAAACCACTGCATGTAACTAGTATAAAGGGGAGGGTTTTACTCTAAAATGCAAGAGAATTTACTTGGAAATCATCCTTTGGGAAGTTATGAGTCAAAATAAAAAGAGTGTACAGCAGGCGCTGGGAAGCATTTTTCAGCAATAAAAACTGCAAATGTATGTAAAACTCCAACCAAAGCTTTGGGATTCAAACCACTGCCTGTAACTAGTATAAAGGGGATAGTTTTACTCTGAAAAGCAAGAGTATTTACTGGGAAAGCATCCTTTGTGAAGTTTTGAGTCAAAATAAAAAAAGTGTACAGCAGGCGTTGGGAACCATTTTTAAGCAATAAAAACTGCAAATGTTTGTAAAACTCCAACCAAAGCTTTGGGATTCAAACCACTGCCTGTAACTAGTATAAAGGGGAGAGTTTTACTCTAAAAAGCAAGATAATTTACTGGGAAAGCATCCTTTGTGAAGTTATGAGTTACAATAAAAAAAAGTGTACAGCAGAGGGAGCTGGGAAGCATTTTTAAGCAATAAAAACTGCAAATGTGTGTAAAACTCCAACCAAAGCTTTGGGATTCAAACCACTGCCTTTAACTAGTATAAAGGGGAGAGTTTTACTCTAAAAAGCAAGAGAATGTACTCTGAAAGCATCCTTTGTGAAGTTATGAGTTTCAATAAAAAAAAGTGTACAGCAGAGGGAGCTGGGGAGCATTTTTAAGCAATAAAAACTGCAAATGTGTGTAAAACTCCAACCAAAGCTTTGGGATTCAAACCATTGCCTGTAACTAGTATAAAGGGGAGAGTTTTACTCTTAAATACAAGAGAATTTACTTGGAAAGCATCATTTGTGAAGTTAAGAGTCAAAATAAACAAAGTGTACAGCAGGCGCTGGGAAGCATTTTTAAGCAATAAAAACTGCAAATGTGTGTAAAACTCCAACCAAAGCTTTGGGATTCAAACCACTGCCTGTAAGTAGTATAAAGGGGAGAGTTTTACTCTAAAATGCAAGAGACTTTCCTGGGAAAGCATCCTTTGTGAAGTTATGAGACAAAATAAAAAAAAGTGTACAGCAGGCGCTGGGAAGCATTTTTAAGCGATACAAAATGCAAATATGTGTAAAACTCACAAGCCACAACCTGTAACAAGGATAAAGGGGAGAGTTTTACTCTTAAATGCAAGAGAATTTACTTGGAAAGCATCCTTTGTGAAGTTATGAGTCAAAATGAAAACGTTTCAGCAATAAACACTGCAAATGTTTGTAAAACTCCAACCAAAGCTTTGGGATTCAAACCACTGCCTGTAACTAGAATAAAGGGGAGAGTTTTATTTTAAAAGCAAGGACATTTACTGGGAAACAATCCTTTGTGAAGTTATGAGTTACAATAAAAAAAGTGTACAGCAGAGGGAGCTGGGAAGCATTTTTAAGCAATAAAAACGGCAAATGTTTGTAAAACTCTAACCAAAGCTTTGGGATTCAAACCACTGCCTGTAACTAGTATAAAGGGGAGAGTTTTACTCTAAAAAGCAAGAGAATTTACTGGGAAAGCATCCTTTGTGAAGTTATGAGTTTCAATAAAAAAAAGTGTACAGCAGAGGGAGCTGAGAAGCAATTTTAAGCAATAAAAACAGCAAATGTGTGTAAAATTCCAACCAAAGCTTTGGGATTCAAACCACTGCCTGTAACTAGTATAAAAGGGAGAGTTTTACTCTAAAATGCAAGAGAATTTACTTGGAAAGCATCCTTTGTGAAGTTATGAGTCAAAATGAAAAAGTTTCAGAAATAAACCTGCAAAAGTTTGTAAAACTCCAACCAAAGCTTTGGGATTCAAACCACTGCCTGTAACTAGTATAAATGGGAGAGTTTCACTCTAAAAAGCAAGAGAATGTACTGGGAAAGCATCCTTTGTGAAGTTTTGAGTCAAAATAAAAAAAGTGTGTACAGCAGGCGTTGGGAACCATTTTTAAGCAATAAAAACTGCAAATGTTTGTAAAACTCCAACCAAAGCTTTGGGATTCAAACCACTGCCTGTAATTAGTATAAAGGGGAGAGTTTTACTCTAAAAAGCAAGATAATTTACTGGGAAAGCATCCTTTGTGAAGTTATGAGTTACAATAAAAAAAAGTGTACAGCAGAGGGAGCTGGGAAGCATTTTTAAGCAATAAAAACTGCAAATGTGTGTAAAACTCACAAACCACAACCTGTAACAAGGATAAAGGGGAGAGTTTTACTCTAAAAAGCAAGAGAATTTACTGGGAAAGCATCCTTTGTGAAGTTATGAGTTACAATAAAAAAGTGTACAGCAGAGGGAGCTCGGAAGCCTTTTTAAGCAATAAAAACTGCAAATGTGTGTAAAACTCCAACCAAAGCTTTAGGATTCAAACCACTGCCTGTAACTAGTATAAAGGTTGAGAGTTCTCCTCGAAAAAGCAAGAGAATTTACTGGGAAAGCATCCTTTGTGAAGTTATGAGTCAAAATGAAAACGTTTCAGCAATAAACACTGCAAATGTTTGTAAAACTCCAACCAAAGCTTTGGGATTCAAACCACTGCCTGTAACTAGAATAAAGGGGAGAGTTTTATTCTAAAAAGCAAGGAAATTTACTGGGAAACAATCCTTTGTGAAGTTATGAGTTACAATAAAAAAAGTGTACAGCAGAGGGAGCTGGGAAGCATTTTTAAGCAATAAAAACGGCAAATGTTTGTAAAACTCTAACCAAAGCTTTGGGATTCAAACCACTGCCTGTAACTAGTATAAAGGGGAGAGTTTTACTCTAAAAAGCAAGAGAATTTACTGGGAAAGCATCCTTTGTGAAGTTATGAGTTTCAATAAAAAAAGTGTACAGCAGAGGGAGCTGAGAAGCATTTTTAAGCAATAAAAACAGCAAATGTGTGTAAAATTCCAACCAAAGCTTTGGGATTCAAACCACTGCCTGTAACTAGTATAAAAGGGAGAGTTTTACTCTAAAATGCAAGAGAATTTACTTGGAAAGCATCCTTTGTGAAGTTATGAGTCAAAATGAAAAAGTTTCAGAAATGAACCTGCAAAAGTTTGTAAAACTCCAACCAAAGCTTTGGGATTCAAACCACTGCCTGTAACTAGTATAAATGGGAGAGTTATACTCTAAAAAGCAAGAGAATGTACTGGGAAAGCATCCTTTGTGAAGTTTTGAGTCAAAATAAAAAAAGTGTCCAGCAGGCGTTGGGAACCATTTTTAAGCAATAAAAACTGCAAATGTTTGTAAAACTCCAACCAAAGCTTTGGGATTCAAACCACTGCCTGTAACTAGTATAAAGGGGAGAGTTTTACTCTAAAAAGCAAGAGAATTTACTGGGAAAGCATCCTTTGTGAAGTTATGAGTTACAATAAAAAAAAGTGTACAGCAGAGGGAGCTGGGAAGCATTTTTAAGCAATAAAAACTGCAAATGTGTGTAAAACTCCAACCAAAGCTTTGGGATTCAAACCACTGCCTTTAACTAGTATAAAGGGGAGAGTTTTACTCTAAAAAGCAAGAGAATGTACTCTGAAAGCATCCTTTGTGAAGTTATGAGTTTCAATGAAAAAAGTGTACAGCAGAGGGAGCTGGGGAGCATTTTTAAGCAATAAAAACTGCAAATGTGTGTAAAACTCCAACCAAAGCTTTGGGATTCAAACCACTGCCTGTAACTAGTATAAAGGGGAGAGTTTTACTCTTAAATACAAGAGAATTTACTTGGAAAGCATCATTTGTGAAGTTAAGAGTCAAAATAAACAAAGTGTACAGCAGGCGCTGGGAAGCATTTTTAAGCAATAAAAACTGCAAATGTTTGTAAAAGTCCAACCAAAGCTTTGGGATTCAAACCACTGCCTGTAACTAGTATAAAGGGGAGAGTTCTACTCGAAAAGGCAAGAGAATTTACTGGGAAAGCATCCTTTGTGAAGTTATGAGTTAAAATAAAAAAAGTGTACAGCAGGTGCTGGGAGGCATTTTTAAGCAATAAAAACAGCAAATGTGTGTCAAACTCCAACCATAGCTTTGGGATTTAAACCACTGCCTGTAACTAGTATAAAGGGGAGAGTTTTACTCTAAAATGCAAGAGAATTTACTTGGAAAGCATCCTTTGTGAAGTCATGAGTCAAAATGAAAAAGTTTCAGCAATAAAAACTGCAAATGTTTGTAAAACTGCAACCAAAGCTTTGGGATTCAAACCACTGCCTGTAACTAGTATAAAGGGGAGAGTTTTACTCAAAAAAGCAAGAGAATTTACTGGGAAAGCATCTTTGTGAAGTTATGAGTTACAATAAAAAATGTGTAGAGCAGAGGGAGCTGGGGAGCATTTTTAAGTCATAAAAACAGCAAATGTGTGTAAAACTCCAACCAAAGCTTTGGGATTCAAACCACTGCCTGTAACTAGTATAAATGGGAGAGTTTTACTCGAAAAATCAAGAGACTTTACTGGGAAAGCATCCTTTGTGAAGTTATAAGTGAAAATAAAAAAAGTGTACAGCAGGTGCTGGGAAGCATTTTTAAGCAATAAAAACTGCAAATGTTTGTAAAACTCGAACCAAAGCTTTGGGATTCAAACCACTACCTGTGACTAGTATGAAGGGGAGAGTTTTATTCTCAAAAGCAAGAGAATTTACTGGGAAAGCATCCTTTGTGAAGTTATGAGTTACAATAAAAAAAGTGTACAGCAGAGGGAGCTGGGAAGCATTTTTAAGCAATAAAAACTGCAAATGTGTGTAAAACTCCAACCAAAGCTTTGGGATTCAAACCACTGCCTGTAACTAGTATAAAGGGGAGAGTGTTACTCAAAAAAGCAAGAGAATTTACTTGGAAAGCATCCTTTGTGAAGTTATGAGTCAAAATAAAAAAAGTGTACAGCAGGCGCTGGGAAGCATTTTTAAGCAATAAAAACAGCAAATGTGTGTAAAACTCCAACCAAAGCTTTGGGATTCACACCACTGCGTGTAACTAGTATAAAGGGGATAGTTTTACTCAAAAAAGCAAGAGAATTTACTGGGAAAGCATCTTTGTGAAGTTATGAGTTACAATAAAAAAAGTGTACAGCAGAGGGAGCTGGGGAGCATTTTTAAGTCATAAAAACAGCAAATGTGTGTAAAACTCCAACCAAAGCTTTGGGATTCAAACCACTGCTTGTAACTCGGATAAAGGGGAGAGTTCAACTCGAAAAGGCAAGAGAATTTACTGGGAAAGCATCCTTTGTGAAGTTATGAGTTAAAATAAAAAAAGTGTACAGCAGGTGCTGGGAAGCATTTTTAAGCAATAAAAACTGCAGATGTGTGTAAAACTCCAACCAAAGCTTTGGTATTCAAACCACTGCCTGTAACTAGTATAAAGGGGAGAGTTTTACTCTAAAATGCAAGAGAATTTACTTGGAAAGCATCCTTTGTGAAGTTATGAGTCAAAATGAAAAAGTTTCAGCAATAAAAACTGCAAATGTTTGTAAAACTCCAACCAAAGCTTTGGGATTCAAACCACTGCCTGTAACTAGTATACAGGGGTGAGTTTTACTCTAAAATGCAAGAGAATTTAATTGGAAAGCATCCTTTGTGAAGTTATGAGTCAAAATAAAAAAAATTGTACAGCATGCGCTGGGAAGCATTTTTAAGCAATAAAAACAGCAAATGTGTGTAAAACTCCAACCAAAGCTTTGGGAATCAAACCACTCCCTGTAACTAGTATCAAGGGGAGAGTTCTACGCTAAAAAGCAAGATACTTTACTGGGAAAGCATCCTTTGTGAATTTATAAGTGAAAATAAAAAAAGTGTACAGCAGGCGCTGGGAAGCATTTTTAAGCGATAAAAACTGCAAATGTGTGTAAAACTCCAACCAAAGCTTTGGGATTCAAACCACTGCCTGTAACTAGGATAACGGGGAGAGTTTTACTCCAAAAAAACAAGAGACTTTCCTGGGAAAGCATCCTTTTTGAAGTTATTAGTCAAAATAAAAGAACGTGTACAGCGGGCGCTGGGAAGCATTTTTCAGCAATAAAAACAACACATGTGTGTAAAACTCCAACCAAAGCTTTGGGATTCAAACCACTGCCTGTAACTAGTATAACGGGGAGAGTTATACTCTAAAAAACAAGAGACTTTACTGGGAAAGCATCCTTTGTGAAGTTATGAGTTACAATAAAAAAAAGTGTACAGCAGAGGGAGCTGGGAAGCATTTTTAAGCAATAAAAACTGCAAATGTGTGTAAAACTCCAACCAAAGCTTTGGGATTCAAACCACTGCCTGTAACTAGGATAACGGGGAGAGTTATACTCCAAAAAAAAAAAAAGACTTTCCTGGGAAAGCATCCTTTTTGAAGTTATTATTCAAAATAAAAAAAAGTGTACAGCAGGCGCTGGGAAGCATTTTTAAGCAATAAAAACAACAAATGTGTGTAAAACTCCAACCAAAGCTTTGGGATTCAAACCACTGCCTGTAACTAGTATAAAGGGGAGAGTTTTACTCTAAAATGCAAGAGAATTTACTTGGAAAGCATCCTTTGTGAAGTTATGAGTCAAAATGAAAAAGTTTCAGCAATAAAAACTGCAAATGTTTGTAAAACTCCAACCAAAGCTTTGGGATTCAAACCACTGCCTGTAACTAGTATACAGGGGTGAGTTTTACTCTAAAATGCAAGAGAATTTAATTGGAAAGCATCCTTTGTGAAGTTATGAGTCAAAATAAAAAAATTGTACAGCATGCGCTGGGAAGCATTTTTAAGCAATAAAAACAGCAAATGTGTGTAAAACTCCAACCAAAGCTTTGGGAATCAAACCACTCCCTGTAACTAGTATCAAGGGGAGAGTTCTACGCTAAAAAGCAAGATACTTTACTGGGAAAGCATCCTTTGTGAATTTATAAGTGAAAATAAAAAAAGTGTACAGCAGGCGCTGGGAAGCATTTTTAAGCGATAAAAACTGCAAATGTGTGTAAAACTCCAACCAAAGCTTTGGGATTCAAACCACTGCCTGTAACTAGGATAACGGGGAGAGTTTTACTCCAAAAAAACAAGAGACTTTCCTGGGAAAGCATCCTTTTTGAAGTTATTAGTCAAAATAAAAGAACGTGTACAGCGGGCGCTGGGAAGCATTTTTCAGCAATAAAAACAACACATGTGTGTAAAACTCCAACCAAAGCTTTGGGATTCAAACCACTGCCTGTAACTAGTATAACGGGGAGAGTTATACTCTAAAAAACAAGAGACTTTACTGGGAAAGCATCCTTTGTGAAGTTATGAGTTACAATAAAAAAAAGTGTACAGCAGAGGGAGCTGGGAAGCATTTTTAAGCAATAAAAACTGCAAATGTGTGTAAAACTCCAACCAAAGCTTTGGGATTCAAACCACTGCCTGTAACTAGGATAACGGGGAGAGTTATACTCCAAAAAAAAAAAAAGACTTTCCTGGGAAAGCATCCTTTTTGAAGTTATTATTCAAAATAAAAAAAAGTGTACAGCAGGCGCTGGGAAGCATTTTTAAGCAATAAAAACAACAAATGTGTGTAAAACTCCAACCAAAGCTTTGGGATTCAAACCAATGCCTGTAACTAGTATAAAGGGGAGAGTTCTCTTCGAAAAAGGAAGAGAATATACTGGGAAAGCATCCTTTGTGAAGTTATCAGTGAAAATAAAAAACGTGTACAGCAGGCGCTGGGAAGCATTTCTCAGCAATAAAAACTGCAAATGTGTGTAAAACATCAACCAAAGCTTTGGGATTCAAACCACTGTCTGTAACTAGTATTACGGGGAGAGTTATACTATAAAAAACAAGAGACTTTACTGGGAAAGCATCCTTTGTGAAGTTATGAGTCAAAATAAATAAAATTCTACAGCAGGCGCTGGGAAGCATTTTTAAGTCATAAAAACAGCAAATGTGTGTAAAACTCCAACCAAAGCTTTGGGATTCAAACCACTCCCTGTAACTAGTATCAAGGGGAGAGTTCTACTCTAAAAAGCAAGAAACTTTACTGGGAAAGCATCCTTTGTGAATTTACAAGTGAAAATAAAAAAAGTGTACAGCAGGCGCTGGGAAGCATTTTTAAGCAATAAAAACAGCAAATGTGTGTAAAACTCCAACCAAAGCTTTGGGATTCAAACCACTGCCTGTAACTAGTATCAAGGGGAGAGGTCTACTCTAAAAAGCAAGAGAATTTACTGGGGAAGCATCCTTTGTGAAGTTTTGAGTCAAAATAAAAAAAGTGTACAGCAGGCGCTGGGAAGCATTTTTAAGCGATAAAAACTGCAAATGTGTGTAAAACTCCAACCAAAGCTTTGTGATTCAAACCACTGCCTGTAACTCACATAAAGGGGAGAGTTTTACTCTGAAAAGCAAGATAATTTTCTGGGAAAGCATCCTTTGTGAAGTTATGAGTTACAAAAAAAAAGTGTACAGCAGAGGGTGCTGGGAAGCATTTTTAAGCAATAAAAACTGCAAATGTGTGTAAAACTCCAAACAAAGCTTTGGGATTTAAACCACTGACTGTAACTAGTATAAAGGGGAGAGTTCTACTCGAAAAAGCAAGAGAATTTACTGGGAAAGCATCCTTTGTGAAGTTATGAGTCAAAATAAAAAAAAGTGTACAGCAGGCGCTGGGAAGCATTTTCAAGCAATAGAAACTGCAAATGTTTGTAAAACTCCAACCAAAGCTTTGGGATTCAAACCACTGCCTGTAACTAGTATACAGGGGTGAGTTTTACTCTAAAATGCAAGAGAATTTAATTGGAAAGCATCCTTTGTGAAGTTATGAGTCAAAATAAAAAAATTGTACAGCATGCGCTGGGAAGCATTTTTAAGCAATAAAAACAGCAAATGTGTGTAAAACTCCAACCAAAGCTTTGGGAATCAAACCACTCCCTGTAACTAGTATCAAGGGGAGAGTTCTACGCTAAAAAGCAAGATACTTTACTGGGAAAGCATCCTTTGTGAATTTATAAGTGAAAAAAAAAAAAGTGTACAGCAGGCGCTGGGAAGCATTTTTAAGCGATAAAAACTGCAAATGTGTGTAAAACTCCAACCAAAGCTTTGGGATTCAAACCACTGCCTGTAACTCGGATAACGGGGAGAGTTTTACTCCAAAAAAACAAGAGACTTTCCTGGGAAAGCATCCTTTTTGAAGTTATTAGTCAAAATAAAAGAACGTGTACAGCGGGCGCTGGGAAGCATTTTTCAGCAATAAAAACAACACATGTGTGTAAAACTCCAACCAAAGCTTTGGGATTCAAACCACTGCCTGTAACTAGTATAACGGGGAGAGTTATACTCTAAAAAACAAGAGACTTTACTGGGAAAGCATCCTTTTTGAAGTTATTATTCAAAATAAAAAAAAGTGTACAGCAGGCGCTGGGAAGCATTTTTAAGCAATAAAAACAACAAATGTGTGTAAAACTCCAACCAAAGCTTTGGGATTCAAACCACTGCCTGTAACTAGGATAACGGGGAGAGTTATACTCCAAAAAAAAAAAAAGACTTTCCTGGGAAAGCATCCTTTTTGAAGTTATTATTCAAAATAAAAAAAAGTGTACAGCAGGCGCTGGGAAGCATTTTTAAGCAATAAAAACAACAAATGTGTGTAAAACTCCAACCAAAGCTTTGGGATTCAAACCAATGCCTGTAACTAGTATTAAGGGGAGAGTTCTCTTCGAAAAAGCAAGAGAATTTACTGGGAAAGCATCCTTTGTGAAGTTATCAGTGAAAATAAAAAAAGTGTACAGCAGGCGCTGGGAAGCATTTCTCAGCAATAAAAACTGCAAATGTGTGTAAAACATCAACCAAAGCTTTGGGATTCAAACCACTGTCTGTAACTAGTATTACGGGGAGAGTTATACTATAAAAAACAAGATACTTTACTGGGAAAGCATCCTTTGTGAAGTTATGAGTCAAAATAAATAAAATTCTACAGCAGGCGCTGGGAAGCATTTTTAAGTCATAAAAACAGCAAATGTGTGTAAAACTCCAACCAAAGCTTTGGGATTCAAACCACTGCCTGTAACTAGTTTAAAGGGGAGAGTTCTACTCTAAAAAGCAAGATAATTTACTGGGAAAGCATCCTTTGTGAAGTTTTGAGTCAAAATAAAAAACTTGTACAGCAGAGGGAGCTGGGGAGCATTTTTAAGCAATAAAAACAGCAAATGAGTGTAAAACTCCAACCAAAGCTTTGGGATTCAAACCACTGCCTGTAACTAAAATAACGGGGAGAGTTATACTCTAAAAAACATGAGACTTTACTGGGAAAGCATCCTTTGTGAAGTTATGAATTACAATAACAAAAGTGAACAGCAGAGGGAGCTGGGGAGAATTTTTAAGTCATAAAAACTGCAAATGTGTGTAAAACTCCAAACAAAGCTTTGGGATTCAAACCACTGACTGTAACTAGTATAAAGGGGAGAGTTCTACTCGAAAAAGCAAGAGAATTTACTGGGAAAGCATCCTTTGTGAAGTTATGAGTCAAAATAAAAAAAAGTGTACAGCAGGCGCTGGGAAGCATTTTCAAGCAATAGAAACTGCAAATGTTTGTAAAACTCCAACCAAAGCTTTGGGATTCAAACCACTGCCTCTAACTCGTATAAAAGGGAGAGTTTTACTCTAAAATGCAAGAGAATTTACTTGGAAAGCATCCTTTGTGAAGTTATGAGTCAAAATAAAAAAAGTGTACAACAGGCGCTGGGAAGCATTTTTAAGCAATAAAAACTGCAAATGTTTGTAAAACTCCAACCAAAGCTTTGGTATTCAAACCACTGCCTGTAACTAGTATAAAGGGGAGAGTTTTACTCTAAAAAACAAGCGACTTTACTGGGAAAGCATCCTTTGAGAAGTTATGAATGAAAATAAAAAAAGTGTACAGCAGGTGCTGGGAAGCATTTTTAAGCAATAAAAACTGCAAATGTTTGTAAAACTCGAACCAAAGCTTTGGGATTCAAACCACTGCCTGTGACTAGTATGAAGGGGAGAGTTTTATTCTCAAAAGCAAGAGAATTTACTGGGAAAGCATCCTTTGTGAAGTTATGAGTTACAATAAAAAAAGTGTACAGCAGAGGGAGCTGGGAAGCATTTTTAAGCAATAAAAACTGCAAATGTGTGTAAAACTCCAACCAAAGCTTTGGGATTCAAACCACTGCCTGTAACTAGTATAAAGGGGAGAGTGTTACTCAAAAAAGCAAGAGAATTTACTTGGAAAGCATCCTTTGTCAAGTTATGAGTCAAAATAAAAAAAGTGTACAGCAGGCGCTGGGAAGCATTTTTAAGCAATAAAAACAGCAAATGTGTGTAAAACTCCAACCAAAGCTTTGGGATTCACACCACTGCCTGTAACTAGTATAAAGGGGATAGTTTTACTCAAAAAAGCAAGAGAATTTACTGGGAAAGCATCTTTGTGAAGTTATGAGTTACAATAAAAAAAGTGTAGAGCAGAGGGAGCTGGGGACCATTTTTAAGTCATAAAAACAGCAAATGTGTGTAAAACTCCAACCAAAGCTTTGGGATTCAAACCACTGCTTGTAACTCGGATAAAGGGGAGAGTTCAACTCGAAAAGGCAAGAGAATTTACTGGGAAAGCATCCTTTGTGAAGTTATGAGTTAAAATAAAAAAAGTGTACAGCAGGTGCTGGGAAGCATTTTTAAGCAATAAAAACAGCAAATGTGTGTAAAACTCCAACCAAAGCTTTGGGAATCAAACCACTCCCTGTAACTAGTATCAAGGGGAGAGTTCTACGCTAAAAAGCAAGATACTTTACTGGGAAAGGATCCTTTGTGAATTTATAAGTGAAAATAAAAAAAGTGTACAGCAGGCGCTGGGAAGCATTTTTAAGCGATAAAAACTGCAAATGTGTGTAAAACTCCAACCAAAGCTTTGGGATTCAAACCACTGCCTGTAACTCACATAAAGGGGAGAGTTTTACTCTGAAAAGCAAGAGAATTTTCTGGGAAAGCATCCTTTGTGAAGTTATTAGTCAAAATAAAAAAACGTGTACAGCAGGCGCTGGGAAGCATTTTTCAGCAATAAAAACAACACGTGTGTAAAACTCCAACCAAAGCTTTGGGATTCAAACCACTGCCTGTAACTAGTATAACGGGGAGAGTTATACTCTAAAAAACAAGAGACTTTACTGGGAAAGCATCCTTTGTGAAGTTATGAGTTACAATAAAAAAAAGTGTACAGCAGAGGGAGCTGGGAAGCATTTTTAAGCAATAAAAACTGCAAATGTGTGTAAAACTCCAACCAAAGCTTTGGGATTCAAACCACTGCCTGTAACTAGGATAACGGGGAGAGTTATACTCCAAAAAAAAAAAAAGACTTTCCTGGGAAAGCATCCTTTTTGAAGTTATTATTCAAAATAAAAAAAAGTGTACAGCAGGCGCTGAGAAGCATTTTTAAGCAATAAAAACAACAAATGTGTGTAAAACTCCAACCAAAGCTTTGGGATTCAAACCAATGCCTGTAACTAGTATAAAGGGGAGAGTTCTCTTCGAAAAAGCAAGAGAATTTACTGGGAAAGCATCCTTTGTGAAGTTATCAGTGAAAATAAAAAAAGTGTACAGCAGGCGCTGGGAAGCATTTCTCAGCAATAAAAACTGCAAATGTGTGTAAAACATCAACCAAAGCTTTGGGATTCAAACCACTGTCTGTAACTAGTATTACGGGGAGAGTTATACTATAAAAAACAAGCGACTTTACTGGGATAGCATCCTTTGTGAAGTTATGAGTCAAAATAAATAAAATTCTACAGCAGGCGCTGGGAAGCATTTTTAAGTCATAAAAACAGCAAATGTGTGTAAAACTCCAACCAAAGCTTTGGGATTCAAACCACTCCCTGTAACTAGTATCAAGGGGAGAGTTCTACTCTAAAAAGCAAGAAACTTTACTGGGAAAGCATCCTTTGTGAATTTACAAGTTAAAATAAAAAAAGTGTACAGCAGGCGCTGGGAAGCATTTTTAAGCAATAAAAACAGCAAATGTGTGTAAAATATCAACCAAAGCTTTGGGATTCAAACCACTGCCTGTAACTAGTATCAAGGGGAGAGTTCTACTCTAAAAAGCAAGATAATTTACTGGGAAAGCATCCTTTGTGAAGTTTTGAGTCAAAATAAAAAAAGTGTACAGCAGAGGGAGCTGGGGAGCATTTTTAAGCAATAAAAACAGCAAATGAGTGTAAAACTCCAACCAAAGCTTTGGGATTCAAACCACTGCCTGTAACTAAAATAACGGGGAGAGTTATACTCTAAAAAACATGAGACTTTACTGGGAAAGCATCCTTTGTGAAGTTATGAATTACAATAACAAAAGTGAACAGCAGAGGGAGCTGGGGAGAATTTTTAAGTCATAAAAACAGCAAATGTGTGTAAAATTCCAACCAAAGCTTTGGGATTCAAACCACTGCCTCTAACGAGTATCAAGGGGAGAGTGCTACTCTAAAAAGCAAGAGAATTTACTGGGAAAGCATCCTTTGTGAATTTATAAGTGAAAATAAAAAAAGTATACAGCAGGCGCTGGGAACCATTTTTAAGCAATAAAAACAGCAAATGTGTGTAAAACTCCAACCAAAGCTTTGTGATTAAAACCACTGCCTGTAACTCACATAAAGGGGAGAGTTTTACTCTGAAAAGAAAGAGAATTTTCTGGGAAAGCATCCTTTGTGAAGTTATGAGTTACAAAAAAAAAGTGTACAGCAGAGGGAGCTGGGAAGCATTTTTAAGCAATAAAAACTGCAAATGTGTGTAAAACTCCAAACAAAGCTTTGGGATTCAAACCACTGACTGTAACTAGTATAAAGGGGAGAGTTCTACTCGAAAAAGCAAGAGAATTTACTGGGAAAGCATCCTTTGTGAATTCATAAGTGAAAATAAAAAAAGTGTACAGCAGGCGCTGGGAAGCATTTTTAAGCGATAAAAACTGCAAATGTGTGTAAAACTCCAACCAAAGCTTTGGGATTCAAACCACTGCCTGTAACTAGGATAACGGGGAGAGTTTTACTCCAAAAAAACAAGAGACTTTCCTGGGAAAGCATCCTTTTTGAAGTTATTAGTCAAAATAAAAAAACGTGTACAGCAGGCGCTGGGAAGCATTTTTCAGCAATAAAAACAACACATGTGTGTAAAACTCCAACCAAAGCTTTGGGATTCAAACCACTCCCTGTAACTAGTATCAAGGGGAGAGTTCTACTCTAAAAAGCAAGAAACTTTACTGGGAAAGCATCCTTTGTGAATTTACAAGTGAAAATAAAAAAAGTGTACAGCAGGCGCTGGGAAGCATTTTTAAGCAATAAAAACAGCAAATGTGTGTAAAACTCCAACCAAAGCTTTGGGATTCAAACCACTGCCTCTAACGAGTATCAAGGGGAGAGTGCTACTCTAAAAAGCAAGAGAATTTACTGGGAAAGCATCCTTTGTGAATTTATAAGTGAAAATAAAAAAAGTGTACAGCAGGCGCTGGGAACCATTTTTAAGCAATAAAAACAGCAAATGTGTGTAAAACTCCAACCAAAGCTTTGGGATTCAAACCACTCCCTGTAACTAGTAGCAAGGGGAGAGTTCTACTCTAAAAAGCAAGAGACTTTACTGGGAAAGCATCCTTTGTGAATTTATAAGTGAAAATAAAAAAAGTGTACAGCAGGTGCTGGTAAGCATTTTTAAGCAATAAAAACAGCAAATGTGTGTCAAACTCCAACCATAGCTTTGGGATTTAAACCACTGCCTGTAACTAGTATAAAGGGGAGAGTTTTACTCAAAAAAGCAAGAGAATTTACTGGGAAAGCATCTTTGTGAAGTTATGAGTTACAATAAAAAATGTGTAGAGCAGAGGGAGCTGGGGAGCATTTTTAAGTCATAAAAACAGCAAATGTGTGTAAAACTCCAACCAAAGCTTTGGGATTCAAACCACTGCCTGTAACTAGTATAAAGGGGAGAGTTTTACTCAAAAAAAGCAAGAGAATTTACTGGGAAAGCATCTTTGCGAAGTTATGAGTTACAATAAAAAATGTGTAGAGCAGAGGGAGCTGGGGAGCATTTTTAAGTCATAAAAACAGCAAATGTGTGTAAAACTCCAACCAAAGCTTTGGGATTCAAACCACTGCCTGTAACTAGTATAAAGGGGAGAGTTTTACTCGAAAAATCAAGAGACTTTACTGGGAAAGCATCCTTTGTGAAGTTATAAGTGAAAATAAAAAAAGTGTACAGCAGGTGCTGGGAAGCATTTTTAAGCAATAAAAACTGCAAATGTTTGTAAAACTCGAACCAAAGCTTTGGGATTCAAACCACTGCCTGTGACTAGTATGAAGGGGAGAGTTTTATTCTCAAAAGCAAGAGAATTTACTGGGAAAGCATCCTTTGTGAAGTTATGAGTTACAATAAAAAAAGTGTACAGCAGAGGGAGCTGGGAAGCATTTTTAAGCAATAAAAACTGCAAATGTGTGTAAAACTCCAACCAAAGCTTTGGGATTCAAACCACTGCCTGTAACTAGTATAAAGGGGAGAGTGTTACTCAAAAAAGCAAGAGAATTTACTTGGAAAGCATCCTTTGTGAAGTTATGAGTCAAAATAAAAAAAGTGTACAGCAGGCGCTGGGAAGCATTTTTAAGCAATAAAAACAGCAAATGTGTGTAAAACTCCAACCAAAGCTTTGGGATTCACACCACTGCCTGTAACTAGTATAAAGGGGATAGTTTTACTCAAAAAAGCAAGAGAATTTACTAGGAAAGCATCTTTGTGAAGTTATGAGTTACAATAAAAAAAGTGTACAGCAGAGGGAGCTGGGGAGCATTTTTAAGTCATAAAAACAGCAAATGTGTGTAAAACTCCAACCAAAGCTTTGGGATTCAAACCACTCCCTGTAACTAGTAGCAAGGGGAGAGTTCTACTCTAAAAAGCAAGAGACTTTACTGGGAAAGCATCCTTTGTGAATTTATAAGTGAAAATAAAAAAAGTGTACAGCAGGTGCTGGTAAGCATTTTTAAGCAATAAAAACAGCAAATGTGTGTCAAACTCCAACCATAGCTTTGGGATTTAAACCACTGCCTGTAACTAGTATAAAGGGGAGAGTTTTACTCAAAAAAGCAAGAGAATTTACTGGGAAAGCATCTTTGTGAAGTTATGAGTTACAATAAAAAATGTGTAGAGCAGAGGGAGCTGGGGAGCATTTTTAAGTCATAAAAACAGCAAATGTGTGTAAAACTCCAACCAAAGCTTTGGGATTCAAACCACTGCCTGTAACTAGTATAAAGGGGAGAGTTTTACTCGAAAAATCAAGAGACTTTACTGGGAAAGCATCCTTTGTGAAGTTATAAGTGAAAATAAAAAAAAGTGTACAGCAGGTGCTGGGAAGCATTTTTAAGCAATAAAAACTGCAAATGTTTGTAAAACTCGAACCAAAGCTTTGGGATTCAAACCACTGCCTGTGACTAGTATGAAGGGGAGAGTTTTATTCTCAAAAGCAAGAGAATTTACTGGGAAAGCATCCTTTGTGAAGTTATGAGTTACAATAAAAAAAGTGTACAGCAGAGGGAGCTGGGAAGCATTTTTAAGCAATAAAAACTGCAAATGTGTGTAAAACTCCAACCAAAGCTTTGGGATTCAAACCACTGCCTGTAACTAGTATAAAGGGGAGAGTGTTACTCAAAAAAGCAAGAGAATTTACTTGGAAAGCATCCTTTGTGAAGTTATGAGTCAAAATAAAAAAAGTGTACAGCAGGCGCTGGGAAGCATTTTTAAGCAATAAAAACAGCAAATGTGTGTAAAACTCCAACCAAAGCTTTGGGATTCACACCACTGCCTGTAACTAGTATAAAGGGGATAGTTTTACTCAAAAAAGCAAGAGAATTTACTAGGAAAGCATCTTTGTGAAGTTATGAGTTACAATAAAAAAAGTGTACAGCAGAGGGAGCTGGGGAGCATTTTTAAGTCATAAAAACAGCAAATGTGTGTAAAACTCCAACCAAAGCTTTGGGATTCAAACCACTGCTTGTAACTCGGATAAAGGGGAGAGTTCAACTCGAAAAGGCAAGAGAATTTACTGGGAAAGCATCCTTTGTGAAGTTATGAGTTAAAATAAAAAAAGTGTACAGCAGGTGCTGGGAAGCATTTTTAAGCAATAAAAACTGCAGATGTGTGTAAAACTCCAACCAAAGCTTTGGGATTCAAACCACTGCCTGTAACTAGTATACAGGGGTGAGTTTTACTCTAAAATGCAAGAGAATTTACTGGGAAAGCATCCTTTGTGAAGTTATGAGTCAAAATGAAAAAGTTTCAGCAATAAAAACTGCAAATGTTTGTAAAACTCCAACCAAAGCTTTGGGATTCAAACCACTGCCTGTAACTAGTATACAGGGGTGAGTTTTACTCTAAAATGCAAGAGAATTTAATTGGAAAGCATCCTTTGTGAAGTTATGAGTCAAAATAAAAAAATTGTACAGCATGCGCTGGGAAGCATTTTTAAGCAATAAAAACAGCAAATGTGTGTAAAACTCCAACCAAAGCTTTGGGAATCAAACCACTCCCTGTAACTAGTATCAAGGGGAGAGTTCTACGCTAAAAAGCAAGATACTTTACTGGGAAAGCATCCTTTGTGAATTTATAAGTGAAAATAAAAAAAGTGTACAGCAGGCGCTGGGAAGCATTTTTAAGCGATAAAAACTGCAAATGTGTGTAAAACCCCAACCAAAGCTTTGGGATTCAAACCACTGCCTGTAACTAGGATAACGGGGAGAGTTTTACTCCAAAAAAACAAGAGACTTTCCTGGGAAAGCATCCTTTTTGAAGTTATTAGTCAAAATAAAAAAACGTGTACAGCAGGCGCTGGGAAGCATTTTTCAGCAATAAAAACAACACATGTGTGTAAAACTCCAACCAAAGCTTTGGGATTCAAACCACTGCCTGTAACTAGTATAACGGGGAGAGTTATACTCTAAAAAACAAGAGACTTTACTGGGAAAGCATCCTTTGTGAAGTTATGAGTTACAATAAAAAAAAGTGTACAGCAGAGGGAGCTGGGAAGCATTTTTAAGCAATAAAAACTGCAAATGTGTGTACAACTCCAACCAAAGCTTTGGGATTCAAACCACTGCCTGTAACTAGGATAACGGGGAGAGTTATACTCCCAAAAAAAAAAAAGACTTTCCTGGGAAAGCATCCTTTTTGAAGTTATTATTCAAAATAAAAAAAAGTGTACAGCAGGCGCTGGGAAGCATTTTTAAGCAATAAAAACAACAAATGTGTGTAAAACTCCAACCAAAGCTTTGGGATTCAAACCAATGCCTGTAACTAGTATAAAGGGGAGAGTTCTCTTCGAAAAAGCAAGAGAATTTACTGGGAAAGCATCCTTTGTGAAGTTATCAGTGAAAATAAAAAAAGTGTACAGCAGGCGCTGGGAAGCATTTCTCAGCAATAAAAACTGCAAATGTGTGTAAAACATCAACCAAAGCTTTGGGATTCAAACCACTGTCTGTAACTAGTATTACGGGGAGAGTTATACTATAAAAAACAAGAGACTTTACTGGGAAAGTATCCTTTCTGAAGTTATGAGTCAAAATAAATAAAATTCTACAGCAGGCGCTGGGAAGCATTTTTAAGTCATAAAAACAGCAAATGTGTGTAAAACTCCAACCAAAGCTTTGGGATTCAAACCACTGCCTCTAACGAGTATCAAGGGGAGAGTTCTACTCTAAAAAGCAAGAAACTTTACTGGGAAAGCATCCTTTGTGAATTTACAAGTGAAAATAAAAAAAGTGTACAGCAGGCGCTGGGAAGCATTTTTAAGCAATAAAAACAGCAAATGTGTGTAAAACTCCAACCAAAGCTTTGGGATTCAAACCACTGCCTGTAACTAGTATCAAGGGGAGAGTTCTACTCTAAAAAGCAATATAATTTACTGGGAAAGCATCCTTTGTGAAGTTTTGAGTCAAAATAAAAAAAGTGTACAGCAGAGGGAGCTGGGGAGCATTTTTAAGCAATAAAAACAGCAAATGAGTGTAAAACTCCAACCAAAGCTTTGGGATTCAAACCACTGCCTGTAACTAAAATAACGGGGAGCGTTATACTCTAAAAAACATGAGACTTTACTGGGAAAGCATCCTTTGTGAAGTTATGAATTACAATAACAAAAGTGAACAGCAGAGGGAGCTGGGGAGAATTTTTAAGTCATAAAAACTGCAAATGTGTGTAAAATTCCAACCAAAGCTTTGGGATTCAAACCACTGCCTCTAACGAGTATCAAGGGGAGAGTTCTACTCTAAAAAGCAAGAGAATTTACTGGGAAAGCATCCTTTGTGAATTTATAAGTGAAAATAAAAAAAGTGTACAGCAGGCGCTGGGAACCATTTTTAAGCAATAAAAACCGCAAATGTGTGTAAAACTCCAACCAAAGCTTTGGGATTCAAACCACTGCCTGTAACTAGTATCAAGGGGAGAGGTCTACTCTAAAAAGCAAGAGAATTTACTGGGGAAGCATCCTTTGTGAAGTTTTGAGTCAAAATAAAAAAAGTGTACAGCAGGCGCTGGGAAGCATTTTTAAGCAATAAAAACAGCAAATGTGTGTAAAACTCCAACCAAAGCTTTGGGATTCAAACCACTGCCTGTAACTAGTATCAAGGGGAGAGTTCTACTCTAAAAAGCAAGATAATTTACTGGGAAAGCATCCTTTGTGAAGTTTTGAGTTACAATAAAAAAAGTGTACAGCAGAGGGAGCTGGGAAGCATTTTTAAGCAATAAAAACAGCAAATGAGTGTAAAACTCCAACCAAAGCTTTGGGATTCAAACCACTGCCTGTAACTAGTATAAAGGGGAGAGTGTTACTCAAAAAAGCAAGAGAATTTACTTGGAAAGCATCCTTTGTGAAGTTATGAGTCAAAATAAAAAAAGTGTACAGCAGGCGCTGGGAAGCATTTTTAAGCAATAAAAACAGCAAATGTGTGTAAAACTCCAACCAAAGCTTTGGGATTCACACCACTGCCTGTAACTAGTATAAAGGGGATAGTTTTACTCTAAAAAGCAAGAGAATTTACTAGGAAAGCATCTTTGTGAAGTTATGAGTTACAATAAAAAAAGTGTACAGCAGAGGGAGCTGGGGAGCATTTTTAAGTCATAAAAACAGCAAATGTGTGTAAAACTCCAACCAAAGCTTTGGGATTCAAACCACTCCCTGTAACTAGTAGCAAGGGGAGAGTTCTACTCTAAAAAGCAAGAGACTTTACTGGGAAAGCATCCTTTGTGAATTTATAAGTGAAAATAAAAAAAGTGTACAGCAGGTGCTGGTAAGCATTTTTAAGCAATAAAAACAGCAAATGTGTGTCAAACTCCAACCATAGTTTGGGATTTAAACCACTGCCTGTAACTAGTATAAAGGGGAGAGTTTTACTCAAAAAAGCAAGAGAATTTACTGGGAAAGCATCTTTGTGAAGTTATGAGTTACAATAAAAAATGTGTAGAGCAGAGGGAGCTGGGGAGCATTTTTAAGTCATAAAAACAGCAAATGTGTGTAAAACTCCAACTAAAGCTTTGGGATTCAAACCACTGCCTGTAACTAGTATAAAGGGGAGAGTTTTACTCAAAAAAAGCAAGAGAATTTACTGGGAAAGCATCTTTGCGAAGTTATGAGTTACAATAAAAAATGTGTAGAGCAGAGGGAGCTGGGGAGCATTTTTAAGTCATAAAAACAGCAAATGTGTGTAAAACTCCAACCAAAGCTTTGGGATTCAAACCACTGCCTGTAACTAGTATAAAGGGGAGAGTTTTACTCGAAAAATCAAGAGACTTTACTGGGAAAGCATCCTTTGTGAAGTTATAAGTGAAAATAAAAAAAAGTGTACAGCAGGTGCTGGGAAGCATTTTTAAGCAATAAAAACTGCAAATGTTTGTAAAACTCGAACCAAAGCTTTGGGATTCAAACCACTGCCTGTGACTAGTATGAAGGGGAGAGTTTTATTCTCAAAAGCAAGAGAATTTACTGGGAAAGCATCCTTTGTGAAGTTATGAGTTACAATAAAAAAAGTGTACAGCAGAGGGAGCTGGGAAGCATTTTTAAGCAATAAAAACTGCAAATGTGTGTAAAACTCCAACCAAAGCTTTGGGATTCAAACCACTGCCTGTAACTAGTATAAAGGGGAGAGTGTTACTCAAAAAAGCAAGAGAATTTACTTGGAAAGCATCCTTTGTGAAGTTATGAGTCAAAATAAAAAAAGTGTACAGCAGGCGCTGGGAAGCATTTTTAAGCAATAAAAACAGCAAATGTGTGTAAAACTCCAACCAAAGCTTTGGGATTCACACCACTGCCTGTAACTAGTATAAAGGGGATAGTTTTACTCAAAAAAGCAAGAGAATTTACTAGGAAAGCATCTTTGTGAAGTTATGAGTTACAATAAAAAAAGTGTACAGCAGAGGGAGCTGGGGAGCATTTTTAAGTCATAAAAACAGCAAATGTGTGTAAAACTCCAACCAAAGCTTTGGGATTCAAACCACTCCCTGTAACTAGTAGCAAGGGGAGAGTTCTACTCTAAAAAGCAAGAGACTTTACTGGGAAAGCATCCTTTGTGAATTTATAAGTGAAAATAAAAAAAGTGTACAGCAGGTGCTGGTAAGCATTTTTAAGCAATAAAAACAGCAAATGTGTGTCAAACTCCAACCATAGCTTTGGGATTTAAACCACTGCCTGAAACTAGTATAAAGGGGAGAGTTTTACTCAAAAAAGCAAGAGAATTTACTGTGAAAGCATCTTTGTGAAGTTATGAGTTACAATAAAAAATGTGTAGAGCAGAGGGAGCTGGGGAGCATTTTTAAGTCATAAAAACAGCAAATGTGTGTAAAACTCCAACCAAAGCTTTGGGATTCAAACCACTGCCTGTAACTAGTATAAAGGGGAGAGTTTTACTCAAAAAAAGCAAGAGAATTTACTGGGAAAGCATCTTTGCGAAGTTATGAGTTACAATAAAAAATGTGTAGAGCAGAGGGAGCTGGGGAGCATTTTTAAGTCATAAAAACAGCAAATGTGTGTAAAACTCCAACCAAAGCTTTGGGATTCAAACCACTGCCTGTAACTAGTATAAAGGGGAGAGTTTTACTCGAAAAATCAAGAGACTTTACTGGGAAAGCATCCTTTGTGAAGTTATAAGTGAAAATAAAAAAAGTGTACAGCAGGTGCTGGGAAGCATTTTTAAGCAATAAAAACTGCAAATGTTTGTAAAACTCGAACCAAAGCTTTGGGATTCAAACCACTGCCTGTGACTAGTATGAAGGGGAGAGTTTTATTCTCAAAAGCAAGAGAATTTACTGGGAAAGCATCCTTTGTGAAGTTATGAGTTACAATAAAAAAAGTGTACAGCAGAGGGAGCTGGGAAGCATTTTTAAGCAATAAAAACTGCAAATGTGTGTAAAACTCCAACCAAAGCTTTGGGATTCAAACCACTGCCTGTAACTAGTATAAAGGGGAGAGTGTTACTCAAAAAAGCAAGAGAATTTACTTGGAAAGCATCCTTTGTGAAGTTATGAGTCAAAATAAAAAAAGTGTACAGCAGGCGCTGGGAAGCATTTTTAAGCAATAAAAACAGCAAATGTGTGTAAAACTCCAACCAAAGCTTTGGGATTCACACCACTGCCTGTAACTAGTATAAAGGGGATAGTTTTACTCAAAAAAGCAAGAGAATTTACTAGGAAAGCATCTTTGTGAAGTTATGAGTTACAATAAAAAAAGTGTACAGCAGAGGGAGCTGGGGAGCATTTTTAAGTCATAAAAACAGCAAATGTGTGTAAAACTCCAACCAAAGCTTTGGGATTCAAACCACTGCTTGTAACTCGGATAAAGGGGAGAGTTCAACTCGAAAAGGCAAGAGAATTTACTGGGAAAGCATCCTTTGTGAAGTTATGAGTTAAAATAAAAAAAGTGTACAGCAGGTGCTGGGAAGCATTTTTAAGCAATAAAAACTGCAGATGTGTGTAAAACTCCAACCAAAGCTTTGGGATTCAAACCACTGCCTGTAACTAGTATAAAGGGGAGAGTTTTACTCTAAAATGCAAGAGAATTTACTGGGAAAGCATCCTTTGTGAAGTTATGAGTCAAAATGAAAAAGTTTCAGCAATAAAAACTGCAAATGTTTGTAAAACTCCAACCAAAGCTTTGGGATTCAAACCACTGCCTGTAACTAGTATACAGGGGTGAGTTTTACTCTAAAATGCAAGAGAATTTAATTGGAAAGCATCCTTTGTGAAGTTATGAGTCAAAATAAAAAAATTGTACAGCATGCGCTGGGAAGCATTTTTAAGCAATAAAAACAGCAAATGTGTGTAAAACTCCAACCAAAGCTTTGGGAATCAAACCACTCCCTGTAACTAGTATCAAGGGGAGAGTTCTACGCTAAAAAGCAAGATACTTTACTGGGAAAGCATCCTTTGTGAATTTATAAGTGAAAATAAAAAAAGTGTACAGCAGGCGCTGGGAAGCATTTTTAAGCGATAAAAACTGCAAATGTGTGTAAAACCCCAACCAAAGCTTTGGGATTCAAACCACTGCCTGTAACTAGGATAACGGGGAGAGTTTTACTCCAAAAAAACAAGAGACTTTCCTGGGAAAGCATCCTTTTTGAAGTTATTAGTCAAAATAAAAAAACGTGTACAGCAGGCGCTGGGAAGCATTTTTCAGCAATAAAAACAACACGTGTGTAAAACTCCAACCAAAGCTTTGGGATTCAAACCACTGCCTGTAACTAGTATAACGGGGAGAGTTATACTCTAAAAAACAAGAGACTTTACTGGGAAAGCATCCTTTGTGAAGTTATGAGTTACAATAAAAAAAAGTGTACAGCAGAGGGAGCTGGGAAGCATTTTTAAGCAATAAAAACTGCAAATGTGTGTAAAACTCCAACCAAAGCTTTGGGATTCAAACCACTGCCTGTAACTAGGATAACGGGGAGAGTTATACTCCCAAAAAAAAAAAAGACTTTCCTGGGAAAGCATCCTTTTTGAAGTTATTATTCAAAATAAAAAAAAGTGTACAGCAGGCGCTGGGAAGCATTTTTAAGCAATAAAAACAACAAATGTGTGTAAAACTCCAACCAAAGCTTTGGGATTCAAACCAATGCCTGTAACTAGTATAAATGGGAGAGTTCTCTTCGAAAAAGCAAGAGAATTTACTGGGAAAGCATCCTTTGTGAAGTTATCAGTGAAAATAAAAAAAGTGTACAGCAGGCGCTGGGAAGCATTTCTCAGCAATAAAAACTGCAAATGTGTGTAAAACATCAACCAAAGCTTTGGGATTCAAACCACTGTCTGTAACTAGTATTACGGGGAGAGTTATACTATAAAAAACAAGAGACTTTACTGGGAAAGTATCCTTTGTGAAGTTATGAGTCAAAATAAATAAAATTCTACAGCAGGCGCTGGGAAGCATTTTTAAGTCATAAAAACAGCAAATGTGTGTAAAACTCCAACCAAAGCTTTGGGATTCAAACCACTGCCTCTAACGAGTATCAAGGGGAGAGTTCTACTCTAAAAAGCAAGAAACTTTACTGGGAAAGCATCCTTTGTGAATTTACAAGTGAAAATAAAAAAAGTGTACAGCAGGCGCTGGGAAGCATTTTTAAGCAATAAAAACAGCAAATGTGTGTAAAACTCCAACCAAAGCTTTGGGATTCAAACCACTGCCTGTAACTAGTATCAAGGGGAGAGTTCTACTCTAAAAAGCAATATAATTTACTGGGAAAGCATCCTTTGTGAAGTTTTGAGTCAAAATAAAAAAAGTGTACAGCAGAGGGAGCTGGGGAGCATTTTTAAGCAATAAAAACAGCAAATGAGTGTAAAACTCCAACCAAAGCTTTGGGATTCAAACCACTGCCTGTAACTAAAATAACGGGGAGCGTTATACTCTAAAAAACATGAGACTTTACTGGGAAAGCATCCTTTGTGAAGTTATGAATTACAATAACAAAAGTGAACAGCAGAGGGAGCTGGGGAGAATTTTTAAGTCATAAAAACAGCAAATGTGTGTAAAATTCCAACCAAAGCTTTGGGATTCAAACCACTGCCTCTAACGAGTATCAAGGGGAGAGTTCTACTCTAAAAAGCAAGAGAATTTACTGGGAAAGCATCCTTTGTGAATTTATAAGTGAAAATAAAAAAAGTGTACAGCAGGCGCTGGGAACCATTTTTAAGCAATAAAAACCGCAAATGTGTGTAAAACTCCAACCAAAGCTTTGGGATTCAAACCACTCCCTGTAACTAGTAGCAAGGGGAGAGTTCTACTCTAAAAAGCAAGAGACTTTACTGGGAAAGCATCCTTTGTGAATTTATAAGTGAAAATAAAAAAAGTGTACAGCAGGCGCTGGGAACCATTTTTAAGCAATAAAAACAGCAAATGTGTGTAAAACTCCAACCAAAGCTTTGGGATTCAAACCACTGCCTGTAACTAGTATCAAGGGGAGAGGTCTACTCTAAAAAGCAAGAGAATTTACTGGGGAAGCATCCTTTGTGAAGTTTTGAGTCAAAATAAAAAAAGTGTACAGCAGGCGCTGGGAAGCATTTTTAAGCAATAAAAACAGCAAATGTGTGTAAAACTCCAACCAAAGCTTTGGGATTCAAACCACTGCCTGTAACTAGTATCAAGGGGAGAGTTCTACTCTAAAAAGCAAGATAATTTACTGGGAAAGCATCCTTTGTGAAGTTTTGAGTCAAAATAAAAAAAGTGTACAGCAGAGGGAGCTGGGGAGCATTTTTAAGCAATAAAAACAGCAAATGAGTGTAAAACTCCAACCAAAGCTTTGGGATTCAAACCACTGCCTGTAACTAAAATAACGGGGAGAGTTATACTCTAAAAAACATGAGACTTTACTGGGAAAGCATCCTTTGTGAAGTTATGAATTACAATAACAAAAGTGAACAGCAGAGGGAGCTGGGGAGAATTTTTAAGTCATAAAAACAGCAAATGTGTGTAAAATTCCAACCAAAGCTTTGGGATTCAAACCACTGCCTCTAACGAGTATCAAGGGGAGAGTTCTACTCTAAAAAGCAAGAGAATTTACTGGGAAAGCATCCTTTGTGAATTTATAAGTGAAAATAAAAAAAGTGTACAGCAGGCGCTGGGAACCATTTTTAAGCAATAAAAACAGCAAATGTGTGTAAAACTCCAACCAAAGCTTTGGGATTCAAACCACTCCCTGTAACTAGTAGCAAGGGGAGAGTTCTACTCTAAAAAGCAAGAGACTTTACTGGGAAAGCATCCTTTGTGAATTTATAAGTGAAAATAAAAAAAGTGTACAGCAGGCGCTGGGAACCATTTTTAAGCAATAAAAAGAGCAAATGTGTGTAAAACTCCAACCAAAGCTTTGGTATTCAAACCACTGCCTGTAACTAGTATAAAGGGGAGAGTTTTACTCTAAAAAACAAGCGACTTTACTGGGAAAGCATCCTTTGAGAAGTTATGAATGAAAATAAAAAAAGTGTACAGCAGGTGCTGGGAAGCATTTTTAAGCAATAAAAACTGCAAATGTTTGTAAAACTCGAACCAAAGCTTTGGGATTCAAACCACTGCCTGTGACTAGTATGAAGGGGAGAGTTTTATTCTCAAAAGCAAGAGAATTTACTGGGAAAGCATCCTTTGTGAAGTTATGAGTCAAAATAAAAAAAGTGTACAGCAGGCGCTGGGAAGCATTTTTAAGCAATAAAAACAGCAAATGTGTGTAAAACTCCAACCAAAGCTTTGGGATTCACACCACTGCCTGTAACTAGTATAAAGGGGATAGTTTTACTCAAAAAAGCAAGAGAATTTACTGGGAAAGCATCTTTGTGAAGTTATGAGTTACAATAAAAAAAGTGTAGAGCAGAGGGAGCTGGGGAGCATTTTTATGTCATAAAAACAGCAAATGTGTGTAAAACTCCAACCAAAGCTTTGGGATTCAAACCAATGCTTGTAACTCGGATAAAGGGGAGAGTTCAACTCGAAAAGGCAAGAGAATTTACTGGGAAAGCATCCTTTGTGAAGTTATGAGTTAAAATAAAAAAAGTGTACAGCAGGTGCTGGGAAGCATTTTTAAGCAATAAAAACTGCAGATGTGTGTAAAACTCCAACCAAAGCTTTGGGATTCAAACCACTGCCTGTAACTCGTATACAGGGGTGAGTTTTACTCTAAAATGCAAGAGAATTTAATTGGAAAGCATCCTTTGTGAAGTTATGAGTCAAAATAAAAAAATTGTCCAGCATGCGCTGGGAAGCATTGTTAAGCAATAAAAACAGCAAATGTGTGTAAAACTCCAACCAAAGCTTTGGGAATCAAACCACTCCCTGTAACTAGTATCAAGGGGAGAGTTCTACGCTAAAAAGCAAGATACTTTACTGGGAAAGCATCCTTTGTGAATTTATAAGTGAAAATAAAAAAAGTGTACAGCAGGCGCTGGGAAGCATTTTTAAGCGATAAAAACTGCAAATGTGTGTAAAACTCCAACCAAAGCTTTGGGATTCAAACCACTGCCTGTAACTAGTATAACGGGGAGAGTTATACTCGAAAAAACAAGAGACTTTACTGGGAAAGCATCCTTTGTGAAGTTATGAGTTACAATAAAAAAAAGTGTACAGCAGAGGGAGCTGGGAAGCATTTTTAAGCAATAAAAACTGCAAATGTGTGTAAAACTCCAACCAAAGCTTTGGGATTCAAACCACTGCCTGTAACTAGGATAACGGGGAGAGTTATACTCCAAAAAAAAAAAAAGACTTTCCTGGGAAAGCATCCTTTTTGAAGTTATTATTCAAAATAAAAAAAAGTGTACAGCAGGCGCTGGGAAGCATTTTTAAGCAATAAAAACAACAAATGTGTGTAAAACTCCAACCAAAGCTTTGGGATTCAAACCAATGCCTTTAACTAGTATAAAGGGGAGAGTTCTCTTCGAAAAAGCAAGAGAATTTACTGGGAAAGCATCCTTTGTGAAGTTATCAGTGAAAATAAAAAAAGTGTACAGCAGGCGCTGGGAAGCATTTCTCAGCAATAAAAACTGCAAATGTGTGTAAAACATCAACCAAAGCTTTGGGATTCAAACCACTGTCTGTAACTAGTATTACGGGGAGAGTTATACTATAAAAAACAAGAGACTTTACTGGGAAAGTATCCTTTGTGAAGTTATGAGTCAAAATAAATAAAATTCTACAGCAGGCGCTGGGAAGCATTTTTAAGTCATAAAAACAGCAAATGTGTGTAAAACTCCAACCAAAGCTTTGGGATTCAAACCACTCCCTGTAACTAGTATCAAGGGGAGAGTTCTACTCTAAAAAGCAAGAAACTTTACTGGGAAAGCATCCTTTGTGAATTTACAAGTGAAAATAAAAAAAGTGTACAGCAGGCGCTGGGAAGCATTTTTAAGCAATAAAAACAGCAAATGTGTGTAAAACTCCAACCAAAGCTTTGGGATTCAAACCACTGCCTGTAACTAGTATCAAGGGGAGAGTTCTACTCTAAAAAGCAAGATAATTTACTGGGAAAGCATCCTTTGTGAAGTTTTGAGTCAAAATAAAAAAAGTGTACAGCAGAGGGAGCTGGGGAGCATTTTTAAGCAATAAAAACAGCAAATGAGTGTAAAACTCCAACCAAAGCTTTGGGATTCAAACCACTGCCTGTAACTAAAATAACGGGGAGAGTTATACTCTAAAAAACATGAGACTTTACTGGGAAAGCATCCTTTGTGAAGTTATGAATTACAATAACAAAAGTGAACAGCAGAGGGAGCTGGGGAGAATTTTTAAGTCATAAAAACAGCAAATGTGTGTAAAATTCCAACCAAAGCTTTGGGATTCAAACCACTGCCTCTAACGAGTATCAAGGGGAGAGTTCTACTCTAAAAAGCAAGAGAATTTACTGGGGAAGCATCCTTTGTGAATTTATAAGTGAAAATAAAAAAAGTGTACAGCAGGCGCTGGGAACCATTTTTAAGCAATAAAAACCGCAAATGTGTGTAAAACTCCAACCAAAGCTTTGGGATTCAAACCACTCCCTGTAACTAGTAGCAAGGGGAGAGTTCTACTCTAAAAAGCAAGAGACTTTACTGGGAAAGCATCCTTTGTGAATTTATAAGTGAAAATAAAAAAAGTGTACAGCAGGCGCTGGGAAGCATTTTTAAGCAATAAAAACAGCAAATGTGTGTAAAACTCCAACCAAAGCTTTGGGATTCAAACCACTGCCTGTAACTAGTATCAAGGGGAGAGTTCTACTCTAAAAAGCAAGATAATTTACTGGGAAAGCATCCTTTGTGAAGTTTTGAGTCAAAATAAAAAAAAGTGTACAGCAGAGGGAGCTGGGGAGCATTTTTAAGCAATAAAAACAGCAAATGAGTGTAAAACTCCAACCAAAGCTTTGGGATTCAAACCACTGCCTGTAACTAAAATAACGGGGAGAGTTATACTCTAAAAAACATGAGACTTTACTGGGAAAGCATCCTTTGTGAAGTTATGAATTACAATAACAAAAGTGAACAGCAGAGGGAGCTGGGGAGAATTTTTAAGTCATAAAAACAGCAAATGTGTGTAAAATTCCAACCAAAGCTTTGGGATTCAAACCACTGCCTCTAACGAGTACCAAGGGGAGAGTTCTACTCTAAAAAGCAAGAGAATTTACTGGGAAAGCATCCTTTGTGAATTTATAAGTGAAAATAAAAAAAGTGTACAGCAGGCGCTGGGAACCATTTTTAAGCAATAAAAACCGCAAATGTGTGTAAAACTCCAACCAAAGCTTTGGGATTCAAACCACTCCCTGTAACTAGTAGCAAGGGGAGAGTTCTACTCTAAAAAGCAAGAGACTTTACTGGGAAAGCATCCTTTGTGAATTTATAAGTGAAAATAAAAAAAGTGTACAGCAGGCGCTGGGAAGCATTTTTAAGCAATAAAAACAGCAAATGTGTGTAAAACTCCAACCAAAGCTTTGGGATTCAAACCACTGCCTGTAACTAGTATCAAGGGGAGAGTTCTACTCTAAAAAGCAAGATAATTTACTGGGAAAGAATCCTTTGTGAAGTTTTGAGTCAAAATAAAAAAAGTGTACAGCAGAGGGAGCTGGGGAGCATTTTTAAGCAATAAAAACAGCAAATGAGTGTAAAACTCCAACCAAAGCTTTGGGATTCAAACCACTGCCTGTAACTAAAATAACGGGGAGAGTTATACTCTAAAAAACATGAGACTTTACTGGGAAAGCATCCTTTGTGAAGTTATGAATTACAATAACAAAAGTGAACAGCAGAGGGAGCTGGGGAGAATTTTTAAGTCATAAAAACAGCAAATGTGTGTAAAATTCCAACCAAAGCTTTGGGATTCAAACCACTGCCTCTAACGAGTACCAAGGGGAGAGTTCTACTCTAAAAAGCAAGAGAATTTACTGGGAAAGCATCCTTTGTGAATTTATAAGTGAAAATAAAAAAAGTGTACAGCAGGCGCTGGGAACCATTTTTAAGCAATAAAAACAGCAAATGTGTGTAAAACTCCAACCAAAGCTTTGGGATTCAAACCACTCCCTGTAACTAGTAGCAAGGGGAGAGTTCTACTCTAAAAAGCAAGAAACTTTACTGGGAAAGCATCCTTTGTGAATTTACAAGTGAAAATAAAAAAAGTGTACAGCAGGCGCTGGGAAGCATTTTTAAGCAATAAAAACAGCAAATGTGTGTAAAACTCCAACCAAAGCTTTGGGATTCAAACCACTGCCTGTAACTAGTATCAAGGGGAGAGTTCTACTCTAAAAAGCAAGATAATTTACTGGGAAAGCATCCTTTGTGAAGTTTTGAGTCAAAATAAAAAAAGTGTACAGCAGAGGGAGCTGGGGAGCATTTTTAAGCAATAAAAACAGCAAATGAGTGTAAAACTCCAACCAAAGCTTTGGGATTCAAACCACTGCCTGTAACTAAAATAACGGGGAGAGTTATACTCTAAAAAACATGAGACTTTACTGGGAAAGCATCCTTTGTGAAGTTATGAATTACAATAACAAAAGTGAACAGCAGAGGGAGCTGGGGAGAATTTTTAAGTCATAAAAACAGCAAATGTGTGTAAAATTCCAACCAAAGCTTTGGGATTCAAACCACTGCCTCTAACGAGTATCAAGGGGAGAGTTCTACTCTAAAAAGCAAGAGAATTTACTGGGGAAGCATCCTTTGTGAATTTATAAGTGAAAATAAAAAAAGTGTACAGCAGGCGCTGGGAACCATTTTTAAGCAATAAAAACCGCAAATGTGTGTAAAACTCCAACCAAAGCTTTGGGATTCAAACCACTCCCTGTAACTAGTAGCAAGGGGAGAGTTCTACTCTAAAAAGCAAGAGACTTTACTGGGAAAGCATCCTTTGTGAATTTATAAGTGAAAATAAAAAAAGTGTACAGCAGGCGCTGGGAAGCATTTTTAAGCAATAAAAACAGCAAATGTGTGTAAAACTCCAACCAAAGCTTTGGGATTCAAACCACTGCCTGTAACTAGTATCAAGGGGAGAGTTCTACTCTAAAAAGCAAGATAATTTACTGGGAAAGCATCCTTTGTGAAGTTTTGAGTCAAAATAAAAAAAAGTGTACAGCAGAGGGAGCTGGGGAGCATTTTTAAGCAATAAAAACAGCAAATGAGTGTAAAACTCCAACCAAAGCTTTGGGATTCAAACCACTGCCTGTAACTAAAATAACGGGGAGAGTTATACTCTAAAAAACATGAGACTTTACTGGGAAAGCATCCTTTGTGAAGTTATGAATTACAATAACAAAAGTGAACAGCAGAGGGAGCTGGGGAGAATTTTTAAGTCATAAAAACAGCAAATGTGTGTAAAATTCCAACCAAAGCTTTGGGATTCAAACCACTGCCTCTAACGAGTACCAAGGGGAGAGTTCTACTCTAAAAAGCAAGAGAATTTACTGGGAAAGCATCCTTTGTGAATTTATAAGTGAAAATAAAAAAAGTGTACAGCAGGCGCTGGGAACCATTTTTAAGCAATAAAAACCGCAAATGTGTGTAAAACTCCAACCAAAGCTTTGGGATTCAAACCACTCCCTGTAACTAGTAGCAAGGGGAGAGTTCTACTCTAAAAAGCAAGAGACTTTACTGGGAAAGCATCCTTTGTGAATTTATAAGTGAAAATAAAAAAAGTGTACAGCAGGCGCTGGGAAGCATTTTTAAGCAATAAAAACAGCAAATGTGTGTAAAACTCCAACCAAAGCTTTGGGATTCAAACCACTGCCTGTAACTAGTATCAAGGGGAGAGTTCTACTCTAAAAAGCAAGATAATTTACTGGGAAAGAATCCTTTGTGAAGTTTTGAGTCAAAATAAAAAAAGTGTACAGCAGAGGGAGCTGGGGAGCATTTTTAAGCAATAAAAACAGCAAATGAGTGTAAAACTCCAACCAAAGCTTTGGGATTCAAACCACTGCCTGTAACTAAAATAACGGGGAGAGTTATACTCTAAAAAACATGAGACTTTACTGGGAAAGCATCCTTTGTGAAGTTATGAATTACAATAACAAAAGTGAACAGCAGAGGGAGCTGGGGAGAATTTTTAAGTCATAAAAACAGCAAATGTGTGTAAAATTCCAACCAAAGCTTTGGGATTCAAACCACTGCCTCTAACGAGTACCAAGGGGAGAGTTCTACTCTAAAAAGCAAGAGAATTTACTGGGAAAGCATCCTTTGTGAATTTATAAGTGAAAATAAAAAAAGTGTACAGCAGGCGCTGGGAACCATTTTTAAGCAATAAAAACAGCAAATGTGTGTAAAACTCCAACCAAAGCTTTGGGATTCAAACCACTCCCTGTAACTAGTAGCAAGGGGAGAGTTCTACTCTAAAAAGCAAGAGACTTTACTGGGAAAGCATCCTTTGTGAATTTATAAGTGAAAATAAAAAAAGTGTACAGCAGGCGCTGGGAACCATTTTTAAGCAATAAAAACAGCAAATGTGTGTAAAACTCCAACCAAAGCTTTGGTATTCAAACCACTGCCTGTAACTAGTATAAAGGGGAGAGTTTTACTCTAAAAAACAAGCGACTTTACTGGGAAAGCATCCTTTGAGAAGTTATGAATGAAAATAAAAAAAGTGTACAGCAGGTGCTGGGAAGCATTTTTAAGCAATAAAAACTGCAAATGTTTGTAAAACTCGAACCAAAGCTTTGGGATTCAAACCACTGCCTGTGACTAGTATGAAGGGGAGAGTTTTATTCTCAAAAGCAAGAGAATTTACTGGGAAAGCATCCTTTGTGAAGTTATGAGTTACAATAAAAAAAGTGTACAGCAGAGGGAGCTGGGAAGCATTTTTAAGCAATAAAAACTGCAAATGTGTGTAAAACTCCAACCAAAGCTTTGGGATTCAAACCACTGCCTGTAACTAGTATAAAGGGGAGAGTGTTACTCAAAAAAGCAAGAGAATTTACTTGGAAAGCATCCTTTGTGAAGTTATGAGTCAAAAAAAAAAAAGTGTACAGCAGGCGCTGGGAAGCATTTTTAAGCAATAAAAACAGCAAATGTGTGTAAAACTCCAACCAAAGCTTTGGGATTCACACCACTGCCTGTAACTAGTATAAAGGGGATAGTTTTACTCAAAAAAGCAAGAGAATTTACTGGGAAAGCATCTTTGTGAAGTTATGAGTTACAATAAAAAAAGTGTAGAGCAGAGGGAGCTGGGGAGCATTTTTAAGTCATAAAAACAGCAAATGTGTGTAAAACTCCAACCAAAGCTTTGGGATTCAAACCACTGCTTGTAACTCGGATAAAGGGGAGAGTTCAACTCGAAAAGGCAAGAGAATTTACTGGGAAAGCATCCTTTGTGAAGTTATGAGTTAAAATAAAAAAAGTGTACAGCAGGTGCTGGGAAGCATTTTTAAGCAATACAAACTGCAGATGTGTGTAAAACTCCAACCAAAGCTTTGGGATTCAAACCACTGCCTGTAACTAGTATAAAGGGGAGAGTTTTACTCTAAAATGCAAGAGAATTTACTTGGAAAGCATCCTTTGTGAAGTTATGAGTCAAAATGAAAAAGTTTCAGCAATAAAAACTGCAAATGTTTGTAAAACTCCAACCAAAGCTTTGGGATTCAAACCACTGCCTGTAACTAGTATACAGGGGTGAGTTTTACTCTAAAATGCAAGAGAATTTAATTGGAAAGCATCATTTGTGAAGTTATGAGTCAAAATAAAAAAAATTGTCCAGCATGCGCTGGGAAGCATTGTTAAGCAATAAAAACAGCAAATGTGTGTAAAACTCCAACCAAAGCTTTGGGAATCAAACCACTCCCTGTAACTAGTATCAAGGGGAGAGTTCTACGCTAAAAAGCAAGATACTTTACTGGGAAAGCATCCTTTGTGAATTTATAAGTGAAAATAAAAAAAGTGTACAGCAGGCGCTGGGAAGCATTTTTAAGCGATAAAAACTGCAAATGTGTGTAAAACTCCAACCAAAGCTTTGGGATTCAAACCACTGCCTGTAACTAGGATAACGGGGAGAGTTTTACTCCAAAAAAACAAGAGACTTTCCTGGGAAAGCATCCTTTTTGAAGTTATTAGTCAAATTAAAAAAACGTGTACAGCAGGCGCTGGGAAGCATTTTTCAGCAATAAAAACAACACATGTGTGTAAAACTCCAACCAAAGCTTTGGGATTCAAACCACTGCCTGTAACTAGTATAACGGGGAGAGTTATACTCTAAAAAACAAGAGACTTTACTGGGAAAGCATCCTTTGTGAAGTTATGAGTTACAATAAAAAAAAGTGTACAGCAGAGGGAGCTGGGAAGCATTTCTCAGCAATAAAAACTGCAAATGTGTGTAAAACATCAACCAAAGCTTTGGGATTCAAACCACTGTCTGTAACTAGTATTACGGGGAGAGTTATACTATAAAAAACAAGAGACTTTACTGGGAAAGTATCCTTTGTGAAGTTATGAGTCAAAATAAATAAAATTCTACAGCAGGCGCTTGGAAGCATTTTTAAGTCATAAAAAACAGCAAATGTGTGTAAAACTCCAACCAAAGCTTTGGGATTCAAACCACTCCCTGTAACTAGTATCAAGGGGAGAGTTCTACTCTAAAAAGCAAGAAACTTTACTGGGAAAGCATCCTTTGTGAAGTTATGAATTACAATAACAAAAGTGAACAGCAGAGGGAGCTGGGGAGAATTTTTAAGTCATAAAAACAGCAAATGTGTGTAAAATTCCAACCAAAGCTTTGGGATTCAAACCACTGCCTCTAACGAGTATCAAGGGGAGAGTTCTACTCTAAAAAGCAAGAGAATTTACTGGGGAAGCATCCTTTGTGAATTTATAAGTGAAAATAAAAAAAGTGTACAGCAGGCGCTGGGAACCATTTTTAAGCAATAAAAACCGCAAATGTGTGTAAAACTCCAACCAAAGCTTTGGGATTCAAACCACTCCCTGTAACTAGTAGCAAGGGGAGAGTTCTACTCTAAAAAGCAAGAGACTTTACTGGGAAAGCATCCTTTGTGAATTTATAAGTGAAAATAAAAAAAGTGTACAGCAGGCGCTGGGAACCATTTTTAAGCAATAAAAACAGCAAATGTGTGTAAAACTCCAACCAAAGCTTTGGGATTCAAACCACTGCCTGTAACTAGTATCAAGGGGAGAGGTCTACTCTAAAAAGCAAGAGAATTTACTGGGGAAGCATCCTTTGTGAAGTTTTGAGTCAAAATAAAAAAAGTGTACAGCAGGCGCTGGGAAGCATTTTTAAGCAATAAAAACAGCAAATGTGTGTAAAACTCCAACCAAAGCTTTGGGATTCAAACCACTGCCTGTAACTAGTATCAAGGGGAGAGTTCTACTCTAAAAAGCAAGATAATTTACTGGAAAAGCATCCTTTGTGAAGTTTTGAGTCAAAATAAAAAAAGTGTACAGCAGAGGGAGCTGGGGAGCATTTTTAAGCAATAAAAACAGCAAATGAGTGTAAAACTCCAACCAAAGCTTTGGGATTCAAACCACTGCCTGTAACTAAAATAACGGAGAGAATTATAATCTAAAAAACATGAGACTTTACTGGGAAAGCATCCTTTGTGAAGTTATGAATTACAATAACAAAAGTGAACAGCAGAGGGAGCTGGGGAGAATTTTTAAGTCATAAAAACAGCAAATGTGTGTAAAATTCCAACCAAAGCTTTGGGATTCAAACCACTGCCTCTAACGAGTACCAAGGGGAGAGTTCTACTCTAAAAAGCAAGAGAATTTACTGGGAAAGCATCCTTTGTGAATTTATAAGTGAAAATAAAAAAAGTGTACAGCAGGCGCTGGGAACCATTTTTAAGCAATAAAAACAGCAAATGTGTGTAAAACTCCAACCAAACCTTTGGGATTCAAACCACTCCCTGTAACTAGTAGCAAGGGGAGAGTTCTACTCTAAAAAGCAAGAGACTTTACTGGGAAAGCATCCTTTGTGAATTTATAAGTGAAAATAAAAAAAGTGTACAGCAGGCGCTGGGAACCATTTTTAAGCAATAAAAACAGCAAATGTGTGTAAAACTCCAACCAAAGCTTTGGGATTCAAACCACTGCCTGTAACTAGTATCAAGGGGAGAGGTCTACTCTAAAAAGCAAGAGAATTTACTGGGGAAGCATCCTTTGTGAAGTTTTGAGTCAAAATAAAAAAAGTGTACAGCAGGCGCTGGGAAGCATTTTTAAGCGATAAAAACTGCAAATGCGTGTAAAACTCCAACCAAAGCTTTGGGATTCAAACCACTGCCTGTAACTCACATAAAGGGGAGAGTTTTACTCTGAAAAGCAAGAGAATTTTCTGGGAAAGCATCCTTTGTGAAGTTATGAGTTACAAAAAAAAAGTGTACAGCAGAGGGAGCTGGGAAGCATTTTTAAGCAATAAAAACTGCAAATGTGTGTAAAACTCCAAACAAAGCTTTGGGATTCAAACCACTGACTGTAACTAGTATAAAGGGGAGAGTTCTACTCGAAAAAGCAAGAGAATTTACTGGGAAAGCATCCTTTGTGAAGTTATGAGTCAAAATAAAAAAAGTGTACAGCAGGTGCTGGGAAGCATTTTTAAGCAATAAAAACTGCAAATGTTTGTAAAACTCGAACCAAAGCTTTGGGATTCAAACCACTGCCTGTGACTAGTATGAAGGGGAGAGTTTTATTCTCAAAAGCAAGAGAATTTACTGGGAAAGCATCCTTTGTGAAGTTATGAGTTACAATAAAAAAAGTGTACAGCAGAGGGAGCTGGGAAGCATTTTTAAGCAATAAAAACTGCAAATGTGTGTAAAACTCCAACCAAAGCTTTGGGATTCAAACCACTGCCTGTAACTAGTATAAAGGGGAGAGTGTTACTCAAAAAAGCAAGAGAATTTACTTGGAAAGCATCCTTTGTGAAGTTATGAGTCAAAATAAAAAAAGTGTACAGCAGGCGCTGGGAAGCATTTTTAAGCAATAAAAACAGCAAATGTGTGTAAAACTCCAACCAAAGCTTTGGGATTCACACCACTGCCTGTAATTAGTATAAAGGGGATAGTTTTACTCAAAAAAGCAAGAGAATTTACTGGGAAAGCATCTTTGTGAAGTTATGAGTTACAATAAAAAAAGTGTAGAGCAGAGGGAGCTGGGGAGCATTTTTAAGTCTTAAAAACAGCAAATGTGTGTAAAACTCCAACCAAAGCTTTGGGATTCAAACCACTGCTTGTAACTCGGATAAAGGGGAGAGTTCAACTCGAAAAGGCAAGAGAATTTACTGGGAAAGCATCCTTTGTGAAGTTATGAGTTAAAATAAAAAAAGTGTACAGCAGGTGCTGGGAAGCATTTTTAAGCAATAAAAACTGCAGATGTGTGTAAAACTCCAACCAAAGCTTTGGGATTCAAACCACTGCCTGTAACTAGTATAAAGGGGAGAGTTTTACTCTAAAATGCAAGAGAATTTACTTGGAAAGCATCCTTTGTGAAGTTATGAGTCAAAATGAAAAAGTTTCAGCAATAAAAACTGCAAATGTTTGTAAAACTCCAACCAAAGCTTTGGGTTTCAAACCACTGCCTGTAACTAGTATACAGGGGTGAGTTTTACTCTAAAATGCAAGAGAATTTAATTGGAAAGCATCCTTTGTGAAGTTATGAGTCAAAATAAAAAAATTGTCCAGCATGCGCTGGGAAGCATTTTTAAGCAATAAAAACAGCAAATGTGTGTAAAACTCCAACCAAAGCTTTGGGAATCAAACCACTCCCTGTAACTAGTATCAAGGGGAGAGTTCTACGCTAAAAAGCAAGATACTTTACTGGGAAAGCATCCTTTGTGAATTTATAAGTGAAAATAAAAAAAGTGTACAGCAGGCGCTGGGAAGCATTTTTAAGCGATAAAAACTGCAAATGTGTGTAAAACTCCAACCAAAGCTTTGGGATTCAAACCACTGCCTGTAACTAGGATAACGGGGAGAGTTTTACTCCAAAAAAACAAGAGACTTTCCTGGGAAAGCATCCTTTTTGAAGTTATTAGTCAAAATAAAAAAACGTGTACAGCAGGCGCTGGGAAGCATTTTTCAGCAATAAAAACAACACATGTATGTAAAACTCCAACCAAAGCTTTGGGATTCAAACCACTGCCTGTAACTAGTATAACGGGGAGAGTTATACTCTAAAAAACAAGAGACTTTACTGGGAAAGCATCCTTTGTGAAGTTATGAGTTACAATAAAAAAAAGTGTTCAGCAGAGGGAGCTGGGAAGCATTTTTAAGCAATAAAAACTGCAAATGTGTGTAAAACTCCAACCAAAGCTTTGGGATTCAAACCACTGCCTGTAACTAGGATAACGGGGAGAGTTATACTCCAAAAAAAAAAAAAGACTTTCCTGGGAAAGCATCCTTTTTGAAGTTATTATTCAAAATAAAAAAAAGTGTACAGCAGGCGCTGGGAAGCATTTTTAAGCAATAAAAACAACAAATGTGTGTAAAACTCCAACCAAAGCTTTGGGATTCAAACCAATGCCTGTAACTAGTATAAAGGGGAGAGTTCTCTTCGAAAAAGCAAGAGAATTTACTGGGAAAGCATCCTTTGTGAAGTTATCAGTGAAAATAAAAAAAGTGTACAGCAGGCGCTGGGAAGCATTTCTCAGCAATACAAACTGCAAATGTGTGTAAAACATCAACCAAAGCGTTGGGATTCAAACCACTGTCTGTAACTAGTATTACGGGGAGAGTTATACTATAAAAAACAAGAGACTTTACTGGGAAAGCATCCTTTGTGAAGTTATGAGTCAAAATAAATAAAATTCTACAGCAGGCGCTGGGAAGCATTTTTAAGTCATAAAAACAGCAAATGTGTGTAAAACTCCAACCAAAGCTTTGGGATTCAAACCACTCCCTGTAACTAGTATCAAGGGGAGAGTTCTACTCTAAAAAGCAAGAAACTTTACTGGGAAAGCATCCTTTGTGAATTTACAAGTGAACATAAAAAAAGTGTACAGCAGGCGCTGGGAAGCATTTTTAAGCAATAAAAACAGCAAATGTGTGTAAAACTCCAACCAAAGCTTTGGGATTCAAACCACTGCCTGTAACTAGTATCAAGGGGAGAGTTCTACTCTAAAAAGCAAGATAATTTACTGGGAAAGCATCCTTTGTGAAGTTTTGAGTCAAAATAAAAAAAGTGTACAGCAGAGGGAGCTGGGGAGCATTTTTAAGCAATAAAAACAGCAAATGAGTGTAAAACTCCAACCAAAGCTTTGGGATTCAAACCACTGCCTGTAACTAAAATAACGGGGAGAGTTATACTCTAAAAAACATGAGACTTTACTGGGAAAGCATCCTTTGTGAAGTTATGAATTACAATAACAAAAGTGAACAGCAGAGGGAGCTGGGGAGAATTTTTAAGTCATAAAAACAGCAAATGTGTGTAAAATTCCAACCAAAGCTTTGGGATTCAAACCACTGCCTCTAACGAGTATCAAGGGGAGAGTGCTATTCTAAAAAGCAAGAGAATTTACTGGGAAAGCATCCTTTGTGAATTCATAAGTGAAAATAAAAAAAGTATACAGCAGGCGCTGGGAACCATTTTTAAGCAATAAAAACAGCAAATGTGTGTAAAACTCCAACCAAAGCTTTGAGATTCAAACCACTCCCTGTAACTAGTAGCAAGGGGAGAGTTCTACTCTAAAAAGCAAGAGACTTTACTGGGAAAGCATCCTTTGTGAATTTATAAGTGAAAATAAAAAAAGTGTACAGCAGGCGCTGTGAACCATTTTTAAGCAATAAAAACAGCAAATGTGTGTAAAACTCCAACCAAAGCTTTGGGATTCAAACCACTGCCTGTAACTAGTATCAAGGGGAGAGGTCTACTCTAAAAAGCAAGAGAATTTACTGGGGAAGCATCCTTTGTGAAGTTTTGAGTCAAAATAAAAAAAGTGTACAGCAGGCGCTGGGAAGCATTTTTAAGCGATAAAAACTGCAAATGTGTGTAAAACTCCAACCAAAGCTTTGTGATTCAAACCACTGCCTGTAACTCACATAAAGGGGAGAGTTTTACTCTGAAAAGCAAGAGAATTTTCTGGGAAAGCATCCTTTGTGAAGTTATGAGTTACAAAAAAAAAGTGTACAGCAGAGGGAGCTGGGAAGCATTTTTAAGCAATAAAAACTGCAAATGTGTGTAAAACTCCAAACAAAGCTTTGGGATTCAAACCACTGACTGTAACTAGTATAAAGGGGAGAGTTCTACTCGAAAAAGCAAGAGAATTTACTGGGAAAGCATCCTTTGTGAAGTTATGAGTCAAAATAAAAAAAAGTGTACAGCAGGCGCTGGGAAGCATTTTCAAGCAATAGAAACTGCAAATGTTTGTAAAACTCCAACCAAAGCTTTGGGATTCAAACCACTGCCTGTAACTAGTATACAGGGTTGAGTTTTACTCTAAAATGCAAGAGAATTTAATTGGAAAGCATCCTTTGTGAAGTTATGAGTCAAAATAAAAAAAATGTACAGCATGCGCTGGGAAGCATTTTTAAGCAATAAAAACAGCAAATGTGTGTAAAACTCCAACCAAAGCTTTGGGAATCAAATCACTCCCTGTAACTAGTATCAAGGGGAGAGTTCTACGCTAAAAAGCAAGATACTTTACTGGGAAAGCATCCTTTGTGAATTTATAAGTGAAAATAAAAAAAGTGTACAGCAGGCGCTGGGAAGCATTTTTAAGCGATAAAAACTGCAAATGTGTGTAAAACTCCAACCAAAGCTTTGGGATTCAAACCACTGCCTGTAACGAGGATAACGGGGAGAGTTTTACTCCAAAAAAACAAGAGACTTTCCTGGGAAAGCATCCTTTTTGAAGTTATTAGTCAAAATAAAAAAACGTGTACAGCAGGCGCTGGGAAGCATTTTTCAGCAATAAAAACAACACGTGTGTAAAACTCTAACCAAAGCTTTGGGATTCAAACCACTGCCTGTAACTAGTATAACGGGGAGAGTTATACTCTAAAAAGCAAGAGACTTTACTGGGAAAGCATCCTTTGTGAATTTATAAGTGAAAATAAAAAAAGTGTACAGCAGGCGCTGGGAACCATTTTTAAGCAATAAAAACAGCAAATGTGTGTAAAACTCCAACCAAAGCTTTGGGATTCAAACCACTGCCTGTAACTAGTATCAAGGGGAGAGGTCTACTCTAAAAAGCAAGAGAATTTACTGGGGAAGCATCCTTTGTGAAGTTTTGAGTCAAAATAAAAAAAGTGTACAGCAGGCGCTGGGAAGCATTTTTAAGCGATAAAAACTGCAAATGTGTGTAAAACTCCAACCAAAGCTTTGGGATTCAAACCACTGCCTGTAACTCACATAAAGGGGAGAGTTTTACTCTGAAAAGCAAGAGAATTTTCTGGGAAAGCATCCTTTGTGAAGTTATGAGTTACAAAAAAAAAGTGTACAGCAGAGGGAGCTGGGAAGCATTTTTAAGCAATAAAAACTGCAAATGTGTGTAAAACTCCAAACAAAGCTTTGGGATTCAAACCACTGACTGTAACTAGTATAAAGGGGAGAGTTCTACTCGAAAAAGCAAGAGAATTTACTGGGAAAGCATCCTTTGTGAAGTTATGAGTCAAAATAAAAAAAAGTGTACAGCAGGCGCTGGGAAGCATTTTCAAGCAATAGAAACTGCAAATGTTTGTAAAACTCCAACCAAAGCTTTGGGATTCAAACCACTGCCTCTAACTCGTATAAAAGGGAGAGTTTTACTCTAAAAAACATGCGACTTTACTGGGAAAGCATCCTTTGAGAAGTTATGAATGAAAATAAAAAAAGTGTACAGCAGGTGCTGGGAAGCATTTTTAAGCAATAAAAACTGCAAATGTTTGTAAAACTCGAACCAAAGCTTTGGGATTCAAACCACTGCCTGTAACTAGTATAAAGGGGAGAGTGTTACTCAAAAAAGCAAGAGAATTTACTGGGAAAGCATCCTTTGTGAAGTTATGAGTTACAATAAAAAAAGTGTACAGCAGAGGGAGCTGGGAAGCATTTTTAAGCAATAAAAACTGCAAATGTGTGTAAAACTCCAACCAAAGCTTTGGGATTCAAACCACTGCCTGTAACTAGTATAAAGGGGAGAGTGTTACTCAAAAAAGCAAGAGAATTTACTTGGAAAGCATCCTTTGTGAAGTTATGAGTCAAAATAAAAAAAAGTGTACAGCAGGCGCTGGGAAGCATTTTTAAGCAATAAAAACAGCAAATGTGTGTAAAACTCCAACCAAAGCTTTGGGATTCACACCACTGCCTGTAATTAGTATAAAGGGGATAGTTTTACTCAAAAAAGCAAGAGAATTTACTGGGAAAGCATCTTTGTGAAGTTATGAGTTACAATAAAAAAAGTGTAGAGCAGAGGGAGCTGGGGAGCATTTTTAAGTCATAAAAACAGCAAATGTGTGTAAAACTCCAACCAAAGCTTTGGGATTCAAACCACTGCTTGTAACTCGGATAAAGGGGAGAGTTCAACTCGAAAAGGCAAGAGAATTTACTGGGAAAGCATCCTTTGTGAAGTTATGAGTGAAGGGAATATAGAATACTTTATATTCTAATATGTAATTCTAACTAGTTTGGAAGAGAATGTGTATTGGAGTATAGGAGTATATTGCAGGAAGGCCCCCAGCGGGGGGTATGTGGCCCCCATCAGGGGGTATTTGGAGACAGATGGCAAAGAAGAAAGGAACTGCAGGGAGCCACTATAAACATTGAATGCAGGAGACATCGGCAGGCGACGTCTGGACCCAGATCAAATAGTCATCATTTGGCCGAACAACGATGACGTCAGATTACGGACCAATCGGACGACAGCGATTCCACACCGGCCTGTTTGAAACATTGTATAAGTCTGGGGGAGAGTCAGATAGTTTTTGTTCTACTACTGTATCTGCTAAGAATAAGTTAGGGTAGTTACGAACCCAGAGCTCTGCAAAATGTATAGACTCCTCTGTCAGGAATAAATTGGTTGCTTTTTATACATTGTTGTGAACGACGTTCTTTCACGAAAACGAACACGCTTGGAACCACGGAAGTTAGGAGATTTTAAAACACAGGTTCCTTCAAATGGTGACCGCGACGTGATCCTGAAGGAACAATAGATAAAAAGACAGAGGAGCGGACAGGAATTCAGTTGGACTGCAAATCTCCCCGGTGCACCGAAATAAAAAAGGTGAGCGGAAGCCTGTTTGAGTATATCACGAATTCTGCGCATTGGAAATTACGAAATTTGGGAGACTTGTGGTACAGTTGTTTTGTTGTCTATAGTTAATAAGACGTTGTGTTGTTAAAATTGCATAATTAAAGTCAGGGTAACGGAGGACCTGACGTCAGGGTAACAAGGGACCTGACAGACCAGGATCAGAGAAAATCCTGGAAGTAGGGTAACAAGGTACATACTTGTCCCGTCGTAGACTGACTTGAAATCGGACGCGGTTTCAAATTGTAACGTTTCGGTAGAAGTTGGGGATTTTGGGACCCCCAAAAACCGATTTAGAATAAGATGAGTGTGCCACCAAAACTCGGGGTTGTGAATTGGACAGTCGAGTGTCGAGGTAATGAATGGGATATGTGTCGGATTTGTGGATTGAAAGAGAAAGGCAGAAAAAGAAACAAACAGGATTAAGAAGTGTGTGGAAAAGAAAAAGGAATGTAAGTTGTTTCACGTAACAGAGAGGTTATTCTGAAAGGAAAAAGATTGTAAAAGTTGGATGCTGCAGGGTGGAGAGAGAATTGAAGGTTGAATAAGAATAAAGAAGAGTGAAAAATTGAGAAGAAAAATTATGAGATTTGTCTGGTGTGCCCTGCCATGGCAGCTGTTACAGCTGTTCAGGAAAAAAAAGAGCGACAAATTCCCCCGCTAAATACAATTTACGGACCTTTCCCACCGCATTCAAAGAGGTGGGTAAATATACAAATTGTCTTTAAAAAATGTTGAGTTTTTACAGAAGCGGCTTCCCGGACTGGCTGCTGTTGGTGTAATTTGGATCCAGGGGCTGAAACGTTTGACGGACGACATGAGACTGGCGTGTGGTGACATAGTGAGACTGATACGCGCCTGTTGCATTTCGGTTCACCAATCGGATGATATTTTGACACGGTCGGGTCTGAATAATGTCGAACCTGAAATTTTATTTGCCCCTTTTGCTCCTATAGTGTTTGCAGTCATCGGCGACATGTTCCCGTCCTCTTCCCCAACGGTGCCGAAGCTTCTGGACGTCAAACCTCTCATGGATCCCAGTTCTCACTTCGAAAATTGTATAACTATTTGGACAGATGAGACCGGGTCACATCCCTCCCGTTTAAGGGAGGCAAATGTTATTTATTGAATAGCTTTACTTGACACCTTGCCGGTGGAAGTTAGGACTGAACTTATTAAAGATCCTGACCTTATGGAAGGGGAAGATAGTTATTTTAATCGTCATGTGTCACACCATTTGAAACTTTTTGTCGACAGACAACACAAAGCATCAGACGAGGTAAAAGATATGCAGGAACAACTTTTGAAGTTGCAAGTAGCCCAAGCCCGTAAATTGGCCACTGACAACAAACTAGAAGAAAAAAAGGACAGAAAAATGGAAGCAGAGAAACAGATGTGGATGGCGCAGGGGTCCACGAGGAGACGAGGCGAAAGTCGTGACAGGGGATTCACCAAAGGGGGCAGGGGAAGCCCTTGCCGACCTCCAACGGACCAAGCGTGCTTCAATTGAGTGGAACCCGGAGAGGCCACACCTCAAAGAGGAGGCTACAAAGCTTCACGAGGGAGAGTTGGGCGCGGCCCGGCAACAGCGTCCGCAGCAGGCTCCACAGCAACAAGAGCCATCTCGCCAGTACTACTGCGATGAGGACTGGTCTGAATGCCCAATGAGCCTGGAGCCAGGGGACGGAGGAATGACGGAGCCTCTGAACCCGTTAAGGGAAGACAACCACCTGAATGAGCTGTGCAGGGGTGCCCATGAGTCTGCCGATTACGACACCATTAAAGACTGAAATTGCTGGACAGACACATGAACATCAGTTTGTCCTCATGAAAAAAGGGCTCCAGTGAACCTGATGGGCAGAGATCTGCTTTATCAAGACCAGGGCTACCATCCTTTGTAGCCCGGATGGACTGACGATACAGTTCCCCGATGGGACCATGATGAACTGTGGACAGAAGTTGTCCTCCGGATGGAACATGATACAACATGAACTTCCGGAAGCAACTGCTGACATATATTGGGCCCGAATAAAACCTGAAACAAAGGAGGGAGGCGGAGTTTACTCGGCCTTCCTGCGGTGGAACCCCTGGATCGACTCTCTTGCCCCCTATCGTCCTCCAAGTGACCCTCTCCATCTCACACTGTTTTATGATAAAAATGACGATTTGGTTTATAGGGAAGCTTTTGAGTCAATACAGGAAGAAAATTGGAGGCTCAATAGGACAGGAATTTACATAGAGAAACAAGGTGTGGCGGCTGCGTCCACCTTGGCACCAGAGCAGAGTGAGTGGTTTATGATGAACTTGACATCTTTTCCACACATATCACTTGCACTAGCATTAGGTCATGAAGCCAGAGAACTGGGACCCATGGTGAGAAAATGCCATTTGGCAAATGATTGGCAACAAGATCAAATACCCAATGTGTTGTACTCTCCTAGTACTGAATGTTTTTGTATTCAAGGTACCATGGTGGACGGAGGGGTGTTGGAGCATGTGACTTTAGCGCGATTCCATGGCAGAGAACTCTCGGACCATGAGGACGCCGCACAGCTGTGGAGCTCGCTGCCGGACTCACTGTGGTCCGAGGGGTCTGTGTACATCCGTGACTCCGGTAACATTCGAGGTAAACCCAACTGCTTTTGTTAACGTGCCGTAGTATCTTTGTAAGCAAGAGGCCATAGAAGATATCACTGAAACCCAAATTCTGAAATCCCAACGCTTTGGTCCATAAATGATGTTATGAAACCCTCCGCTCAACCTGCGGAACTGCTGGCCATGTGCAGGGCACTAAAGTTATCTGAAGGTCAGTGTGTTACGATTTATTCTGATTCGGCGTATGTGGTAGGATGTTTGTTTGTTGATCTGGCTGCATGGAGGCGACAGGGTTTTGTTACGACCACTGGTGACCCAGTGTCCCACGCAGAGCTGATTCAACGACTGAGTGAGGCTATTGATAGGCCGGTGGAGGTGGCTGTGGTCAAGTGTCCAGGACAGGCGAAAGCGGGCACTCTGGTAGCCTGGGGGAATGGCGCTGCGGATGCGGCGGCAAAAGAAATAGCAGGCTATCGAAAGGATGATGAAGGAGGAGGCGCCAAAGGAAGACAAGCGTAAGTGGCAAGAGACAGGTGCTGAGTATGATGACAAGGAGAAGCTGTGGTTTGTATGATGACAAGGAGAACCTAGGAGACTGATGTTACCTACAGGAAAGTTATGTGTCAATGCTGAACAAGCTGCGCTTTTGGTGGCACCCTGATCTTCTGTGTAAGGTAAAAGATTTTTGTGTTTTTTTGTGACATATGTCAAGATTTCAGTGTTTGCCCTACAACGAAGAGGGAATTGACACACTGAGATGGGCCAAGGCCCGAATTTATGTGGTGGTAATGGACCGAACCGACAATGGTGGTCCCAGTCCAAAGCGTAAGGTACTTATTAATAATTGTCGGCACTTTTTCCGGATGGCCCAAAGGCTATCCTTGTGCAAAAGAAAACGTGCCGTCTGTCGACAAAGCGCTGGTTAACCATTATATTTCGACGTATGAGTTTCCACTAGTCATCAGATCGGACAAGTGATTCTACTTGTCCCAAACATGTCCTGCGCAGGCCTCTATTGTAAAAAAAAACGTGGACTAAGTGTGAATGGTATGGTGCGATACGTTTTATAAATTGTGTACACAATATAAAGTAAACCTTAGAACTTTGATGAATGAAATGATATGACTATATATGTAAAAAGTTATAAAGTGCTTCAAAGGGTACCCATTATATTTATTAACTAAATAAATAAGGCATACATATTGTATGTATAAATAGGTATGCATATGATATTCTGGAAGATAAATTAAATAATAGATAAATTCAGGCGTGTACTCGGCGGATGGGATCAAGCCAGAGTAGCATCGTGACTTTCTTTTCCCGGGTCAGCAGAGCGGACCAGAGCGGCTCTGCGTGCCTGGGATAAAAGCCTGAAAACAGTACGGGAGGTTTTTGGTGTAAGAAAACGCTTCGGAGTTTGAATAAATGACGTCCAAGTTGCTATCTGAGCTGGTGAATGGGATTTGATATATTGCTTAGAGAGTGGCGGCACGGTGTACGACTGGTTAGAGGGTCAGCCTCACAGTTCTGAGGACTGAGGTTCAATCAGCGGCCCCGCCTGTGTGGAGTTTGCATGTTCTCCCAGTGCCTGCGTGGCTTTTCTCCGGTTTCCTCCCACATCCCAATAACATGCATGGTAGATTAATTGGAGACTCTACATTGCACGTAAGTGTGAATGTGAGTGCGAATGGTTGTTTGTTTGTAGGTGTCCTATTGGCTAGCAACCAGTTCAGGGTGTACCCCGCCTCCTGCCCGATGACAGCTGGGATGGGCTCCAGCACGCCCGCGACCCACGTGAGGAGAAGCGGCTCAGAAAATGGATGAGTGCTTAAGAGAGCACTTGAAGTGAGGGTGCACCAAATGGTTTATGACAGGACACAGGCGTCCTCAGCTGGGGGATGGGGGCAGCTTTATGACAGGCGTGTGTGAGTTTTACGAGTTTATGGTATTGCAAAGGCCAAGGAGATTTACAATAGGATCGTTTAATTAATGATATGGATAGAAGCCTGGTCTGTAGTGGTTTAGGTGTTATGGTTCAACCAATAAGTGTGCTGTGTTCAGTTTTGTCTGTGTGGTGTATGTGAGAGGACATTCACTCCTGGGTCCAGGTTAATGTTATTGTCTGTGAAGTCTCGCTTGTCATGTCATGTTAATTGTTTATGTTTTGTGTTTGTGTCGTCTTAATTAAAAGCAGAAATGGAGCACTACTGAGCTGGCTGACAGGAGTAGTGAAGGATGTGATCACGTGAAAGAGACTATAGACCTTTAGTTACCAAGGACCGTGTGACTGACTAGAGAATACGGTCTACAGACTGTTGAACGACTGATTTGTTGAAATAACATTATTTTACAGGACGCCCAGGAGGATGGAGCTTGATAGTGTTATTGTTGTATTGCAGGATGTTGGTGTGCTGACTTAACGCTGATTTTATGTGATTCTTGGTTTAATGACATTTACACTTTTGTGAGACAAATTAACAATTGGTTGGGGAATAATATCAATGTTGGGTGACAATTGCCGACTTGTCCCTTCTCTGGAGTATGTATACAGGAATTATGTAGTCAATTGGCACGGGTATCGTTTGCAGAGTAGTGATTAATTTAATGTTTGCAGGTATGGTCAGGGGCCTCTCCGACGGAAGGAGACGACCTGCTGATTTGTGTATGGGGTTGTGTGTGGATACTGTGTTTTGGTGTTAAATTAGTCATTTAACATAGGGGGAAATATGTACATCCTGTATCTCTGGTCAAAGGTTATAATAATGACTCTGGTGATCTCCCTGATTATAGTTACAGGAATCTATTTTGGAATGCCTTCAATACAAGGAGAACGAGTAACAAAGAGGGCCGTGAAGCCAACAGGGGCCCTAGAATTACACATTGGGGGAAAAGACGGTATACCAATTTGAATTGTGTAAGGTGGTAAATTGTGCACGCTGGGGCGACCCGGCGGGATACGATATTTACTTGTGCGCTTTGAGTACAGGACATGCAGGAGCTGGCCGGTATCCGGTGAACCGTAGGTTCAAAGCGAACCAGCAGGTGGATTTGTGTTACAGTTGCAAGCAGGTGATTACCCACTCGAAACCAGGATACTGGGAGCCGACGAAGAATAGAAATTGGCGGTGGAAGGACAGGATCAAATTGGAAAGGGGTAGTATGCACTCGGTTACCCCGGGGGACAGACATCCCGTACTGTTGACCTTGGGTATAGATGTCTCGGGGGCCGATCCCCTAGGACAGATTATTATTAATTGGCTACGTCCGACACAAAGTTCATCTTGTCCGATAATGAGAAAATTTGCGAAAGTACCAGTATAAAAAAAAAAAATGCAGATCCAGTGGTTTTTCGAACCTCCAAAGTTACGAGATATGACCTGAATAATGAATTAGTCTAGGTAATTATTGGTTTAAGGAAATTACTTGTTTGTACTACGATGAATAACCTCAATTGGATTGTAAACCCTGTGGTCCAGGAGAATTATACTGCTGCAACTAAGTTCAAATTGACCTGTGCCTACCAGCTGATGACTAATGACAACCTGGAGGGTGAGTGCCAGCACTGGGATCAGGTTTATCCTCTGATGAAGGTGAAAGGTGCCCCCCTCTATGATGTCAATATGGTCCCTTCCCTTCCCTGTATCACACGAAATAAGAGTAAGGTAACTTTGGGCCCAAATAACAAACTTTCCCGATCAATGGGCCACCTAGATCCACAGTTTTGTAATTTCACGCCTTTCATTGAATATTATGATGCGGCCCAATTAAGTAAGATGAGGTCTGATTTGTGGTGGATGTGTGGAGGTGGTTTGTTGTGGGACTTCCTACCCGGGGAATGGACAGGCACTTGTGCGTTGGTCTCTATGATAGCTCCCACAGTGATTAAGCCCCTCTCTGAGCAGGAACTCACTCAAATGGCGGATTTCACATGGGAGCGTGACTGGTGTGGGGCAGCTTGAACCGTTTCCGCCGTATGGTCAGTGGCTTTAATGTGCCACTGACCATAATGTGGGCAGAATTTGGAATTCCCAGAGGTGTCCCGGATGAGTATAAAGCTCGCTGCCAAATTTCCGCAGGACTTGAGAGTATTTTTATATGGGTGACTCCGAATAAAAATGTTGATTTCATAAATTACCACCATTACCAAATTCAAAGATTGGTGAATTTCACCTCCCAACTAGCGGAGGGCATCCATGAGCAACTATTAGCTACATCTCTCATGGCATTCCAAAATAGGTGGGTCCTGGATAGTATGTTAGCGGAATAAGGGGGTGCCTGCTCTCGAATTAAAGGACATTGCTGTACAATTATCCCCAATAACACGGCGCCGAACGGAAAGATCACCAGAGCCATGAAAGGTTTGCAAGCCATGTCTGTTAAACTTAAATCAATGTCTGGAGTGGAGGTCAACCCCTTCTACAGCCTGCTTAATAGGATGTTTGGTAAATGGAGAGGTCTCATACTGACGTTGGCAACAACAACCATAATTGTCATGGCTGTGCTTGCTATTTGTGGATGTTGTATTATCCCTTGTCTCAGGAACCTGGTTCTCAGAATTGTCCTCAAGGCCTTTGTGGGTAAGGACCCCTACGGCCAATATCAGCTGCTGTCCCTGGACGAGGACAGGGTGGCCATGGAATCGCTCGCTCCATTGAACGATACCGGTATATCCTCTGAATTGTTTAGTTTTGATGTGCTTAGAATAGAATAATGAGTATTGTAGTGAAATAGTTAGTAGGTAGGTAGGTATAGGGGGTTGTTGATCTTCTGATTATCAGAAGATCAACTTGGGGGATTGAAGGGAATATAGAATACTTTATATTCTAATATGTAATTCTAACTCCTCTGTCAGGAATAAATTGGTTGCTTTTTATACATTGTTGTGAACGACGTTCTTTCACGAAAACGAACACGCTTGGAACCACGGAAGTTAGGAGATTTTAAAACACAGGTTCCTTCATGAGTTAAAATAAAAAAAGTGTACAGCAGGTGCTGGGAAGCATTTTTAAGCAATTTAAACTGCAGATGTGTGTAAAACTCCAACCAAAGCTTTGGGATTCAAACCACTGCCTGTAACTAGTATAAAGGGGAGAGTTTTACTCTAAAATGCAAGAGAATTTACTTGGAAAGCATTCTTTGTGAAGTTATGAGTCAAAATGAAAAAGTTTCAGCAATAAAAACTGCAAATGTTTGTAAAACTCCAACCAAAGCTTTGGGATTCAAACCACTGCCTGTAACTAGTATACAGGGGTGAGTTTTACTCTAAAATGCAAGAGAATTTAATTGGAAAGCATCCTTTGTGAAGTTATGAGTCAAAATAAAAAAATTGTACAGCATGCGCTGGGAAGCATTTTTAAGCAATAAAAACAGCAAATGTGTGTAAAACTCCAACCAAAGCTTTGGGAATCAAACCACTCCCTGTAACTAGTATCAAGGGGAGAGTTCTACGCTAAAAAGCAAGATACTTTACTGGGAAAGCATCCTTTGTGAATTTATAAGTGAAAATAAAAAAAGTGTACAGCAGGCGCTGGGAAGCATTTTTAAGCGATAAAAACTGCAAATGTGTGTAAAACTCCAACCAAAGCTTTGGGATTCAAACCACTGCCTGTAACTAGGATAACGGGGAGAGTTTTACTCCAAAAAAACAAGAGACTTTCCTGGGAAAGCATCCTTTTTGAAGTTATTAGTCAAAATAAAAAAACGTGTACAGCAGGCGCTGGGAAGCATTTTTCAGCAATAAAAACAACACGTGTGTAAAACTCCAACCAAAGCTTTGGGATTCAAACCACTGCCTGTAACTAGTATAACGGGGAGAGTTATACTCTAAAAAACAAGAGACTTTACTGGGAAAGCATCCTTTGTGAAGTTATGAGTTACAATAAAAAAAAGTGTACAGCAGAGGGAGCTGGGAAGCATTTTTAAGCAATAAAAACTGCAAATGTGTGTAAAACTCCAACCAAAGCTTTGGGATTCAAACCACTGCCTGTAACTCGTATCAAGGGGAGAGTTCTACTCTAAAAAGCAAGAAACTTTACTGGGAAAGCATCCTTTGTGAATTTACAAGTGAAAATAAAAAAAGTGTACAGCAGGCGCTGGGAAGCATTTTTAAGCAATAAAAACAGCAAATGTGTGTAAAACTCCAACCAAAGCTTTGGGATTCAAACCACTGCCTGTAACTAGTATCAAGGGGAGAGTTCTACTCTAAAAAGCAAGATAATTTACTGGGAAAGCATCCTTTGTGAAGTTTTGAGTCAAAATAAAAAAAGTGTACAGCAGAGGGAGCTGGGGAGCATTTTTAAGCAATAAAAACAGCAAATGAGTGTAAAACTCCAACCAAAGCTTTGGGATTCAAACCACTGCCTGTAACTAAAATAACGGGGAGAGTTATACTCTAAAAAACATGAGACTTTACTGGGAAAGCATCCTTTGTGAAGTTATGAATGACAATAACAAAAGTGAACAGCAGAGGGAGCTGGGGAGAATTTTTAAGTCATAAAAACAGCAAATGTGTGTAAAATTCCAACCAAAGCTTTGGGATTCAAACCACTGCCTCTAACGAGTATCAAGGGGAGAGTGCTACTCTAAAAAGCAAGAGAATTTACTGGGAAAGCATCCTTTGTGAATTTATAAGTGAAAATAAAAAAAGTGTACAGCAGGCGCTGTGAACCATTTTTAAGCAATAAAAACAGCAAATGTGTGTAAAACTCCAACCAAAGCTTTGGGATTCAAACCACTGCCTGTAACTAGTATCAAGGGGAGAGGTCTACTCTAAAAAGCAAGAGAATTTACTGGGGAAGCATCCTTTGTGAAGTTTTGAGTCAAAATAAAAAAAGTGTACAGCAGGCGCTGGGAAGCATTTTTAAGCGATAAAAACTGCAAATGTGTGTAAAACTCCAACCAAAGCTTTGTGATTCAAACCACTGCCTGTAACTCACATAAAGGGGAGAGTTTTACTCTGAAAAGCAAGAGAATTTTCTGGGAAAGCATCCTTTGTGAAGTTATGAGTTACAAAAAAAAAGTGTACAGCAGAGGGAGCTGGGAAGCATTTTTAAGCAATAAAAACTGCAAATGTGTGTAAAACTCCAAACAAAGCTTTGGGATTCAAACCACTGACTGTAACTAGTATAAAGGGGAGAGTTCTACTCGAAAAAGCAAGATAATTTACTGGGAAAGCATCCTTTGTGAAGTTATGAGTCAAAATAAAAAAAAGTGTACAGCAGGCGCTGGGAAGCATTTTCAAGCAATAGAAACTGCAAATGTTTGTAAAACTCCAACCAAAGCTTTGGGATTCAAACCACTGCCTGTAACTAGTATACAGGGGTGAGTTTTACTCTAAAATGCAAGAGAATTTAATTGGAAAGGATCCTTTGTGAAGTTATGAGTCAAAATAAAAAAATTGTACAGCAGGCGCTGGGAAGCATTTTTAAGCAATAAAAACAGCAAATGTGTGTAAAACTCCAACCAAAGCTTTGGGAATCAAACCACTCCCTGTAACTAGTATCAAGGGGAGAGTTCTACGCTAAAAAGCAAGATACTTTACTGGGAAAGCATCCTTTGTGAATTTATAAGTGAAAATAAAAAAAGTGTACAGCAGGCGCTGGGAAGCATTTTTAAGCGATAAAAACTGCAAATGTGTGTAAAACTCCAACCAAAGCTTTGGGATTCAAACCACTGCCTGTAACTAGGATAACGGGGAGAGTTTTACTCCAAAAAAACAAGAGACTTTCCTGGGAAAGCATCCTTTTTGAAGTTATTAGTCAAAATAAAAAAACGTGTACAGCAGGCGCTGGGAAGCATTTTTCAGCAATAAAAACAACACATGTGTGTAAAACTCCAACCAAAGCTTTGGGATTCAAACCACTGCCTCTAACGAGTATCAAGGGGAGAGTGCTACTCTAAAAAGCAAGAGAATTTACTGGGAAAGCATCCTTTGTGAATTTATAAGTGAAAATAAAAAAAGTATACAGCAGGCGCTGGGAACCATTTTTAAGCAATAAAAACAGCAAATGTGTGTAAAACTCTAACCAAAGCTTTGAGATTCAAACCACTCCCTGTAACTAGTAGCAAGGAGAGAGTTCTACTCTAAAAAGCAAGAGACTTTACTGGGAAAGCATCCTTTGTGAATTTATAAGTGAAAATAAAAAAAGTGTACAGCAGGCGCTGTGAACCATTTTTAAGCAATAAAAACAGCAAATGTGTGTAAAACTCCAACCAAAGCTTTGGGATTCAAACCACTGCCTGTAACTAGTATCAAGGGGAGAGGTCTACTCTAAAAAGCAAGAGAATTTACTGGGGAAGCATCCTTTGTGAAGTTTTGAGTCAAAATAAAAAAAGTGTACAGCAGGCGCTGGGAAGCATTTTTAAGCGATAAAAACTGCAAATGTGTGTAAAACTCCAACCAAAGCTTTGTGATTCAAACCACTGCCTGTAACTCACATAAAGGGGAGAGTTTTACTCTGAAAAGCAAGAGAATTTTCTGGGAAAGCATCCTTTGTGAAGTTATGAGTTACAAAAAAAAAGTGTACAGCAGAGGGAGCTGGGAAGCATTTTTAAGCAATAAAAACTGCAAATGTGTGTAAAACTCCAAACAAAGCTTTGGGATTCAAACCACTGACTGTAACTAGTATAAAGGGGAGAGTTCTACTCGAAAAAGCAAGAGAATTTACTGGGAAAGCATCCTTTGTGAAGTTATGAGTCAAAATAAAAAAAAGTGTACAGCAGGCGCTGGGAAGCATTTTCAAGTAATAGAAACTGCAAATGTTTGTAAAACTCCAACCAAAGCTTTGGGATTCAAACCACTGCCTGTAACTAGTATACAGGGGTGAGTTTTACTCTAAAATGCAAGAGAATTTAATTGGAAAGCATCCTTTGTGAAGTTATGAGTCAAAATAAAAAAATTGTACAGCATGCGCTGGGAAGCATTTTTAAGCAATAAAAACAGCAAATGTGTGTAAAACTCCAACCAAAGCTCTGGGATTCAAACCACTCCCTGTAACTAGTATCAAGGCGAGAGTTCTACGCTAAAAAGCAAGAGACTTTACTGGGAAAGCATCCTTTGTGAATTTATAAGTGAAAATAAAAAAAGTGTACAGCAGGCGCTGGGAAGCATTTTTAAGCGATAAAAACTGCAAATGTGTGTAAAACTCCAACCAAAGCTTTGGGATTCAAACCACTGCCTGTAACTAGGATAACGGGGAGAGTTTTACTCCAAAAAAACAAGAGACTTTCCTGGGAAAGCATCCTTTTTGAAGTTATTAGTCAAAATAAAAAAACGTGTACAGCAGGCGCTGGGAAGCATTTTTCAGCAATAAATACAACACATGTGTGTAAAACTCCAACCAAAACTTTGGGATTCAAACCACTGCCTGTAACTAGTATAACGGGGAGAGTTATACTCTAAAAAACAAGAGACTTTACTGGGAAAGCATCCTTTGTGAAGTTATGAGTTACAATAAATAAAAGTGTACAGCAGAGGGAGCTGGGAAGCATTTTTAAGCAATAAAAACTGCAAATGTGTGTAAAACTCCAACCAAAGCTTTAGGATTCAAACCACTGCCTGTAAATCATATAAAGGGGAGAGTTTTACTCTGAAAAGCAAGAGAATTTTCTGGGAAAGCATCCTTTGTGAAGTTATGAGTTACAAAAAAAAAGTGTACAGCAGAGGGAGCTGGGAAGCATTTTTAAGCAATACAAACTGCAAATGTGTGTAAAACTCCAAACAAAGCTTTGGGATTCAAACCACTGACTGTAACTAGTATAAAGGGGAGAGTTCTACTCGAAAAAGCAAGAGAATTTACTGGGAAAGCATCCTTTGTGAAGTTATGAGTCAAAATAAAAAAAAGTGTACAGCAGGCGCTGGGAAGCATTTTCAAGCAATAGAAACTGCAAATGTTTGTAAAACTCCAACCAAAGCTTTGGGATTCAAACCACTGCCTGTAACTAGTATACAGGGGTGAGTTTTACTCTAAAATGCAAGAGAATTTAATTGGAAAGCATCCTTTGTGAAGTTATGAGTCAAAATAAAAAAAGTATACAGCAGGCGCTGGGAACCATTTTTAAGCAATAAAAACAGCAAATGTGTGTAAAACTCCAACCAAAGCTTTGAGATTCAAACCACTCCCTGTAACTAGTAGCAAGGGGAGAGTTCTACTCTAAAAAGCAAGATACTTTACTGGGAAAGCATCCTTTGTGAATTTATAAGTGAAAATAAAAAAAGTGTACAGCAGGCGCTGGGAAGCATTTTTAAGCGATAAAAACTGCAAATGTGTGTAAAACTCCAACCAAAGCTTTGGGATTCAAACCACTGCCTGTAACTAGGATAACGGGGAGAGTTTTACTCCAAAAAAACAAGAGACTTTCCTGGGAAAGCATCCGTTTTGAAGTTATTAGTCAAAATAAAAAAACGTGTACAGCAGGCGCTGGGAAGCATTTTTCAGCAATAAAAACAACACATGTGTGTAAAACTCCAACCAAAGCTTTGGGATTCAAACCACTGCCTGTAACTAGTAAAACGGGGAGAGTTATACTCTAAAAAACAAGAGACTTTACTGGGAAAGCAACCTTTGTGAAGTTATGAGTTACAATAAATAAAAGTGTACAGCAGAGGGAGCTGGGAAACATTTTTAAGCAATAAAAACTGCAAATGTGTGTAAAACTCCAACCAAAGCTTTGGGATTCAAACCACTGCCTGTAACTAGGATAACGGGGAGAGTTATACTCCAAAAAAAAAAAAAGACTTTCCTGGGAAAGCATCCTTTTTGAAGTTATTATTCAAAATAAAAAAAAGTGTACAGCAGGCGCTGGGAAGCATTTTTAAGCAATAAAAACAACAAATGTGTGTAAAACTCCAACCAAAGCTTTGGGATTCAAACCAATGCCTGTAACTAGTATTAAGGGGAGAGTTCTCTTCGAAAAAGCAAGAGAATTTACTGGGAAAGCATCCTTTGTGAAGTTATCAGTGAAAATAAAAAAAGTGTACAGCAGGCGCTGGGAAGCATTTCTCAGCAATAAAAACTGCAAATGTGTGTAAAACATCAACCAAAGCTTTGGGATTCAAACCACTGTCTGTAACTAGTATTACGGGGAGAGTTATACTATAAAAAACAAGAGACTTTACTGGGAAAGCATCCTTTGTGAAGTTATGAGTCAAAATAAATAAAATTCTACAGCAGGCGCTGGGAAGCATTTTTAAGTCATAAAAACAGCAAATGTGTGTAAAACTCCAACCAAAGCTTTGGGATTAAAACCACTCCCTGTAACTAGTATCAAGGGGAGAGTTCTACTCTAAAAAGCAAGAAACTTTACTGGGAAAGCATCCTTTGTGAATTTACAAGTGAAAATAAAAAAAGTGTACAGCAGGCGCTGGGAAGCATTTTTAAGCAATAAAAACAGCAAATGAGTGTAAAACTCCAACCAAAGCTTTGGGATTCAAACCACTGCCTCTAACTCGTATAAAAGGGAGAGTTTTACTCTCAAATGCACGAGAATTTACTTGGAAAGCATCCTTTGTGAAGTTATGAGTCAAAATAAAAAAAGTGTACAACAGGCGCTGGGAAGCATTTTTAAGCAAAAAAAACTGCAAATGTTTGTAAAACTCCAACCAAAGCTTTGGGATTCAAACCACTGCCTGTAACTAGTATAAAGGGGAGAGTGTTACTCTAAAAAACAAGCGACTTTACTGGGAAAGCATCCTTTGTGAAGTTCTGAGTTACAATAAAAAAAGTGTCCAGCAGAGGGAGCTGGGAAGCATTTTTATGCAATAAAAACTGCAAATGTGTGTAAAACTCCAACCAAAGCTTTGGGATTCAAACCACTGCCTGTAACTAGTATAAAGGGGAGAGTTCTACTCTCAAAAGCAAGAGACCTTACTGGGAAAGCATCATTTGTGAAGTTATGAGTTACAATAAAAAAAGTGTACAGCAGGCGCTGGGAAGCATTTTTAAGCAATAAAAACAGCAAATGTGTGTCAAACTCCAACCAAAGCTTTGGGATTCAAACCACTGCCTCTAACTCGTATGAAAGGGAGAGTTTTACTCTCAAATGCAAGAGAATTTACTTGGAAAGCATCCTTTTTGAAGTTATTATTCAAAATAAAAAAAAGTGTACAGCAGGCGCTGGGAAGCATTTTTAAGCAATAAAAACAACAAATGTGTGTAAAACTCCAACCAAAGCTTTGGGATTCAAACCAACGCCTGTAACTAGTATAAAGGGGAGAGTTCTCTTCGAAAAAGCAAGATAATTTACTGGGAAAGCATCCTTTGTGAAGTTATCAGTGAAAATAAAAAAAGTGTACAGCAGGCGCTGGGAAGCATTTCTCAGCAATAAAAACTGCAAATGTGTGTAAAACATCAACCAAAGCTTTGGGATTCAAACCACTGTCTGTAAATAGTATTACGGGGAGAGTTATACTATAAAAAACAAGAGACTTTAGTGGGAAAGCATCCTTTGTGAAGTTATGAGTCAAAATAAAAAAGTGTACAGCAGAGGGAGCTGGGGAGCATTTTTAAGTAATAAAAACAGCAAATGTGTGTAAAACTCCAACCAAAGCTTTGGGATTCAAACGACTGCTTGTAACTAGTATAAAGGGGAGAGTTTTACTCTAAAAAACAAGCGACTTTACTGGGAAAGCATTTCTTTGTGAAGGTATGAATGAAAATATAAAAAAGTGTACAGCAAGCTCTGGGAAGAATTTTTAAGCAATAAAAAAAGCAAATGTGTGTAAAACTCCAACCAAAGCTTTGGGATTCAAACCACTGCCTGTAACTCGTATAAAGGAGAGAGTTTTACTCTAAAATGCAAGAGACTTTACTGGGAAAGCCTCCTTTGTGAAGTTCTGAGTTACAATAAAAAAAGTGTCCAGCAGAGGGAGCTGGGAAGCATTTTTATGCAAAAAAAACTGCAAATGTGTGTCAAACTCCAACCAAAGCTTTGGGATTCAAACCACTGCCTGTAACTAGTATGAAGGGGAGAGTTCTACTCTCAAAAGCAAGAGACCTTACTGGGAAAGCATCATTTATGAAGTTATGAGATACAATATAAAAAGTGTACAGCAGGCGCTGGAAAGCATTTTTAAGCAATAAAAACAGCAAATGTGTGTCAAACTCCAACCAAAGCTTTGAGATTCAAACCACTGCCTGTAACTAGTATAGAGGGGAGAGTTTTACTCTAAAAAGCAAGAGAATTTACAGGAAAAGCATCCTTATTGAAGTTATGAGTTACAAAAAAAAAAGTGTTCAGCAGAGGGAGATGGGAAGCATTTCTAAGCAATTAAAAACTGCAAATGTGTGGAAAACTCCAACCAAAGAATTTGGGATTCTAACCACTGCCTGTAACTTGTATAAAGGGGAGAGTTTTACTCTAAAATGCAAGAGAATTGATTTGGAAATCATCCTTTGTGAAGTTATGAGTCAAAATAAAACATGTGTACAGCAGAGGGAGCAGGCAAGCATTTTTAAGCAATAAAAACTGCAAATGTGTGTAAAATTTCAACCAAAGCTTTGGGATTCAAACCACTGCCTGTAACTAGTATAAAGGGGAGAGTTCTACTCTAAAAAACAAGCGACTTTACTGGGAAAGCATCCTTTGTGAAGTTTTGAATGAAAATAAAAAAAGTGTACAGCAGGCTCTGGGAAGCATTTTTAAGCAATAAAAAAAGCAAATGTGTGTAAAACTCCAACCAAAGCTTTGGGATTCCAAACCACTGCCTGTAACGAGTTTAAAGGGGTTAGTTTTACTCTAAAAAGCAAGAGAATTTACTGGGAAAGCATCCTTTGTGAAGTTATGAGTTACAACAGAAAAAGTGTCCAGCAGAGGGAGCTGGGAAGCATTTTTAAGCAATAAAAACTGCAAATGTGTGTAAAACTCCAAACAAAGCTTTGGGATTCAAACCACTGCCTGTAACTTGTATAAAGGGGAGAGTTCTACTCTCAAAAACAAGAGAATTTACTGGGAAACCATCCTTTGTGAAGTTATGAGTCAAAACAAAAAAAGTGGACAGCAGAGGGAGCTGGGAATCATTTTCAAGCAATAAAAATAGCAAATGTGTGGAAAACTACAACCAAAGCTTTGGGCTTCAAACCACTGCCTGTAACGAGTATTAAGGGGAGAGTTCTACTCTAAAAAGCAAGAGACTTTATTGGTAAAGCATCCTTTGTGAAGTTATGAGTCAAAACAAAAAAAGTGTACAACAGGTGCTGGGAAGCATTTTTAAGCGATAAAAACTGCAAAGGTGTGTAAAACTCCAACCAAAGCTTTGGGATTCAAACCACTGCCTGTAACTAGAATAAAGGGGAGAATTTTACTCTAAAATGCAAGAGAATTTACTTCGAAAGCATCCTTTGTGAAGTTATGAGTCAAAATAAAAAAAAGTCTACAGCAGTCGCTGGGAAGCATTTTTTAAGCAATAAAAACTGCAAATGTTTGTAAAACTCCAACCAAAGCTTTGGGATTCAAACCACTGCCTGTAACTCGTATAAAGGGGAGAGTTTTATTCTCAAAAGCAAGAGAATTTACTGGGAAAGCATCCTTTGTGAAGTTATGAGTTACAATAAAAAAAGTGTACAGCAGAGGGAGCTGGGAAGCATTTTTAAGCAATAAAAACTGCAAATGTGTGTAAAACTCCAACCAAAGCTTAGGGATTCAAATCACTGCCCGTAACTAGTATAACGGGGAGAGTTATACTCCAAAAAACAAGAGACTATACTTGGAAAGCATCCTTTGTGAAGTTATGAGTCAAAATTTAAAAAAAGTGTACAGCAGGCGCTAGGAAGCATTTTTAAGCAATAAAAACAGAAAATGTGTGTAAAACTCCAACCAAAGCTTTGGGATTCAAAACACTGCCTGTAACTAGTATAAAGGGGAGCGTTTTACTCTAAAAAGCAAGAGAATGTACTGGGAAAGCATCCTTTGTGAAGTTATGAGTTTCAATAAAAAAAGTGTACAGCAGAGGGAGCTGGCAAGCATTTTTAAGCAATAAAAACTGCAAATGTGTGTAAAACTCCAACCAAAGCTTTGGGATTCAAACCACTGACTGTAACTAGTAAAAAGGGGAGAGGTCTCCTCTGAAAAGCAAGAGACTTTAATGGGAAAGCATCCTTTGTGAAGTTATGAGTGAAAATAAAAAAAGTGTACAGCAGAGGGAGCTGGCAAGCATTTTTAAGCAATAACAACTGCAAATGTGTGTAAAACTCCAACCAAAGCTTTGGGATTCAAACCACTGCCTGTAACTCGTATAAAGGGGACAGTTTTATTCTCAAAAGCAAGAGAATTTACTGGGAAAGCATCCTTTGTGAAGTTATGAGTCAAAATTAAAAAAAAGTGTACAGCAGGCGCTAGGAAGCACTTTTAAGCAATAAAAACAGCAAATGTGTGTAAAACTCCAACCAAAGCTTTGGGATTCAAACCACTGGCTGTAACTCGTATAAAGGGGAGAGTTTTACTCTAAAATGCAAGAGACTTTACTGGGAAAGCATCCTTTGTGAAGTTCTGAGTTACAATAAAAAAAAGTGTCCAGCAGATGGAGCTGGGAAGCATTTCTATGCAATAAAAACTGCAAATGTGTGTAAAACTCCAACCAAAGCTTTGGGATTCAAACCACTGCCTATAACTAGTATAAAGGGGAGAGTTCTACTCTCAAAAGCAAGAGACCTTACTGGGAAAGCATCATTTGTGAAGTTATGAGTTACAATAAAAAAAGTGTACAGCAGGCGCTGGGAAGCATTTTTAAGCAATAAAAACAGCAAATGTGTGTCAAACTCCAACCAAAGCTTTGGGATTCAAACCACTGCCTCTAACTCGTATGAAAGGGAGAGTTTTACTCTCAAATGCAAGAGAATTTACTTGGAAAGCATCCTTTTTGAAGTTATTATTCAAAATAAAAAAAAGTGTACAGCAGGCGCTGGGAAGCATTTTTAAGCAATAAAAACAACAAATGTGTGTAAAACTCCAACCAAAGCTTTGGGATTCAAACCAATGCCTGTAACTAGTATAAAGGGGAGAGTTCTCTTCGAAAAAGCAAGAGAATTTACTGGGAAAGCATCCTTTGTGAAGTTATCAGTGAAAATAAAAAAAGTGTACAGCAGGCGCTGGGAAGCATTTCTCAGCAATAAAAACTGCAAATGTGTGTAAAACATCAACCAAAGCTTTGGGATTCAAACCACTGTCTGTAAATAGTATTACGGGGAGAGTTATACTATAAAAAACAAGAGACTTTACTGGGAAAGCATCCTTTGTGAAGTTATGAGTCAAAATAAATAAAATTCTACAGCAGGCGCTAGGAAGCATTTTTAAGCAATAAAAACAGCAAATGTGTGTAAAACTCCAACCAAAGCTTTGGGATTCAAACCACTGCCTGTAACTCGTATAAACGGGAGAGTTTTACTGTAAAAAGCAAGAGAATTTACTGGGAAAGCATCCTTTGTGAAGTTATGAGTTAAAATAAAAAAGTGTACAGCAGAGGGAGCTGGGGAGCATTTTTAAGTAATAAAAACAGCAAATGTGTGTAAAACTCCAACCAAAGCTTTGGGATTCAAACGACTGCTTGTAACTAGTATAAAGGGGAGAGTTTTACTCTAAAAAACAAGCGACTTTACTGGGAAAGCATTTCTTTGTGAAGGTATGAATGAAAATATAAAAAAGTGTACAGCAAGCTCTGGGAAGAATTTTTAAGCAATAAAAAAAGCAAATGTGTGTAAAACTCCAACCAAAGCTTTGGGATTCAAACCACTGCCTGTAACTCGTATAAAGGAGAGAGTTTTACTCTAAAATGCAAGAGACTTTACTGGGAAAGCATCCTTTGTGAAGTTCTGAGTTACAATAAAAAAAGTGTCCAGCAGAGGGAGCTGGGAAGAATTTTTATGCAAAAAAAACTGCAAATGTGTGTCAAACTCCAACCAAAGCTTTGGGATTCAAACCACTGCCTGTAACTAGTATGAAGGGGAGAGTTCTACTCTCAAAAGCAAGAGACCTTACTGGGAAAGCATCATTTATGAAATTATGAGTTACAATATAAAAAGTGTACAGCAGGCGCTGGAAAGCATTTTTAAGCAATAAAAACAGCAAATGTGTGTCAAACTCCAACCAAAGCTTTGAGATTCAAACCACTGCCTGTAACTAGTATAGAGGGGAGAGTTTTACTCTAAAAAGCAAGAGAATTTACAGGAAAAGCATCCTTATTGAAGTTATGAGTTACAATAAAAAAAGTGTTCAGCAGAGGGAGATGGGAAGCATTTCTAAGCGATTAAAAACTGCAAATGTGTGGAAAACTCCAACCAAAGAATTTGGGATTCTAACCACTGCCTGTAACTTGTATAAAGGGGAGAGTTTTACTCTAAAATGCAAGAGAATTGATTTGGAAATCATCCTTTGTGAAGTTATGAGTCAAAATAAAACATGTGTACAGCAGAGGGAGCAGGCAAGCATTTTTAAGCAAAAAACTGCAAATGTGTGTAAAATTTCAACCAAAGCTTTGGGATTCAAACCACTGCCTGTAACTAGTATAAAGGGGAGAGTTCTACTCTAAAAAACAAGCGACTTTACTGGGAAAGCATCCTTTGTGAAGTTTTGAATGAAAATAAAAAAAGTGTACAGCAGGCTCTGGGAAGCATTTTTAAGCAATAAAAAAAGCAAATGTGTGTAAAACTCCAACCAAAGCTTTGGGATTCCAAACCACTGCCTGTAACGAGTTTAAAGGGGTTAGTTTTACTCTAAAAAGCAAGAGAATTTACTGGGAAAGCATCCTTTGTGAAGTTATGAGTTACAACAGAAAAAGTGTCCAGCAGAGGGAGCTGGGAAGCATTTTTAAGCAATAAAAACTGCAAATGTGTGTAAAACTCCAAACAAAGCTTTGGGATTCAAACCACTGCCTGTAACTTGTATAAAGGGGAGAGTTCTACTCTCAAAAACAAGAGAATTTACTGGGAAACCATCCTTTGTGAAGTTATGAGTCAAAACAAAAAAAGTGGACAGCAGAGGGAGCTGGGAATCATTTTCAAGCAATAAAAATAGCAAATGTGTGGAAAACTACAACCAAAGCTTTGGGCTTCAAACCACTGCCTGTAACGAGTATTAAGGGGAGAGTTCTACTCTAAAAAGCAAGAGACTTTATTGGGAAAGCATCCTTTGTGAAGTTATGAGTCAAAACAAAAAAAGTGTACAGCAGGTGCTGGGAAGCATTTTTAAGCGATAAAAACTGCAAAGGTGTGTAAAACTCCAACCAAAGCTTTGGGATTCAAACCACTGCCTGTAACTAGAATAAAGGGGAGAATTTTACTCTAAAATGCAAGAGAATTTACTTCGAAAGCATCCTTTGTGAAGTTATGAGTCAAAATAAAAAAAAGTCTACAGCAGTCGCTGGGAAGCATTTTTAAGCAATAAAAACTGCAAATGTTTGTAAAACTCCAACCAAAGCTTTGGGATTCAAACCACTGCCTGTAACTCGTATAAAGGGGAGAGTTTTATTCTCAAAAGCAAGAGAATTTACTGAGAAAGCATCCTTTGTGAAGTTATGAGTTACAATAAAAAAAGTGTACAGCAGAGGGAGCTGGGAAGCATTTTTAAGCAATAAAAACTGCAAATGTGTGTAAAACTCCAACCAAAGCTTAGGGATTCAAATCACTGCCCGTAACTAGTATAACGGGGAGAGTTATACTCCAAAAAACAAGAGACTATACTTGGAAAGCATCCTTTGTGAAGTTATGAGTCAAAATTTAAAAAAAGTGTACAGCAGGCGCTAGGAAGCATTTTTAAGCAATAAAAACAGCAAATGTGTGTAAAACTCCAACCAAAGCTTTGGCATTCAAAACACTGCCTGTAACTAGTATAAAGGGGAGCGTTTTACTCTAAAAAGCAAGAGAATGTACTGGGAAAGCATCCTTTGTGAAGTTATGAGTTTCAATAAAAAAAGTGTACAGCAGAGGGAGCTGGCAAGCATTTTTAAGCAATAAAAACTGCAAATGTGTGTAAAACTCCAACCAAAGCTTTGGGATTCAAACCACTGACTGTAACTAGTAAAAAGGGGAGAGGTCTCCTCTGAAAAGCAAGAGACTTTAATGGGAAAGCATCCTTTGTGAAGTTATGAGTGAAAATAAAAAAAGTGTACAGCAGAGGGAGCTGGCAAGCATTTTTAAGCAATAACAACTGCAAATGTGTGTAAAACTCCAACCAAAGCTTTGGGATTCAAACCACTGCCTGTAACTCGTATAAAGGGGACAGTTTTATTCTCAAAAGCAAGAGAATTTACTGGGAAAGCATCCTTTGTGAAGTTATGAGTCAAAATTAAAAAAAAGTGTACAGCAGGCGCTAGGAAGCATTTTTAAGCAATAAAAACAGCAAATGTGTGTAAAACTCCAACCAAAGCTTTGGGATTCAAAACACTGCCTGTAACTAGTATAAAGGAGAGCGTTTTACTCTAAAAAGCAAGAGAATGTACTGGGAAAGCATCCTTTGTGAAGTTATGAGTTTCAAAAAAAAACGTGTACAGCAGAGGGAGCTGGCAGGCATTTTGAAGCAATAAAAACAGCAAATGTGTGTAAAATTCCAACCAAAGCTTTGGTATTCAAACAATTGCCTGTAACACGTATAAAGGGGATAGTTTTACTAGAAAAAGCAAGAGAATTTACTGAGAAAGCATCCGTTGTGAAGTTATGAGTTACATTAAAAAAAGTGTACAGCAGAGGAAGCTGGGAAGCATTTTTAAGCGATAAAAACTGCAAATGTGTGTAAAACTCCAAACAAAGCTTTGGGATTCAAACCACTGCCAGTAACTAGTATAAAGGGGATAGTTTTACTCTAAAATGCAAGAGAATTTACCTGGAAAGCATCCTTTGTGAAGTTATGAGTTAAAATAAAAAAAGTGTACAGCAGAGGGAGCTGGGGAGCATTTTTAAGCAATAAAAACAGCAAATGTGTGTAAAACTCCAACCAAAGCTTTCGTATTCAAACAATTGCCTGTAACACGTATAAAGGGGATAGTTTTACTCGAAAAAGCAAGAGAATTTACTGGGAAACCATCCTTTGCGAAGTTATGAGTTACATTAAAAAAAGTGTACAGCAGAGGAAGCTGGGAAGCATTTTTAAGCGATAAAAACTGCAAATGTGTGTAAAACTCCAAACAAAGCTTTGGGATTCAAACCACTGGCAGTAACTAGTATAAAGGGGATAGTTTTACTCTAAAATGCAAGAGAATTTACCTGGAAAGCATCCTTTGTAAAGTTTTGAGTCAAAATAAAAAAAGTGTACAGCAGAGGGAGCTGGGAAGCATTTTTAAGCAATAAAAACTGCAAATGTGTGTAAAACTCCAAACAAAGCTTTGGGATTCAAACCACTGCCTGTAACTAGTATAAAGGGGAGAGTTATACTCTGAAAAGCAAGAGACTTTATTGGGAAAGCATCCTTTGTAAAGTTATGAGTCAAAACAAAAAAAGTGAAACGCAGGCATTGGGAAGCATTTTTAAGCGATAAAAACTGCAAATGTGTGTAAAACTCCAAACAAAGCTTTGGGATTAAAACCACTGCCTGTAACTAGTATAAAGGGGAGCGTTTTATTCTCAAAAGCAAGAGAATTTACTGCGAAAGCATCCTTTGTGAAGTTATGAGTTAAAATAAAAAAAGTGTACAGCAGAGGGAGCTGGGGAGCATTTTTAAGCAATAAAAACAGCAAATGTGTGTAAAACTCCAACCAAAGCTTTGGTATTCAAACAATTGCCTGTAACACGTATAAAGGGGATAGTTTTACTCGAAAAAGCAAGAGAATTTTCTGGGAAAGCATCCTTTGTGAAGTTCTGAGTTACATTAAAAAAAGTGTACAGCAGAGGGAGCTGGGGAGCAATTTTTAAGCAATAAAAACAGCAAATGTGTGTAAAACTCCAACCAAAGCTTTGGTATTCAAACAATTGCCTGTAACACATATAAAGGGGATAGTTTTACTCGAAAAAGCAAGAGAATTTTCTGGGAAAGCATCCTTTGTGAAGTATGAGTTAAAATAAAAAAAGTGTACAGCAGAGGGAGCTGGGGAGCATTTTTAAGTAATAAAAACAGCAAATGTGTGTAAAACTCCAACCAAAGCTTTGGGATTCAAACCACTGCCTGTAACTAGTTTAAAGGGGAGAGTTCTACTCTAAAAAGCAAGAGACTTTACTGGGAAAGCATCCTTTGTGAAGTTATGAGTGAAAATCAAAAAAGTGTACAGCAGGCGCTGGGAACCATTTTTAAGCAATAAAAACAGCAAATGTGTGTAAAACTCCAACCAAAGCTTTGGGATTCAAACCACTTTCTGTAACTAGTATAAAGGGGAGAGTTTTACTGTAAAAAGCAAGAGACTTTACTGGGAAAGCATCCTTTGTGAAGTTATGAGTGAAAATCAAAAAAGTGTACAGCAGGCGCTGGGAACCATTTTTAAGCAATAAAAACAGCAAATGTTTGTAAAACTCCAGCCAAAGCTTTGGGATTCAAACCACTGCCTGTAACTATTATAAAGGGGAGAGTTTTACTCAAAAATGCAAAAGACTTTCCTGGGAAAGCATCCTTTGTGAAGTTATGAGTTACAATTTAAAAAGTGTACAGAAGAGGGAGCTGGGGAGCATTTTTATGTCATAAAAACAGCAAATGTGTGTAAAACTCCAACCAAAGTTTTGGGATTCAAACCACTGCCTGTAACTAGAACAAAGGGGAGAGTTTTATTCTAAAAATCAAGAGAATTTACTGGGAAAGCATCCTTTGTGAAGTTATGAGTCAAAATAAAAAAAGTGTACAGCAGGCGCTGGGAAGCATTTTTAAGCGATAAAAACTGCAAATGTGTGTAAAAATCCAACCAAAGCTTTGGGATTCAAACCACTGTCTGTAACTAATATCAAGGGTAGAGTTCTACTCTAAAAAGTAAGAGACTTTACTGGGAAAGCATCCTTTGTGAATTTATAAATGAAAATAAAAAAAGTGTACAGCAGGCGCTGGGAAGCATTTTTAAGCAATAAAAACAGCAAATGTGTGTGAAACTCCAACCAAAGCTTTGGGATTCAAACCACTGCCTGTAACTAGTATAAAGGGGAGAGTTCAACTAAAAAAAGCAAGAGAATTTACTGGGAAAGCATCCTTTGTGAAGTTATGAGTGAAAATAAAAAAAGTGTACAGCAGGCGCTGGGAAGCATTTTTCAGCAATAAAAACTGCAAATGTGTGTAAAACTCCAACCAAAGCTTTGGGATTCAAACCACTGCCCGTAACTAGTATAACGGGGAGAGTTATACTCCAAAAAGTAAGAGACTTTACTTGGAAAGCATCCTTTGTGAAGTTATGAGTCAAAACAAAAAAAAGTGTACAGCAGGCGCTGGGAAGCATTTTTCAGCAATAAAAACAGCAAATGTGTTTAAAGCTCAAACCAAAGCTTTGGGTTTCAAACCACTGCCTGTAACTCGTATAAAGGGGAGAGTTTTACTCTCAAAAGCAAGAGAATTTACTGGGAAAGCATCCTTTGTTAAGTTATGAGTCAAAATCAAAAAAGTGTACAGCAGAGGGAGCTGGGAAGCATTTTTAAGCAATAAAAACTGCAAATGTATGTAAAACTCCAAACAAAGCTTTGGGATTCAAACCACTGCCTGTAACTAGTATAAAGGGGAGAGTTTTACTCTCAAAAGCAAGAGACTTTACTTGGAAAGCATCCTTTGTGAAGTTATGAGTGAAAATAAAAAAGGTGTACAGCAGGCGCTGGGAAGCATTTTTCAGCAATAAAAACAGCAAATGTGCGTAAAACTCCAACCAAAGCTTTGGGATTCAAACCACTGCCTGTAACTAGTATAAAGGGGAGAGTTTTACTCTAAAATGCAAGAGAATTTACTTGGAAAGCATCCTTTGTGAAGTTATGAGTCAAAATAAAAAAAGTGTGCAGCAGGGGCTGGGAAGCATTTTTCAGCAATAGAAACTGCAAATGTGTGTAAAACTCCAAACAAAGCTTTGGGATTCAAACCACTGCCTGTAACTAGTATAAAGGGGAGAGTTTTACTCTAAAATGCAAGAGAATTTACTGGGAAAGCATCTTTATGAAGTTATGAGTTACAATAAAAAATGTGTACAGCAGAGGGAGCAGGGGAGGATTTTTAAATCATAAAAACAGCAAATGTGTGTAAAACTCCAACCAAAGCTTTGGGATTCAAACCACTTTCTGTAACTAGTATAAAGGGGAGAGTTTTACTCTCAAAAGCAAGAGAATTTACTGGGAAAGCATCCTTTGTGAAGTTCTGAGTCAAAATAAAAAAAGTTTACAAAGGCGCTGGGAAGCATTTTTCAGCAATAAAAACTGCAAATGTGTATAAAACTCCAACCAAAGCTTTGGGATTTAAACCACAACCTGCAACTTGTATAAAGCGGAGTGTTATACGATAAAAACAAGATAATTTACTGGGAAAGAATCCTTTGTGAAGTATGAGTTAAAATAAAAAAAGTGTACAGCAGAGGGAGCTGGGGAGCATTTTTAAGTAATAAAAACAGCAAATGTGTGTAAAACTCCAACCAAAGCTTTGGTATTCAAACAATTGCCTGGAACACGTATAAAGGGGATAGTTTTACTCGAAAAAGCAAGAGAATTTTCTGGGAAAGCATCCTTTGTGAAGTTATGAGTTCAAATAAAACAAGTGTACAGCAGAGGGAGCTGGGGAGCATTTTTAAGTAATAAAAACAGCAAATGTGTGTAAAACTCCAACCAAAGCTTTGGGATTCAAACCACTGCCTGCAACTCGTATAAACGGGAGAGTTTTACTGTAAAAAGCAAGAGAATTCACTGGGAAAGAATCCTTTGTGAAGTTATGAGTTCAAATAAAAAAAGTGTACAGCAGAGGGAGCTGGGGAGCATTTTTAAGTAATAAAAACAGCAAATGTGTGTAAAACTCCAACCAAAGCTTTGGGATTCAAACCACTGCCTGCAACTAGAACAAAGAGGAGAGTTTTATTCTAAAAATCAAGAGAATTTACTGGGAAAGCATCCTTTGTGAAGTTATGAGTCAACATAAAAAAAGTGTACAGCAGGCGCTGGGAAGCATTTTTAAGCGATAAAAACTGCAAATGTGTGTAAAACTCCAACCAAAGCTTTGGGATTCAAACCACTGCCTGTAACTAGTATCAAGGGTAGAGTTCTACTCTAAAAAGCAAGAGACTTTACTGGGAAAGCATCCTTTGTGAATTTATAAATGAAAATAAAAAAAGTGTACAGCAGGCGCTGGGAAGCATTTTTAAGCAATAAAAACAGCAAATATGTGTAAAACTCCAACCAAAGCTTTGGGATTCAAACAACTTTCTGTAACTAGTATAAAGGGGAGAGATTTACTCTCAAAAGCAAGAGAATTTACTGGGAAAGCATCCTTTGGGAAGTTATGAGTTAAAATATAAAAAGTGTACAGCAGAGGTAGCTGGGGAGCATTTTTAAGCAATAAAAACAGCAAATGTGTGTAAAACTCCAACCAAAGCTTTGGGATTCAAACCACTGCCTGTAACTAGTATCAAGGGTAGAGTTCTACTCTAAAAAGCAAGAGACTTTACTGGGAAAGCATCCTTTGTGAATTTATAAATGAAAATAAAAAAAGTGTACAGCAGGCGCTGGGAAGCATTTTTAAGCAATAAAAACAGCAAATGTGTGTAAAACTCCAACCAAAGCTTTGGGATTCAAACCACTGCCTGTAACTCGTATAAACGGGAGAGTTTTACTGTAAAAAGCCAGAGAATTTACTGGGAAAGCATCCTTTGTGAAGTTATGAGTTAAAATAAAAAAGTCTACAGCAGAGGGAGCTGGGGAGCATTTTTAAGTAATAAAAACAGCAAATGTGTGTAAAACTCCAACCAAAGCTTTGGGATTCAAACGACTGCCTGTAACTAGTATAAAGGGGAGAGTTCTACTCTAAAAAGCAAGAGACTTTACTGGGAAAGCATCCTTTGTGAAGTTATGAGTGAAAATCAAAAAAGTGTACAGCAGGCGCTGGGAACCATTTTTCAGCAATAAAAACAGCCAATGTGTGTAAAACTCCAACCAAAGCTTTGGGATTCAAACCACTGCCTGTAACGACAACAAAGGGGAGAGTTCAACTCAAAAAAGCAAGAGAATTTACTGGGAAAGCATCCTTTGTGAAGTTATGAGTCAAAATAAAAAAAAGTGTACAGCAGAGAGAGCTGGGAAGCATTTTTAAGCATTAAAAACTGCAAATGTGTGTAAAACTCACACCAAAGCTTTGGGATTCAAACCACTACATGTAACTAGTTTTAAGGGGAGAGTTCTACTCGAAAAAGCAAGAGAATTTACTGGGAAAGCAACCTTTGTGAAGTTATGAGTCAAAATAAAAAAAAGTGTACAGCAGAGGGAGCTGGGAAGCATTTTTAAGCATTAAAAACTGCAAATGTGTGTAAAACTCACACCAAAGCTTTGGGATTCAAACCACTACCTGTAACTAGTTTTAAGGGGAGAGTTTTACTCTCAAAAGCAAGAGACTTTATTGGGAAAGCATCCTTTGTGAAGTTATGAGTCAAAATAAAAAAAAGTGTACAGCAGGCGCTGGGAAGCATTTTTAAGCAATAAAAACAACAAATGTGTGTAAAACGCCAACCAAAGCTTTGGGATTCAAACCACTGCCTGTAACTCGTATAAAGGGGAGAATTCTGCTCTCAAAATCAAGAGACTTTACTAGGAAAGCATCCTTTGTGAAGTTATGAGTTACAATAAAAAAAAGTGTACAGCAGAGGGAGCTGGGAAGCATTTTTAAGCAATAAAAACTGCAAATGTGTGTAAAACTCCAACCAAAGCTTTGGGATTCAAACCACTACCTGTAACTAGCATAAAGGCGAGAGTTTTACTCTAAAAAGTAAGAGAATTTACTGGGAAAGCATCCTTTGTGAAGTTATGAGTCAAAATAAAAAAAGTGTACAGCATGTTCTGGGAAGCATTTTTAAGCTATAAAAACTGCAAATGTGTGTAAAACTCCAACCAAAGCTTTGGGATTCAAACCACTACCTGTAACTAGCATAAAGGCGAGAGTTTTACTCTAAAAAGCAAGAGAATTTCATGGGAAAGCATCCTTTGTGAAGTTCTGAGTCAAAATAAAAAAAGTTTACAAAGGCGCTGGGAAGCATTTTTCAGCAATAAAAACTGCAAATGTGTGTAAAACTCCAACCAAAGCTTTGGGATTCAAACCACAACCTGCAACTAGTATAAAGCGGAGTGTTATACGATAAAAACAAGAGAATTTACTGGGAAAGCATCCTTTGTGAAGTTATGAGTCAAAATAAAAAAAGTGTACAGCAGGCGCTGGGAAGCATTTTTAAGCGATAAAAACTGCAAATGTGTGTAAAACTCACAAACCATAACCTGTAACTTGTATAAAGGGGAGAGTTTTACTCTAAAAAGCAAGAGAATTTACCGGGAAAGCATCCTTGGTGAAGTTATGAGTTACAATAAAAAAAGTGGACAGCAGAGGTAGCTGGGAAGCATTATTTAGCAATAAAAACTGCAAATGTGTGTAAAACTCAAACCAAAGCTTTGGGATTCAAACCACTACCTGTAACTAGTTTTCAGGGGAGAGTTCTCCTCTAAAAAGAAAGAGACTTTAATGGGAAAGCATCCATTGTGAAGTTATGAGTCAAAATAAAAAAAAGTGTACAGCAGGCGCTGGGAAGCATTTTTAAGCAATAAAAACAACAAATGTGTGTAAAACTCCAACCAAAGCTTTGGGATTCAAACAACTGCATGTAACGAGTTTAAAGGGGAGAGTTCTCCTCTAAAAGCCAAGATACTTTATTGGGAAAGCATCCTTTGTGAAGTTATGAGTTACAATAAAAAAAAGTGTACAGCAGAGGGAGCTGGGAAGCATTTTTTAGCAATAAAAACTGCAAATGTGTGTAAAACTCAAACCAAAGCTTTGGGATTCAAACCACTACCTGTAACTAGCATAAAGGGGAGAGTTTTACTCAAAGATGCAAGAGAATTTACTGGGAAAGCATCCTTTGTGAAGTTATGAGTCAAAATAAAAAAAGTGTACAGCAGGCGCTCTGAAGCATTTTTAAGCAATAAAAACTACAAATGTGTGTAAAACTCACAAACCACAACCTGGAACTTGTATAAAGGGGAGAGTTTTACTCTAAAAAGCAAGAGAATTTACTGGGAAAGCATCCTTTGTGAAGTTCTGAGTGAAAATAAAAAAAGTGTACAGCAGAGGGAGCTGGGGAGCATTTTTAAGTCATAAAAACAGCAAATGTGTGTAAAACTCCAACCAAAGCTTTGGGATTCAAACCACTCCCTGTAACGACAACAAAGGGGAGAGTTCAACTCAAAAAAGCAAGAGAATTTACTGGGAAAGCATTCTTTGTGAAGTTATGAGTCAAAATAAAAAAAAGTGTACAGCAGAGGGAGCTGGGAAGCATTTTTAAGCATTAAAAACTGCAAATGTGTGTAAAACTCACACCAAAGCTTTGGGATTCAAACCACTACATGTAACTAGTTTTAAGGGGAGAGTTCTACTCGAAAAAGCAAGAGAATTTACTGGGAAAGCAACCTTTGTGAAGTTATGAGTCAAAATAAAAAAAAGTGTACAGCAGAGGGAGCTGGGAAGCATTTTTAAGCATTAAAAACTGCAAATGTGTGTAAAACTCACACCAAAGCTTTGGGATTCAAACCACTACCTGTAACTAGTTTTAAGGGGAGAGTTCTACTCTCAAAAGCAAGAGACTTTATTGGGAAAGCATCCTTTGTGAAGTTATGAGTCAAAATAAAAAAAAGTGTACAGCAGGCGCTGGGAAGCATTTTTAAGCAATAAAAACAACAAATGTGTGTAAAACTCCAACCAAAGCTTTGGGATTCAAACCACTGCCTGTAACTCGTATAAAGGGGAGAGTTCTGCTCGAAAAAGCCAGAGACTTTACTTGGAAAGCATCCTTTGTGAAGTTATGAGTGAAAATAAAAAAAGTGTACAGCAGAAGGAGCTGGGGAGAATTTTTAAGCAATAAAAACTGCAAATGTGTGTAAAACTCCAACCAAAGCTTTGGGATTCAAACCACTGCCTGTAAATAGTATAAAGGGGACAGTTCTCCTCGAAAAAGCAAGAGAATTTACTGGGAAAGCAGCCTTTGTGAAGTTATGAGTCAAAATAAATAAAAGTGTACAGCAGGCGCTGGGAAGCATTTTTAAGCAATAAAAACTGCAAATGTGTGTAAAACGCACAAACCACAACCTGGAACTTGTATAAAGGGGAGAGTTTTACTCTAAAAAGCAAGAGAATTTACTGGGAAAGCATCCTTTGTGAAGTTCTGAGTCAAAATAAAAAAAGTTTACAAAGGCGCTGGGAAGCATTTTTCAGCAATAAAAACTGCAAATGTGTGTAAAACTCCAACCAAAGCTTTGGGATTCAAACCACAACCTGCAACTAGTATAAAGCGGAGTTTTATACGATAAAAACAAGAGAATTTACTGGGAAAGCATCCTTTGTGAAGTTATGAGTCAAAATAAAAAAAGTGTACAGCAGCCGCTGGGGAGCATTTTTAAGAGATAAAAACTGCAAATGTGTGTAAATCTCACAAACCACAACCTGTAACTAGTATAAAGGGGTTAGTTTTACTCTAAAAAGCAAGAGAATTTACTGGGAAAGCATCATTTGTGAAGTTATGAGTCACAATAAAAAAAAGTGTACAGCAGAGGGAGCTGGGAAGTATTTCTAAGCAATACAAACTGCAAATGTGTGTAAAACTCAAACCAAAGCTTTGGTATTCAAACCACTACCTGTAAATAGTATAAAGGGGACAGTTCTCCTCGAAAAAGCAAGAGAATTTACTGGGAAAGCATCCTTTGTGAAGTTATGAGTCAAAATAAAAAAAAGTGTACAGCAGGCGCTGGGAAGCATTTTTAAGCAATAAAAACTGCAAATGTGTGTAAAACTCACAAACCACAACCTGGAACTTGTATAAAGGGGAGAGTTTTACTCTAAAAAGCAAGAGAATTTACTGGGAAAGCATCCTTTGTGAAGTTCTGAGTCAAAATAAAAAAAGTTTACAAAGGCGCTGGGAAGCATTTTTCAGCAATAAAAACTGCAAATGTGTGTAAAACTCCAACCAAAGCTTTGGGATTCAAACCACAACCTGCAACTAGTATAAAGCGGAGTTTTATATGATAAAAACAAGAGAATTTACTGGGAAAGCATCCTTTGTGAAGTTATGAGTCAAAATAAAAAAAGTGTACAGCAGCCGCTGGGGAGCATTTTTAAGAGATAAAAACTGCAAATGTGTGTAAATCTCACAAACCACAACCTGTAACTAGTATAAAGGGGATAGTTTTACTATAAAAAGCAAGAGAATTTACTGGGAAAGCATCCTTTGTGAAGTTATGAGTCAAAATAAAAAAAGTGTACAGCAGGCGCTGGGAAGCAATTTTAAGCAATAAAAACTGCAAATGTGTGTAAAACTCAAACCAAAGCTTTGGTATTCAAACCACTGCCTGTAACTAGTATGAAGGGGAGAGTTTTTCTCTAAAAAGCAAGAAAATTAATTGGGAAAGCATCCTTTGTGAAGTTATGAGTCAAAATAAAAAAAGTGTACAGCAGGCGCTGGGAAGCAATTTTAAGCAATAAAAACTGCAAATGTGTGTAAAACTCCAACCAAAGCTTTGGGATTCAAACCACTGCCTTTAACTAGTATAAAGGGGAGAGTTTTACTCTAAAAAGCAAGAGAATTTACCGGGAAAGCATCTTTAGTGAAGTTATGAGTTATAATAAAAATAAGTGTACAGCAGGCGCTGGGAAGCATTTTTAAGCAATAAAAACTGCAAATGTGTGTAAAACTCACAAACCACAACCTGGAACTTGTATAAAGGGGAGAGTTTTACTCTAAAAAGCAAGAGAATTTACTGGGAAAGCATCCTTTGTGAAGTTCTGAGTCAAAATAAAAAAAGTTTACAAAGGCGCTGGGAAGCATTTTTCAGCAATAAAAACTGCAAATGTGTGTAAAACTCCAACCAAAGCTTTGGGATTCAAACCACAACCTGCAACTAGTATAAAGCGGAGTTTTATATGATAAAAACAAGAGAATTTACTGGGAAAGCATCCTTTGTGAAGTTATGAGTCAAAATAAAAAAAGTGTACAGCAGCCGCTGGGGAGCATTTTTAAGAGATAAAAACTGCAAATGTGTGTAAATCTCACAAACCACAACCTGTAACTAGTATAAAGGGGATAGTTTTACTATAAAAAGCAAGAGAATTTACTGGGAAAGCATCCTTTGTGAAGTTATGAGTCAAAATAAAAAAAGTGTACAGCAGGCGCTGGGAAGCAATTTTAAGCAATAAAAACTGCAAATGTGTGTAAAACTCAAACCAAAGCTTTGGTATTCAAACCACTGCCTGTAACTAGTATGAAGGGGAGAGTTTTTCTCTAAAAAGCAAGAAAATTAATTGGGAAAGCATCCTTTGTGAAGTTATGAGTCAAAATAAAAAAAGTGTACAGCAGGCGCTGGGAAGCAATTTTAAGCAATAAAAACTGCAAATGTGTGTAAAACTCCAACCAAAGCTTTGGGATTCAAACCACTGCCTTTAACTAGTATAAAGGGGAGAGTTTTACTCTAAAAAGCAAGAGAATTCACCGGGAAAGCATCCTTTGTGAAGTTATGAGTAAAAAAAAAAAAAGTGCACAGCAGACGCTGGGAAGCATTTTTAAGCAATAAAAACTGCAAATGTGTGTAAAACTCCAACCAAAGCTTTGGGATTCAAACCACTGCCTGTAACTAGTATAAAGGGGAGAGTTTTACTCTAAAAAGCAAGATAATTTCCAGAGAAAGCATCCTTTGTGAAGTTATGAGTAAAAAAAAAAAAGTGCACAGCAGACGCTGGGAAGCATTTTTTAGCAATAAAAACTGCAAATGTGTGTAAAACTCCAACCAAAGCTTTGGGATTCAAACCACTGCCTGTCAATAGTATGCAGGGGAGAGTTCTAATTTAAAAAGCAAGAGACTTTAATGGGAAAGCATCCTTTGTGAAGTTATGAGTCAAAATAAAAAAAAGTGTACAGCAGGCGCTGGGAAGCATTTTTAAGCAATAAAAACAACAAATGTGTGTAAAACTCCAACCAAAGCTTTGGGATTCAAACAACTGCATGTAACGAGTTTAAAGGGGAGAGTTCTCCTCTAAAAGCCAATATACTTTACTGGGAAAGCATCCTTTGTGAAGTTATGAGTTACAATAAAAAAAATTGTACAGCAGAGGGAGCTGGGAAGCATTTTTTAGCAATAAAAACTGCAAATGTGTGTAAAACTCCAACCAAAGCTTTGGGATTCAAACCACTACCTGTAACTAGCATAAAGGGGAGAGTTTTACTCAAATATGCAAGAGAATTTACTGGGAAAGCATCCTTTGTGAAGTTATGAGTCAAAATAAATAAAGTGTACAGCAGGCGCTCGGAAGCATTTTTAAGCAATAAAAACTACAAATGTGTGTAAAACTCCAACCAAAGCTTTGGGATTCAAACCACTACCTGTAACTACCATAAAGGGGAGAGTTCTACTCGAAAAAGCCAGAGACTTTACTTGGAAAGCATCCTTTGTGAAGTTATGAGTGAAAATAAAAAAAGTGTACAGCAGAAGGAGCTGGGGAGAATTTTTAAGCAATAAAAACTGCAAATGTGTGTAAAACTCCAACCAAAGCTTTGGGATTCAAACCACTGCCTGTAAATAGTATAAAGGGGACAGTTCTCCTCGAAAAAGCAAGAGAATTTACTGGGAAAGCATCCTTTGTGAAGTTCTGAGTCAAAATAAAAAAAGTTTACAAAGGCGCTGGGAAGCATTTTTCAGCAATAAAAACTGCAAATGTGTGTAAAACTCCAACCAAAGCTTTGGGATTCAAACCACAACCTGCAACTAGTATAAAGCGGAGTTTTATACGATAAAAACAAGAGAATTTACTGGGAAAGCATCCTTTGTGAAGTTATGAGTCAAAATAAAAAAAGTGTACAGCAGCCGCTGGGGAGCATTTTTAAGAGATCTTCTTTTCCTTTCGGCTTGTCCCGTTAGGGGTCGCCACAGCGCGTCATCCTTTTCCATGTAAGCCTATCTCCTGCATCCTCCTCTCGAACACCAACTGCCATCATGTCTTCCCTCACGACATCCATCAACCTTCTCTTTGGTCTTCCTCGAGCTCTCTTGCCTGGCAGCTCCATCCTCATCATCCTTCTTCCAATATACTCACTATTTCTCCTCTGGACGTGTCCAAACCATTGAAGTCTGCGCTCTCTAACTTTGTCTCCAAAACATCGAACCTTGGCTGTCCCTCTGATGAGCTCATTTCTAATTTTATCCAACCTGGTCACTCCAAGAGCGAACCTCAACATCTTCATTTCCGCCACCTCCAGCTCTGCTTCCTGTTGTCTCTTCAGTGCCACTGTCTCTAATCCGTACATCATGGCTGGCCTCACTACTGTTTTATAAACTTTGCCCTTCATCCTAGCAGAGACTCTTCTGTCACATAACACACCTGACACCTTCCTCCACCCGTTCCAACCTGCTTTGACCCGTTTCTTCACTTCCTGACCACACTCACCATTGCTCTGGACGGTTGACCCCAAGTATTTAAAGTCCTCCACCCTTGCTATCGCTTCTCCCTGTAGCCTCATTCTTCCCCCACCAGCCCTCTCATTCATGCACATATATTCTGTTTTACTTCGGCTAATCTTCATTCCTCTTCTTTCCAGTGCATGCCTCCATCCCTCTAACTGTTCCTCCAGCTGCTCCCTGCTTTCACTGCAGATCACAATGTCATCTGCAAACATCATGGTCCACGGGGATTCCAGTCTAACCTCATCTGTCAGCCTATCCATCACCACTGCAAAAAGGAAGGGGCTCAGGGCTGATCCCTGATGCAGTCCCACGTCCACCTTAAATTCTTCTGTCACACCTACAGCACACCTCACCGCTGTTCTGCTGCCCTCGTACATGTCCTGTATTATTCTAACATACTTCTCTGCCACTCCAGACTTCCGCATGCAGTACCACAGTTCTTCTCTGGGTACTCTGTCATAGGCTTTCTCTAGATCTACAAAGACACAATGTAGCTCCTTCTGACCTTCTCTGTACTTTTCCATCAACATCCTCAAGGCAAATAATGCATCTGTGGTACTCTTTCTAGGCATGAAACCATACTGTTGCTCGCAAATACTCACTTCTGTCCTGAGTCTATCCTCCACTACTCTTTCCCATAACTTCATTGTGTGGCTCATCAACTTTATTCCTCTATAGTTGCCACAGCTCTGCACATCACCTTTGTTCTTAAAAATGGGCACCAGTACACTTTTCCTCCATTCCTCAGGCATCTTCTCACGCACTAGAATTCTATTGAACAAGCTGGTCAAAAACTTCACAGCCACCTCTCCTAGATGCTTCCATACCTCCACAGGAATGTCATCAGGACCAACTGCCTTTCCATTTTTCATCCTCTTTAATGCCTTTCTAACTTCCCCCTTACTAATCATTGCCACTTCCTGGTCCACCACACTTACCTCTTCTACTCTCCCTTCTCTATCATTTTCCTCATTCATCAACTCCTCGAAGTATTCTTTCCATCTAGCAAGCACACTGCTGGCACCAGTCAACATATTTCCATCTCTATCCTTAATCACCCTAACCTGCTGCACATCCTTCCCATCTCTGTCCCTCTGTCTGGCCAGCCTGTATAGATCCTTTTCTCCTTCTTTAGTGTCCAACCTGCCATACATGTCATCATATGCCTCTTGTTTTGCCTTTGCCACCTCTACCTTTGCCCTGTGTCGCATCTCAATGTATTCCTTTCGCCTCTCCTCGGTCCTCTCAGTGTCCCACTTCTTCTTAGCTAACCTCTTTCCTTGTATGATTTCCTGTACTGTGAGGTTCCACCACCAAGTCTCCTTCTCTCCTTTCCTGCCAGAAGATACACCAAGTACTCTCCTGCCTGCTTCTCTGATCACCTTGGCTGCAGTGGTCCAGTCTTCTGGAAGCTCCTGCCGTCCACCGAGAGCCTGTATCACCTCTTCCCGAAAAGCTGCACAACACTCGTCCTGTCTCAGCTTCCACCACATGGTTCTCTTCTCTGCCTTTGTCTTCCTAATTTTCCTCCCCACCACCAGAGTCATCTTACACACCACCATCCTATGCTGTCTAGCCACACTCTCCCCTACCACTACCTTACAGTTGGTAACCTCCTTCAGATTACATCGTCTGCACAAGATGTAATCCACCTGTGTGCTTCTACCTCCGCTCTTATAGGTCACCCTATGTTCGTGCCTCTTCTGGAAAAAAGTGTTCACTACAGCCATTTGCATCCTTGTTGCAAAGTCTACCACCATCTGTCCCTCCAAGTTCCTTTCCTGGATGCCGTATTTACCCATCACTTCTTCATCACCCCTATTACCTTCACCAACATGTCCATTACAATCTGCACCAATTACGACTCTCTCTCTGACTGGGATGCTAAGAACTACATCATCTAGCTCCTTCCAGAATTTCTCTTTCACCTCTAGGTCACATCCTACCTGTGGGGCATAGCCACTAATCACATTACACATAACACCCTCAATTTCAAATTTCAGCCTCATCACTCGATCTGATACTCTTTTCACCTCAAAGACATTCTTAGCCAACTCTTCTTTTAAAATAACCCCGACTCCATTTCTCTTCCCATCGACACCATGGTAAAATAATTTAAACCCTGCCCCTAAACTTCTAGCCTTACTGCCTTTCCACCTGGTCTCCTGGACACACAATATATCAACCTTTCTCCTCATCATCATGTCAACCAACTCCCGAGATTTTCCTGTCATAGTCCCAACATTCAAAGTCCCCACATTCAGTTCTAGGCTCTGTGTTTTCCTCTTCTCTTTCTGCCGAAGAACCCGCTTTCCACCTCCTCTTCTTCTTTGACTTCGACCCACAGTAGCTGAATTTCCAACGGCGCCCCGCAGGTTGACGGCGCCGGTGGCGGACGTTGTTAACCCGGGCCACGACCGATCCGGTATGGAATTCTTTGGATTAACGCTCATATTTGTTTGGCAAGGTTTTAAGCCGGATGCCCTTCCTGACGCAACCCTCTGCATTTATCCGGGCTTGGGACCGGCCTACAGTTTGCACTGACTTGTGCCACCCATAGGGCTGCATTGAGCATTTTTAAGAGATAAAAACTGCAAATGTGTGTAAATCTCACAAACCACAACCTGTAACTAGTATAAAGGGGATAGTTTTACTCTAAAAAGCAAGATAATTTACTGGGAAAGCATCATTTGTGAAGTTATGAGTCACAATAAAAAAAAGTGTACAGCAGAGGGAGCTGGGAAGTATTTCTAAGCAATACAAACTGCAAATGTGTGTAAAACTCAAACCAAAGCTTTGGTATTCAAACCACTGCCTGTAACTAGTATGAAGGGGAGAGTTTTTCTCTAAAAAGCAAGAGAATTAATTGGGAAAGCATCCTTTGTGAAGTTATGAGTCAAAATAAAAAAAGTGTACAGCAGGCGCTGGGAAGCAATTTTAAGCAAAAAAAACTGCAAATGTGTGTAAAACTCCAACCAAAGCTTTGGGATTCAAACCACTGCCTGTAACTAGTATAAAGGGGAGAGTTTTACTCTAAAAAGCAAGAGAATTTACCGGGAAAGCATCTTTAGTGAAGTTATGAGTTATAATAAAAATAAGTGTACAGCAGGCGCTGGGAAGCATTTTTAAGCGATAAAAACTGCAAATGTGTCTAAAACTCCAACCAAAGCTTTGAGATTCAAACCACTGCCTGTAACTAGTATAAAGGGGAGAGTTTTACTCTAAAAAGCAAGATAATTTACTGGGAAAGCATCCTTTGTGAAGTTATGAGTCAAAATAAAAAAAGTGTACAGCAGGCGCTCGGAAGCATTTTTAAGCAATAAAAACTGCAAATGTGTGTAAAACTCCAACCAAAGCTTTGGGATTCAAACCACTGCCTGTAACTAGTATAAAGGGGAGAGTTTTACTCTAAAAAGCAAGATAATTTACTGGGAAAGCATTCTTTGTGAAGTTCTGAGTCAAAATATAAAAAGTGTACAGCAGGCGCTGGGAAGCATTTTTTAGCAATAAAAACTGCAAATGTGTGTAAAACTCCAACCAAAGCTTTGGGATTCAAACCACTGCCTGTCAATAGTATGCAGGGGAGAGTTCTAATTTAAAAAGCAAGAGACTTTAATGGGAAAGCATCCTTTGTGAAGTTCTGAGTCAAAATATAAAAAGTGTACAGCAGGCGCTGGGAAGCATTTTTAAGCAATAAAAACTGCAAATGTGTGTAAAACTCAAACCAAAGCTTTGGGATTCAAACCACTGCCTGGAACTAGTATAAAGGGGAGAGTTCTACTCTAAAAATCAAGAGAATGTACTGGGAAAGCATCCTTTGTGAAGTTATGAGTCAAAACAAAAAAAGTGTGCAGCAGGCGCTGGGAAGCATTTTTAAGCGATAAAAACTGCAAATGTGTGTAAAACTCACAAACCAAAACCTGTAACTCGTGTAAAGGGGAGAGTTCAACTCTAAAAATCAAGAGAATTTACTGAGAAAGCATCCTTTGTGAAGTTATGAGTGAAAATAAAAAAAGTGTAAAGAAGGCGCTGGAAAGCATTTTTAAGCAATAAAAACTGCAAACGTGTGTAAAACTCCAACCAAAGCTTTGGGATTCAAACCACTGCCTGTAACTGGTCTAAAGGGGAGAGTTCTACTCTAAAAAGAAAGAGACTTTACTGGGAAAGCATTATTTGTAAAGTTATGAGTGAAAATAAAAAAAGTGTAAAGAAGGCGCTGGGAAGCATTTTTAAGCAATAAAAACTGCAAATGTGGATAAAACTCCAACCAAAGCTTTGGGATTCAAACCACTGCCTGTAACGAGTTTAAAGGGGAGAGTTCTACTCTAAAAGCCAAGATACTTTACTGGGAAAGCATCCTTTGTGAAGTTATGAGTCAAAATAAAGTAAGTGTACAGCAGGCGCTGGGAAGCATTTTTAAGCAATAAAAACTGCAAATGTTTGTAAAACTCCAAACAAAGCTTTGGGATTCAAACCACGGCCTGTAACCCGTATAAAGGGGAGAGTTTTACTCTAAAAAGCAAGATAATTTACCGGTAAAGCATCATTAGTGAAGTTATGAGTTACAAAAAAAAAAGTGTACAGCAGAGGTAGCTGGGAAGCATTTTTCAGCGATAAAAACTGCAAATGTGTGTAAAACTCCAACCAAAGCTTTGGGATTCAAAACACTGCGTGTAACTAGTATAAAGGGGAGAGTTTTACTCTAAAAAGCAAGAGAATTTCATGGGAAAGCATCCTTTGTGAAGTTATGAGTGAAAATAAAAAACGTGTACAGCAGGCGCTCGGAAGCATTTTTAAGCAACAAAAACTGCAAATGTGTGTAAAACTCCAACCAAATTTTTGGGATTCAAACCACTGCCTGTAATTAATATAAAGGGGAGAGTTTTACTCGAAAAAGCAAGAGAATCTACTTGGAAAACATCCTTTGTGAAGTTATGAGTCAAAATAAAAAATGTGTACAGCAGGCACTGGGAAGCATTTTAAGCAACAAAAACTGCAAATGTGTGTAAAAAACCCCAACCAAAGCTTTGGGACTCAAACCACGGCCTGTAACTGGTATAAAGCGGAGTTTTACACTAAAAAGCAAGAGAATTTACTGGGACAGCATCCTTTGTGAAGTTTTGAGTTACAATAAAAAAAGTGTGCAACATGCGCAGGGAAGCATTTTTAAGCGATAAAAACTGCAAATGTATCTAAAACTCCAACCAAAGCTTTGGGATTCAAACCACTGCCTGCAACATGTATAAAGGGGAGAGTTCTACTCTAAAAAGCAAGAGACTTTACTGGGAAAGCATTATTTGTGAAGTTATGAGTGAAAATAAAATAAGTGTACAGCAGAGGGAGCTGGGAAGCATTTTTAAGCAATAAAAACAGCAAATGTTTGTAAAACTCCAACCAAAGCTTTGGGATTCAAACCACTGCCTGTAACTAGTATAAAGGGGAGAGTTTTACTCTAAAAACCAAGAGAATTAACTGGGAAAGCATCCTTTGTGAAGTTATGGGTGAAAATAAAAAAAGTTTACAGCAGAGGAAGCTGGGAAGCATTTTTAAGCGATAAAAACTGCAAATGTGTGTAAAACTCCAACCAAAGCTTTGGGATTCAAACCACTGCCTGTATCGAGTAAGAAGGGGATAGTTTTACTCTAAAAACCAAGAGAATTTCCTGGGACAGCATCCTTTGTGAAGTTATGAGTTACAAAAAAAAAAGTGTACAGCAGGCGCTGGGAAGCATTTTTAAGCGATAAAAACAGCAAATGTGTGTAAAACTCCAACCAAAGCTTTGGGATTCAAACCACTGCCTGTAACTAGTATAAAGGGGAGAGTTTTCCTCTAAAATGCAATAGAATTTATTTGAAAGCATCATTTGTGAAGTTATGAGTGAAAATAAAAAAAGTGTACAGCAGAGGAAGCTGGGAAGCATTATTAAGCAATAAAAACAGCAAATGTATGTAAAACTCCAAACAAAGCTTTGAGATTCAAACCACTGCCTGTAACTAGTACAAAGGGCAGATTTTTACTTTAAATGCAAGAAAATTTACTTGGAATGCATCCTTTGTGAAGTTATGAGTCAAAATAAAAAAAATGTGTACAGCATGCGCTGGGAAGCATTTTTCAGCAATAAAAACAGCGAATGTGTGTAAAACTCCAACCAAAGCTTTGGGATTCAAACCACTGCCTGTAACTAGTATAAAGGGGAGAGTTCTACTCGAAAAAGCAAGAGAATTTAATGGGAAAGCATCCTTTGTGAAGTTATGAGTCAAAATAAAAAAAGTGTACAGCAGAGGAAGCTGGGAAGCATTTTTAAGCGATAGAAACTGCAAATGTGTATAAAACTCCAGCCAAAGCTTTAGGATTAAAACCACTGCCTGTAACTAGTATAAAGGGGAGAGTTCAACTCAAAAAAGCAAGAGAATCTACTTGGAAAGCATCCTTTGTGAAGTTATGAGTCAAAATAAAAAATGTGTACAGCAGGCACTGGGAAGCATTTTAAGCAACAAAAACTGCAAATGTGTGTAAAAAACCCCAACCAAAGCTTTGGGACTCAAACCACGGCCTGTAACTGGTATAAAGCGGAGTTTTACACTAAAAAGCAAGAGAATTTACTGGGACAGCATCCTTTGTGAAGTTTTGAGTTACAATAAAAAAAGTGTGCAACATGCGCAGGGAAGCATTTTTAAGCGATAAAAACTGCAAATGTATCTAAAACTCCAACCAAAGCTTTGGGATTCAAACCACTGCCTGCAACATGTATAAAGGGGAGAGTTCTACTCTAAAAAGCAAGAGACTTTACTGGGAAAGCATTATTTCTGAAGTTATGAGTGAAAATAAAATAAGTGTACAGCAGAGGGAGCTGGGAAGCATTTTTAAGCAATAAAAACAGCAAATGTTTGTAAAACTCCAACCAAAGCTTTGGGATTCAAACCACTGCCTGTAACTAGTATAAAGGGGAGAGTTTTACTCTAAAAACCAAGAGAATTAACTGGGAAAGCATCCTTTGTGAAGTTATGAGTGAAAATAAAAAACGTGTACAGCAGGCGCTGGGAAGCATTTTTAAGCAATAAAAACTGCAAATGTGTGTAAAACTCCAACCAAAGCTTTGGGATTCAAAACACTGCCTGTAACTAGTATAAAGGGGAGAGTTTTACTCTAAAAAGCAAGAGAATTTCATGGGAAAGCATCCTTTGTGAAGTTATGAGTGAAAATAAAAAACGTGTACAGCAGGCGCTGGGAAGCATTTTTAAGCGATAAAAACAGCAAATGTGTGTAAAACTCCAACCAAAGCTTTGGGATTCAAACCACTGCCTGTAACTAGTATAAAGGGGAGAGTTTTCCTCTAAAATGCAATAGAATTTATTTGAAAGCATCATTTGTGAAGTTATGAGTGAAAATAAAAAAAGTGTACAGCAGAGGAAGCTGGGAAGCATTATTAAGCAATAAAAACAGCAAATGTATGTAAAACTCCAAACAAAGCTTTGAGATTCAAACCACTGCCTGTAACTAGTACAAAGGGCAGATTTTTACTTTAAATGCAAGAAAATTTACTTGGAATGCATCCTTTGTGAAGTTATGAGTCAAAATAAAAAAAATGTGTACAGCATGCGCTGGGAAGCATTTTTCAGCAATAAAAACAGCGAATGTGTGTAAAACTCCAACCAAAGCTTTGGGATTCAAACCACTGCCTGTAACTAGTATAAAGGGGAGAGTTCTACTCGAAAAAGCAAGAGAATTTAATGGGAAAGCATCCTTTGTGAAGTTATGAGTCAAAATAAAAAAAGTGTACAGCAGAGGAAGCTGGGAAGCATTTTTAAGCGATAGAAACTGCAAATGTGTATAAAACTCCAGCCAAAGCTTTAGGATTAAAACCACTGCCTGTAACTAGTATAAAGGGGAGAGTTCAACTCAAAAAAGCAAGAGAATCTACTTGGAAAGCATCCTTTGTGAAGTTATGAGTCAAAATAAAAAATGTGTACAGCAGGCACTGGGAAGCATTTTAAGCAACAAAAACTGCAAATGTGTGTAAAAAACCCCAACCAAAGCTTTGGGACTCAAACCACGGCCTGTAACTGGTATAAAGCGGAGTTTTACACTAAAAAGCAAGAGAATTTACTGGGACAGCATCCTTTGTGAAGTTTTGAGTTACAATAAAAAAAGTGTGCAACATGCGCAGGGAAGCATTTTTAAGCGATAAAAACTGCAAATGTATCTAAAACTCCAACCAAAGCTTTGGGATTCAAACCACTGCCTGCAACATGTATAAAGGGGAGAGTTCTACTCTAAAAAGCAAGAGACTTTACTGGGAAAGCATTATTTGTGAAGTTATGAGTGAAAATAAAATAAGTGTACAGCAGAGGGAGCTGGGAAGCATTTTTAAGCAATAAAAACAGCAAATGTTTGTAAAACTCCAACCAAAGCTTTGGGATTCAAACCACTGCCTGTAACTAGTATAAAGGGGAGAGTTTTACTCTAAAAACCAAGAGAATTAACTGGGAAAGCATCCTTTGTGAAGTTATGAGTGAAAATAAAAAACGTGTACAGCAGGCGCTGGGAAGCATTTTTAAGCAATAAAAACTGCAAATGTGTGTAAAACTCCAACCAAAGCTTTGGGATTCAAAACACTGCCTGTAACTAGTATAAAGGGGAGAGTTTTACTCTAAAAAGCAAGAGAATTTCATGGGAAAGCATCCTTTGTGAAGTTATGAGTGAAAATAAAAAACGTGTACAGCAGGCGCTGGGAAGCATTTTTAAGCAATAAAAACTGCAAATGTGTGTAAAACTCCAACCAAATTTTTGGGATTCAAACCACTGCCTGTAATTAATATAAAGGGGAGAGTTTTACTCGAAAAAGCAAGAGAATCTACTTGGAAAGCATCCTTTGTGAAGTTATGAGTCAAAATAAAAAATGTGTACAGCAGGCACTGGGAAGCATTTTAAGCAACAAAAACTGCAAATGTGTGTAAAAAACCCCAACCAAAGCTTTGGGACTCAAACCACGGCCTGTAACTGGTATAAAGCGGAGTTTTACACTAAAAAGCAAGAGAATTTACTGGGACAGCATCCTTTGTGAAGTTTTGAGTTACAATAAAAAAAGTGTGCAACATGTGCAGGGAAGCATTTTTAAGCGATAAAAACTGCAAATGTATCTAAAACTCCAACCAAAGCTTTGGGATTCAAACCACTGCCTGCAACATGTATAAAGGGGAGAGTTCTACTCTAAAAAGCAAGAGACTTTACTGGGAAAGCATTATTTGTGAAGTTATGAGTGAAAATAAAATAAGTGTACAGCAGAGGGAGCTGGGAAGCATTTTTAAGCAATAAAAACAGCAAATGTTTGTAAAACTCCAACCAAAGCTTTGGGATTCAAACCACTGCCTGTAACTAGTATAAAGGGGAGAGTTTTACTCTAAAAACCAAGAGAATTAACTGGGAAAGCATCCTTTGTGAAGTTATGGGTGAAAATAAAAAAAGTTTACAGCAGAGGAAGCTGGGAAGCATTTTTAAGCGATAAAAACTGCAAATGTGTGTAAAACTCCAACCAAAGCTTTGGGATTCAAACCACTGCCTGTATCGAGTAAGAAGGGGATAGTTTTACTCTAAAAACCAAGAGAATTTCCTGGGACAGCATCCTTTGTGAAGTTATGAGTTACAAAAAAAAAAGTGTACAGCAGGCGCTGGGAAGCATTTTTAAGCGATAAAAACAGCAAATGTGTGTAAAACTCCAACCAAAGCTTTGGGATTCAAACCACTGCCTGTAACTAGTATAAAGGGGAGAGTTTTCCTCTAAAATGCAATAGAATTTATTTGAAAGCATCATTTGTGAAGTTATGAGTGAAAATAAAAAAAGTGTACAGCAGAGGAAGCTGGGAAGCATTATTAAGCAATAAAAACAGCAAATGTATGTAAAACTCCAAACAAAGCTTTGAGATTCAAACCACTGCCTGTAACTAGTACAAAGGGCAGATTTTTACTTTAAATGCAAGAAAATTTACTTGGAATGCATCCTTTGTGAAGTTATGAGTCAAAATAAAAAAAATGTGTACAGCATGCGCTGGGAAGCATTTTTCAGCAATAAAAACAGCGAATGTGTGTAAAACTCCAACCAAAGCTTTGGGATTCAAACCACTGCCTGTAACTAGTATAAAGGGGAGAGTTCTACTCGAAAAAGCAAGAGAATTTAATGGGAAAGCATCCTTTGTGAAGTTATGAGTCAAAATAAAAAAAGTGTACAGCAGAGGAAGCTGCGAAGCATTTTTAAGCGATAGAAACTGCAAATGTGTATAAAACTCCAGCCAAAGCTTTAGGATTAAAACCACTGCCTGTAACTAGTATAAAGGGGAGAGTTCAACTCAAAAAAGCAAGAGAATTTGATGGGAAAGCATCGTTTGTGAATTTATGAGTCAAAATAAAAAAAAGTGTACAGCAGGCGCTGGGAAGCATTTTTAAGCAATAAAAACTGCAAATGTGTGTAAAACTCACAAACCACAACCTGTAACTAGTATAAAGGGGAGAGTTTTACTCTCAAAAGCAAGAGAATTTACTGGGAAAGCATCCTTTGTGAAGTTATGAGTGAAAATAAAAAAATGTGTACAGCAGGCGCTGGGAAGCATTTTTAAGCAATAAAAACTGCAAATGTGTTTAAAACTCCAACCAAATTTTTGGGATTCAAACCACTGCCTGTAATTAATATAAAGGGGAGAGTTTTACTCGAAAAAGCAAGAGAATCTACTTGGAAAGCATCCTTTGTGAAGTTATGAGTGAAAATAAAAAATGTGTACAGCAGGCACTGGGAAGCATTTTTAAGCAACAAAAACTGCAAATGTGTGTAAAACCCCAACCAAAGCTTTGGGACTCAAACCACGGCCTGTAACTAGTATAAAGCGGAGTTTTACACTAAAAAGCAAGATAATTTACTGGGACAGCATCCTTTGTGAAGTTATGAGTTACAATAAAAAAAGTGTGCAGCATGCGCAGGGAAGCATTTTTAAGCGATAAAAACTGCAAATGTGTGTAAAACTCCAACCAAAGCTTTGGGATTCAAACCACTGCCTGTAACTAGTAAGAAGGGGAGAGTTTTACTCTGAAAAGCAAGATAATTTCCTGGGACAGCATCCTTTGTGAAGTTATGAGTTACAATAAAAAAAGTGTACAGCAGAGGAAGCTGGGAAGCATTTTTAAGCAATAAAAACAGCAAATGTATGTAAAACTCCAACCAAAGCTTTGGGATTCAAACCACTGCCTGTAACTTGTATAAAGGGGAGAGTTCTCCTCTAAAAAGCAAGAGACTTTACTGGGAAAGCATTATTTGTGAAGTTATGATTGAAAATAAAAAAAGTGTACAGCAGAGGGAACTGGGGAGCATTTTTAAGCAATAAAAACAGCAAATGTGTGTAAAACTCCAACCAAAGCTTTGGGATTCAAACCACTACCTGTCACTTGTATAAAGGGGAGAGATTTACTCTTAAATGCAAGAGAATTTACTTGGAAATAATCCTTTGTGAAGTTATAAGTTACATTAAAAAAAAGTGTACAGCAGAGGGAGCTGGGGAGCATTTATAAGCAATAAAAACAGCAAATGTGTGTAAAACTCCAACCAAAGCTTTGGGATTCAAACCACTGCCTGTAACTAGTATAAAGGGGAGAGTTTTACTCTAAAATGCAAGAGACTTTACTGGGAAAGCATCCTTTATGAAGTTATTTGTTACAATAAAAAAAAGTGGACAGCAGAGGGAGCTGGGAAGCATTTTTGAAGCAATAAAAACAGCAGAATGTGTGTAAAACTCCAACCAAAGCTTTGGGATTCGAAACACTGCCTGTAACTAGTATAAAGGGGAGAGTTCTACTCTCAAAAGCAAGAGACTTTACTGGGAAAGCATCCTTTGTGAAGTTATGAGTTACAATAAAATAAGTGTACAGCAGAGGGAGCTGGGAAGCATTTTTAGCAATAAAAACTGCAAATGTATGTAAAAATGCAAACAAAGCTTTGGGATTCAAACCACTGCCTGTAACTAGTACAAAGGGCAGAGTTTTACTCTAAAATGCAAGATAATTTACTTGGAAAGCATCCTTTGTGAAGTTATGAGTCAAAATCACAGAAACTGTATAACATGCGCTGGGAAGCATTTTTCAGCAATAAAAACAGCAAATGTGTGTAAAACTCCAACCAAAGCTTTGGGATTCAAACCACTGCCTGTAACTTGTATAAAGGGGAGAGTTCTCCTCTAAAAAGCAAGATACTTTACTGGGAAAGCATCCTTTGTGAAGTTATGAGTGAAAATAAAAAGTGTACAGCAGGCGCTGGGAAGCATTTTTAAGCGATAAAAACAGCAAATGTATGTAAAACTCCAACCAAAGCTTTGGGATTCAAACCACTGCCTGTAACTTGTATAAAGGGGAGAGTTCTCCTCTAAAAAGCAAGAGACTTTACTGGGAAAGCATTATTTGTGAAGTTATGATTGAAAATAAAAAAAGTGTACAGCAGAGGGAACTGGGGAGCATTTTTAAGCAATAAAAACAGCAAATGTGTGTAAAACTCCAACCAAAGCTTTGGGATTCAAACCACTACCTGTCACTTGTATAAAGGGGAGAGATTTACTCTTAAATGCAAGAGAATTTACTTGGAAATAATCCTTTGTGAAGTTATAAGTTACATTAAAAAAAAGTGTACAGCAGAGGGAGCTGGGGAGCATTTATAAGCAATAAAAACAGCAAATGTGTGTAAAACTCCAACCAAAGCTTTGGGATTCAAACCACTGCCTGTAACTAGTATAAAGGGGAGAGTTTTACTCTAAAATGCAAGAGACTTTACTGGGAAAGCATCCTTTATGAAGTTATTTGTTACAATAAAAAAAAGTGGACAGCAGAGGGAGCTGGGAAGCATTTTTGAAGCAATAAAAACAGCAGAATGTGTGTAAAACTCCAACCAAAGCTTTGGGATTCGAAACACTGCCTGTAACTAGTATAAAGGGGAGAGTTCTACTCTCAAAAGCAAGAGACTTTACTGGGAAAGCATCCTTTGTGAAGTTATGAGTTACAATAAAATAAGTGTACAGCAGAGGGAGCTGGGAAGCATTTTTAGCAATAAAAACTGCAAATGTATGTAAAAATGCAAACAAAGCTTTGGGATTCAAACCACTGCCTGTAACTAGTACAAAGGGCAGAGTTTTACTCTAAAATGCAAGATAATTTACTTGGAAAGCATCCTTTGTGAAGTTATGAGTCAAAATCACAGAAACTGTATAACATGCGCTGGGAAGCATTTTTCAGCAATAAAAACAGCAAATGTGTGTAAAACTCCAACCAAAGCTTTGGGATTCAAACCACTGCCTGTAACTTGTATAAAGGGGAGAGTTCTCCTCTAAAAAGCAAGATACTTTACTGGGAAAGCATCCTTTGTGAAGTTATGAGTGAAAATAAAAAGTGTACAGCAGGCGCTGGGAAGCATTTTTAAGCGATAAAAACTGCAAATGTGTCTAAAACTCCAACCAAAGCTTTGAGATTCAAACCATGCCTGTAACTAGTATAAAGGGGAGAGTTTTACTCTAAAAAGCAAGATAATTTCCAGAGAAAGCATCCTTTGTGAAGTTATTAGTAAAAAAAAAAAAGTGTACAGCAGACGCTGGGAAGCATTTTTAAGCAATAAAAACTGCAAATGTGTTTAAAACTCCAACCAAAGCTTTGGGATTCAAACCACTGCCTGTAACTAGTATAAAGGGGAGAGTTTTACTCTAAAAAGCAAGATAATTTACTGGGAAAGCATCCTTTGTGAAGTTCTGAGTCAATATATAAAAAGTGTACAGCAGGCGCTGGGAAGCATTTCTTAGCAATAAAAACTGCAAATGTGTGTAAAACTCCAACCAAAGCTTTGGGATTCAAACCACTGCCTGTCAATAGTATGCAGGGGAGAGTTCTAATTTAAAAAGCAAGAGACTTTAATGGGAAAGCATCCTTTGTGAAGTTATGAGTCAAAATAAAAAAAAGTGTACAGCAGGCGCTGGGAAGCATTTTTAAGCAATAAAAACAACAATTGTGTGTAAAACTCCAACCAAAGCTTTGGGATTCAAACAACTGCATGTAACGAGTTTAAAGGGGAGAGTTCTCCTCTAAAAGCCAAGATACTTTACTGGGAAAGCATCCTTTGTGAAGTTATGAGTTACAATAAAAAAAAGTGTACAGCAGAGGGAGCTGGGAAGCATTTTTTAGCAATAAAAACTGCAAATGTGTGTAAAACTCCAACCAAAGCTTTGGGATTCAAACCACTACCTGTAACTAGCATAAAGGGGAGAGTTTTACTCAAAGATGCAAGAGAATTTACTGGGAAAGCATCCTTTGTGAAGTTATGAGTCAAAATAAAAAAAGTGTACAGCAGGCGCTCGGAAGCATTTTTAAGCAATAAAAACTACAAATGTGTGTAAAACTCCAACCAAAGCTTTGGGATTCAAACCACTGCCTGTAAATAGTATAAAGGGGACAGTTCTCCTCGAAAAAGCAAGAGAATTTACTGGGAAAGCATCCTTTGTGAAGTTATGAGTGAAAATAAAAAAAGTGTACAGCAGAGGGAGCTGGGGAGCATTTTTAAGTCATAAAAACAGCAAATGTGTGTAAAACTCCAACCAAAGCTTTGGGATTCAAACCACTGCCTGTAAATAGTATAAAGGGGACAGTTCTCCTCGAAAAAGCAAGAGAATTTACTGGGAAAGCATCCTTTGTGAAGTTATGAGTCAAAATGAAAAAAAGTGTACAGCAGGCGCTGGGAAGCATTTTTAAGCAATAAAAACTGCAAATGTGTGTAAAACTCACAAACCACAACCTGGAACTTGTATAAAGGGGAGAGTTTTACTCTAAAAAGCAAGAGAATTTACTGGGAAAGCATCCTTTGTGAAGTTCTGAGTCAAAATAAAAAAACTTTACAAAGGCGCTGGGAAGCATTTTTCAGCAATAAAAACTGCAAATGTGTGTAAAACTCCAACCAAAGCTTTGGGATTCAAACCACAACCTGCAACTAGTATAAAGCGGAGTTTTATACGATAAAAACAAGAGAATTTACTGGGAAAGCATCCTTTGTGAAGTTATGAGTCAAAATAAAAAAAGTGTACAGCAGCCGCTGGGGAGCATTTTTAAGAAATAAAAACTGCAAATGTGTGTAAATCTCACAAACCACAACCTGTAACTAGTATAAAGGGGATAGTTTTACTATAAAAAGCAAGAGAATTTACTGGGAAAGCATCCTTTGTGAAGTTATGAGTCACAATAAAAAAAAGTGTACAGCAGGCGCTGGGAAGCATTTTTAAGCGATAAAAATTGCAAATGTGTGTAAAACTCAAACCAAAGCTTTGGTATTCAAACCACTGCCTGTAACTAGTATGAAGGGGAGAGTTTTTCTCTAAAAAGCAAGAGAATTAATTGGGAAAGCATCCTTTGTGAAGTTATGAGTCAAAATAAAAAAAGTGTACAGCAGGCGCTGGGAAGCAATTTTAAGCAATAAAAACTGCAAATGTGTGTAAAACTCCAACCAAAGCTTTGGGATTCAAACCACTGCCTGTAACTAGTATAAAGGGGAGAGTTTCACTCTAAAAAGCAAGAGAATTTACCGGGAAAGCATCTTTAGTGAAGTTATGAGTTATCATAAAAATAAGTGTACAGCAGGCACTGGGAAGCATTTTTAAGCGATAAAAACTGCAAATGTGTCTAAAACTCCAACCAAAGCTTTGAGATTCAAACCACTGCCTGTAACTAGTATAAAGGGGAGAGTTTTACTCTAAAAAGCAAGATAATTTACTGGGAAAGCATCCTTTGTGAAGTTATGAGTCAAAATAAAAAAAGTGTACAGCAGGCGCTCGGAAGCATATTTAAGCAATAAAAACTACAAATGTGTGTAAAACTCCAACCAAAGCTTTGGGATTCAAACCACTACCTGTAACTAGCATAAAGGGGAGAGTTCTACTCGAAAAAGCAAGAGACTTTACTTGGAAAGCATCATTTGTGAAGTTATGAGTGACAAAAAAAAAAGTGTACAGCAGAGGGAGCTGGGAAGCATTTTTAAGCGATAAAAACTGCAAATGTGTGTAAAACTCCAACCAAAGCTTTGGTATTCAAACCACAACCTGCAACTAGTATAAAGGGGAGAGTTTTACTCTAAAAAGCAAGATAATTTACTGGGAAAGCATCCTTTGTGAAGTTATGAGTCAAAATAAAAAAAGTGTACAGCAGGCGCTGGGAAGCCTTTTTAAGCGATAAAAACTGCAAATGTGTGTAAAACTCACAAACCACTGCCTGTAACTAGTATAAAGGGGAGAGTTTTACTCGAAAAAGCAACAGAATTTACTGGGAAAGCATCCTTTGGGAAGTTATGAGTTACAATAAAAAAATGTGGACAGCAGAGGGAGCTGGGGAGCATTTTTAAGCAATAAAATCAGCAAATATGTGTAAAACTCCAACCAAAGCTTTAGGATTCAAACCACTGCCTGTAACTAGTATAAAGGGGAGAGTTTTACTCTAAAAATCAAGAGAATTTACTTGGAAATCATCCTTTGTGCAGTTATGAGATCCAATCAAAAAAGTGTACAGCAGAGGAAGCTGGGAAACATTTTTAAGCGATAAAAACTGCAAATGTTTGTAAAACTCCAACCAAAGCTTTGAAATTCAAACCACAACCTGCAACTAGTATAAAGGGGAGAGTTTTACTCTAAAAAGCAAGAGAATTTAATGGGAAAGCATCCTTTGTGAAGTTATGATTTACAATAAAAAAAGTGTACAGCAGAGGGAGCTCGGAAGCCTTTTTAAGCAATAAAAACTGCAAATGTGTGTAAAACTCCAACCAAAGCTTTGGGATTCAAACCACTGCCTGTAACTAGTATAAAGGGGAGAGTTTGTCTCCAAAAAGCAAGAGAATTTACTGGGAAAGCATCCTTTGTAAAGTTAGAAGTTACAATAAAAAAAGTGTACAGCAGAGGGAGCTGGGGAGCATTTTGAAGCAATAAAATCAGCAAATGTGTGTAAAACTCCATCCAAAGCTTTGGGATTCAAACCACTGCCACTAACTAGTGTAAAGGGGAGAGTTTTTCTCTAAAAAGTAAGAGAATTAACTGTGAAAGCTTCCTTTGTGAAGTTATGAGTCACAAATAAAAAAAGTGTTCAGCAGAGGGAGCTGGGATGCATTTTTTAGCAATAAAAACTGCAAATGTGTGTAAAACTCCAACCAAAGCTTTGGGATTCAAACCACTGCCTGTAATTCGTATAAAGGGCAGAGTTCTCCTCGAAAAAGCAAGAGAATTTACTGGGAAAGCATCCTTTGTGAAGTTATGAGTCAAAATGAAAAAAGTGTACAGCAGGGGCTGGGAAGCATTTTTAAGCGATAAAAACTGCAAATGTGTGTAAAACTCCAAACAAAGCTTTTGGATTCAAACCACAACCTGTAACGAGTATAAAGGGGAGAATTTTACTCTAAAAAGCAAGATAATTGACTGGGAAAGCATCTTTAGTGAAGTTATGAGTTACATTAAAAAAAGTGTTCAGCAGAGGGAGATGGGAAGCATTTTTAAGCGATTAAAAACTGCAAATGTGTGGAAAACTCCAACCAAAGCTTTTGGATTCAAACCACTGCCTTTAACTAGTATAAATGGGAGAGTTCTACTCTAAAAAGAAAGAGAATTTACCGGGAAAGCATCCTTTGTGAAGTTATGAGTCAAAATAAAAAAAGTGTACAGCAGGCGCTGGGAAGCATTTTTAAGCGATAAAAACTGCAAATGTGTGGAAAACTCAAACCAAAGATTTGGGATGTAAACCACTACCTTTAACTAGTATAAATGGGAGAGTTCTACTCTAAAAAGCAAGAGAATTTACTGGGAAAGCATCATTTGTGAAGTTATGAGTCAAAATAAAAAAAGTTTACAGCAGGCGCTCGGAAGAATTTTTAAGCAATAAAAACTGTAAATGTGTGTAAAACTCCAACCAAAGCTTTGGTATTCTAACCACAACCTGCAACTAGTATAAACGGGAGAGTTTTACTCTAAAAAGCAAGATAATTTACTGGGAAAGCATCCTTTGTAAAGTTATGAGTCAAAATAAAAAAAAGTGTACAGCAGGCGCTGGGAAGCATTTTTAAGCAATAAAAACTGCAAATGTGTGTAAAACTCAAACCAAAGCTTTGGGATGCAAACCACTGCCTTTAACTAGTATAAAGGGGAGGGTTTTACTCTAAAAAGCAAGAGAATTTACTGGGAAAGCATCTTTAGTGAAGTTATGAGTTACATTAAAAAAAGTGTTCAGCAGAGGGAGATGGGAAGCATTTTTAAGCGATTAAAAACTGCAAATGTGTGGAAAACTCCAACCAAACCTTTGGGATTCAAACCACTGCCTGTAACTAGTATAAAGGGGAGAGTTCTACTCTAAAAATCAATAGAATTTACTGGGAAAGCATCCTTTGTGAAGTTATGAGTCAAACTAGAAAAAGTGTACAGCAGGCACAGGGAAGCATTTTTAAGCGATAAAAACTGCAAATGTGTGTAAAGCTCCAACCAAAGCTTTTGGATTCAAACCACAACCTGTAACTAGTATAAATGGGAGAGTTTTACTCTAAAAAGCAAGAGAATTTACCGGGAAAGCATCCTTCGTGAAGTTATGAGTGACAATTAAAAAAGTGTACAGCAGAGGGAGCTGGGAAGCATTTTTAAGCGATAGAAACTGCAAATGTGTGTAAAACTCACAAACCACTGCCTGTAACTAGTATAAAGGGGAGAGTTTTACTCTCAAAAGCAAGATAATTTACTGGGAAAGCATCCTTTGTGAAGTTATGAGTCAAAATAAAAAAAGTGTACAGCAGGGGCTGGGGAGCATTTTGAAGCAATAAAATCAGCAAATGTGTGTAAAACTCCATCCAAAGCTTTGGGATTCAAACCACTGCCTCTAACTAGTGTAAAGGGGAGAGTTTTTCTCTAAAAAGTAAGAGAATTTACTGGGAAAGCATCCTTTGTGAAGTTATGAGTCAAAATAAAAAAAGTGTACAGCAGGGGCTGGGAAGCATTTTTAAGCGATAAAAACTGCAAATGTGTGTAAAACTCCAACCAAAGCTTTGGGATTCAAACCACTGCCTGTAATTCGTATAAAGGGCAGAGTTCTCCTCGAAAAAGCAAGATAATTTACTGGGAAAGCATCCTTTGTGAAGTTATGAGTCAAAATAAAAAAAGTGTACAGCAGGGGCTGGGAAGCATTTTTAAGCGATAAAAACTGCAAATGTGTGTAAAACTCCAACAAAGCTTTGGGATTCAAACCACAACCTGTAACGAGTACAAAGGGGAGAGTTTTACTCTAAAAAGCAAGATAATTGACTGGGAAAGCATCTTTAGTGAAGTTATGAGTTACATTAAAAAAAGTGTTCAGCAGAGGGAGATGGGAAGCATTTTTAAGCGATTAAAAACTGCAAATGTGTGGAAAACTCCAACCAAAGCTTTTGGATTCAAACCACTGCCTTTAACTAGTATAAATGGGAGAGTTCTACTCTAAAAAGCAAGAGAATTTACTGGGAAAGCATCCTTTGTGAAGTTATGAGTTAAAATAAAAAAAGTGTACAGCAGGCGCTGGGAAGCATTTTTAAGCGATAAAAACTGCAAATGTGTGGAAAACTCAAACCAAAGCTTTGGGATGTAAACCACTACCTTTAACTAGTATAAATGGGAGAGTTCTACTCTAAAAAGCAAGATAATTTACTGGGAAAGCATCATTTGTGAAGTTATGAGTCAAAATAAAAAAAGTTTACAGCAGGCGCTCGGAAGAATTTTTAAGCAATAAAAACTGTAAATGTGTGTAAAACTCCAACCAAAGCTTTGGTATTCTAACCACAACCTGCAACTAGTATAAACGGGAGAGTTTTACTCTAAAAAGCAAGAGAATTTACTGGGAAAGCATCCTTTGTAAAGTTAGAAGTTACAATAAAAAAAGTGTACAGCAGAGGGAGCTGGGGAGCATTTTGAAGCAATAAAATCAGCAAATGTGTGTAAAACTCCATCCAAAGCTTTGGGATTCAAACCACTGCCTCTAACTAGTGTAAAGGGGAGAGTTTTTCTCTAAAAAGTAAGAGAATTTACTGGGAAAGCATCCTTTGTGAAGTTATGAGTCAAAATAAAAAAAGTGTACAGCAGGGGCTGGGAAGCATTTTTAAGCGATAAAAACTGCAAATGTGTGTAAAACTCCAACCAAAGCTTTGGGATTCAAACCACTACCTGTAATTCGTATAAAGGGCAGAGTTCTCCTCGAAAAAGCAAGAGAATTTACTGGGAAAGCATCCTTTGTGAAGTTATGAGTCAAAATAAAAAAAGTGTACAGCAGGGGCTGGGAAGCATTTTTAAGCGATAAAAACTGCAAATGTGTGTAAAACTCCAAACAAAGCTTTGGGATTCAAACCACAACCTGTAACGAGTATAAAGGGGAGAGTTTTACTCTAAAAAGCAAGATAATTGACTGGGAAAGCATCTTTAGTGAAGTTATGAGTTACATTAAAAAAAGTGTTCAGCAGAGGGGGATGGGAAGCATTTTTAAGCGATTAAAAACTGCAAATGTGTGGAAAACTCCAACCATAGCTTTTGGATTCAAACCACTGCCTTTAACTAGTATAAATGGGAGAGTTCTACTCTAAAAAGCAAGAGAATTTACTGGGAAAGCATCCTTTGTAAAGTTATGAGTCAAAATAAAAAAAGTGTACAGCAGGCGCTGGGAAGCATTTTTAAGCGATAAAAACTGCAAATGTGTGGAAAACTCAAACCAAAGCTTTGGGATGTAAACCACTACCTTTAACTAGTATAAATGGGAGAGTTCTACTCTAAAAAGCAAGAGAATTTACTGGGAAAGCATCATTTGTGAAGGTTTGAGTCAAAATAAAACAAATTTACAGCAGGCGCTCGGAAGAATTTTTAAGCAATAAAAACTGTAAATGTGTGTAAAACTCCAACCAAAGCTTTGGTATTCTAACCACAACCTGCAACTAGTATAAACGGGAGAGTTTTACTCTAAAAAGCAAGATAATTAACTGGGAAAGCATCCTTTGTAAAGTTATGAGTGACAATAAAAAAAGTGTACAGCAGAGGGAGCTTGGAAGCATTTTTAAGCGATAAAAACTCAAATGTGTGTAAAACTCCAACCAAAGCTTTTGGATTCAAACCACTGCTTGTAACTCGTATAAATGGGAGAGTTTTACTCTAAAAAGCAAGAGAATTTACTGGGAAAGCATCATTTGTGAAATTCTGAGTCAAAAGATAAAAAATCTACAGCATGCGCTGGGTAGCATTTTTTAAGCAATAAAAACTGCAAATGTGTGTTAAACTCCAACCAAAGCTTTGGGATTCAAACCACTACCTGTAATTCGTATAAAGGGCAGAGTTCTCCTCGAAAAAGCAAGAGAATTTACTGGGAAAGCATCCTTTGTGAAGTTATGAGTCAAAATAAAAAAAGTGTACAGCAGGGGCTGGGAAGCATTTTTAAGCGATAAAAACTGCAAATGTGTGTAAAACTCCAAACAAAGCTTTGGGATTCAAACCACAACCTGTAACGAGTATAAAGGGGAGAGTTTTACTCTAAAAAGCAAGATAATTGACTGGGAAAGCATCTTTAGTGAAGTTATGAGTTAAATTAAAAAAAGTGTTCAGCAGAGGGGGATGGGAAGCATTTTTAAGCGATTAAAAACTGCAAATGTGTGGAAAACTCCAACCATAGCTTTTGGATTCAAACCACTGCCTTTAACTAGTATAAATGGGAGAGTTCTACTCTAAAAAGCAAGAGAATTTACTGGGAAAGCATCCTTTGTGAAGTTATGAGTCAAAATAAAAAAAGTGTACAGCAGGCGCTGGGAAGCATTTTTAAGCGATAAAAACTGCAAATGTGTGGAAAACTCAAACCAAAGCTTTGGGATGGAAACCACTACCTTTAACTAGTATAAATGGGAGAGTTCTACTCTAAAAAGCAAGAGAATTTACTGGGAAAGCATCATTTGTGAAGTTATGAGTCAAAATAAAAAAATTTTACAGCAGGCGCTCGGAAGAATTTTTAAGCAATAAAAACTGTAAATGTGTGTAAAACTCCAACCAAAGCTTTGGTATTCTAACCACAACCTGCAACTAGTATAAACGGGAGAGTTTTACTCTAAAAAGCAAGATAATTAACTGGGAAAGCATCCTTTGTAAAGTTATGAGTCACAATAATAAAAGTGTACAGCAGAGGGAGCTTGGAAGCATTTTTAAGCAATAAAAACTCAAATGTGTGTAAAACTCCAACCAAAGCTTTTGGATTCAAACCACTGCTTGTAACTCGTATAAATGGGAGAGTTTTACTCTAAAAAGCAAGAGAATTTACTGGGAAAGCATCATTTGTGAAGTTCTGAGTCAAAAGATAAAAAATCTACAGCAGGCGCTGGGTAGCATTTTTTAAGCAATAAAAACTGCAAATGTGTGTAAAACTCCAACCAAAGCTTTGGGATTCAAACCACTGCCTGTAACTAGTATAAAGGGGAGAGTTTTACTCTAAAAAGCAAGAGAATTTACCGGGAAAGCATCCTTAGTGAAGTTATGAGTGACAAAAAAAAAAGTGTACAGCAGAGGGAGCTGGGAAGCATTTTTAAGCGATAAAAACTGCAAATTTGTGTAAAACTCCAACCAAAGCTTTGGTATTCAAATCACAACCTGCAACTAGTATAAAGGGGAGAGTTTTACTCTAAAAAGCAAGAGAATTTACTGGGAAAGCATCCTTTGTGAAGTTGTGAGTCAAAAAAAAAAAAGTGTACAGCAGGCGCTGGGAAGCATTTTTAAGCAATAAAAACTGCAAATGTGTGTAAAACTCAAACCAAAGCTTTGGGATGCAAACCACTGCCTTTAACTAGTATAAAGGGGAGGGTTTTACTCTAAAAAGCAAGAGAATTTACTGGGAAAGCATCCTTTGTGAAGTTATGAGTTACATTAAAAAAAGTGTTCAGCAGGCGCTGGGAAGCATTTTTAAGCGATAAAAACTGCAAATGTGTGGAAAACTCAAACCAAAGCTTTGGGATGTAAACCACTACCTTTAACTAGTATAAATGGGAGAGTTCTACTCTAAAAAGCAAGAGAATTTACTGGGAAAGCATCATTTGTGAAGTTATGAGTCAAAATAAAAAAATTTTACAGCAGGCGCTCGGAAGAATTTTTAAGCAATAAAAACTGTAAATGTGTGTAAAACTCCAACCAAAGCTTTGGTATTCTAACCACAACCTGCAACTAGTATAAACGGGGGAGTTTTACTCTAAAAAGCAAGATAATTAACTGGGAAAGCATCCTTTGTAAAGTTATGAGTCACAATAAAAAAAGTGTACAGCAGAGGGAGCTTGGAAGCATTTTTAAGCGATAAAAACTCAAATGTGTGTAAAACTCCAACCAAAGCTTTTGGATTCAAACCACTGACTGTACCTAGTATAAAAGGGAGAGTTCTACTCTAAAAAGCAAGAGAATTTACTGGGAAAGCTTCCTTTGTGAAGTTGTGAGTCAAAAAAAAAAAGTGTACAGCAGGCGCTGGGAAGCATTTTTAAGCAATAAAAACTGCAAATGTGTGTAAAACTCAAACCAAAGCTTTGGGATGCAAACCACTGCCTTTAACTAGTATAAAGTGGAGGGTTTTACTCTAAAAAGCAAGAGAATTTACTGGGAAAGCATCCTTTGTGAAGTTATGAGTTCCATTAAAAAAAGTGTTCAGCAGAGGGAGATGGGAAGCATTTTTAAGCGATTAAAAACTGCAAATGTGTGGAAAACTCCAACCAAAGCTTTTGGATTCAAACCACTGCCTTTAACTAGTATAAATGGGAGAGTTCTACTCTAAAAAGCAAGAGAATTTACTGGGAAAGCATCCTTTGTGAAGTTATGAGTCAAATTAAAAAAAGTGTACAGCAGGCGCTGGGAAGCATTTTTAAGCGATAAAAACTGCAAATGTGTGGAAAACTCAAACCAAAGCTTTGGGATGTAAACCACTACCTTTAACTAGTATAAATGGGAGAGTTCTACTCTAAAAAGCAAGAGAATTTACTGGGAAAGCATCATTTGTGAAGTTATGAGTCAAAATAAAAAAAGTTTACAGCAGGCGCTCGGAAGAATTTTTAAGCAATAAAAACTGTAAATGTGTGTAAAACTCCAACCAAAGCTTTGGTATTCTAACCACAACCTGCAACTAGTATAAAGGGGAGAGTTTTACTCTAAAAAGCAAGATAATTTACTGGGAAAGCATCATTTGTAAAGTTATGAGTCAAAATAAAAAAAGTGTACAGCAGGCGCTGGGAAGCATTTTTAAGCGATAAAAACTGCAAATGTCTGTAAAACTCACAAACCACTGCCTGTAACCAGTATAAAGGGGAGAGTTTTACTCTAAAAAGCAACAGAATTTACTGGGAAAGCATCCTTTGGGAAGTTATGAGTCACAATAAAAAAAGTGTAAAGCAGAGGGAGCTTGGAAGCATTTTGAAGCGATAAAAACTCAAATGTGTATAAAACTCCAACCAAAGCTTTGGTATTCTAACCACAACCTGCAACTAGTATAAACGGGAGAGTTTTACTCTAAAAAGCAAGAGAATTTACCGGGAAAGCATCCTTCGTGAAGTTATGAGTGACAATTAAAAAAGTGTACAGCAGAGGGAGCTGGGAAGCATTTTTAAGCGATAGAAACTGCAAATGTGTGTAAAACTCACAAACCACTGCCTGTAACTAGTATAAAGGGGAGAGTTTTACTCTCAAAAGCAAGAGAATTTACTGGGAAAGCATCCTTTGTGAAGTTATGAGTCAAAATAAAAAAAGTGTACAGCAGGGGCTGGGGAGCATTTTGAAGCAATAAAATCAGCAAATGTGTGTAAAACTCCATCCAAAGCTTTGGGATTCAAACCACTGCCTCTAACTAGTGTAAAGGGGAGAGTTTTTCTCTAAAAAGTAAGAGAATTTACTGGGAAAGCATCCTTTGTGAAGTTATGAGTCAAAATAAAAAAAGTGTACAGCAGGGGCTGGGAAGCATTTTTAAGCGATAAAAACTGCAAATGTGTGTAAAACTCCAACCAAAGCTTTGGGATTCAAACCACTGCCTGTAATTCGTATAAAGGGCAGAGTTCTCCTCGAAAAAGCAAGAGAATTTACTGGGAAAGCATCCTTTGTGAAGTTATGAGTCAAAATAAAAAAAGTGTACAGCAGGGGCTGGGAAGCATTTTTAAGCGATAAAAACTGCAAATGTGTGTAAAACTCCAAACAAAGCTTTGGGATTCAAACCACAACCTGTAACGAGTATAAAGGGGAGAGTTTTACACTAAAAAGCAAGATAATTGACTGGGAAAGCATCTTTAGTGAAGTTATGAGTTACATTAAAAAAAGTGTTCAGCAGATGGAGATGGGAAGCATTTTTAAGCGATTAAAAACTGCAAATGTGTGGAAAACTCCAACCAAAGCTTTTGGATTCAAACCACTGCCTTTAACTAGTATAAATGGGAGAGTTCTACTCTAAAAAGCAAGAGAATTTACTGGGAAAGCATCCTTTGTGAAGTTATGAGTCAAAATAAAAAAAGTGTACAGCAGGGGCTGGGGAGCATTTTGAAGCAATAAAATCAGCAAATGTGTGTAAAACTCCATCCAAAGCTTTGGGATTCAAACCACTGCCTCTAACTAGTGTAAAGGGGAGAGTTTTTCTCTAAAAAGTAAGAGAATTTACTGGGAAAGCATCCTTTGTGAAGTTATGAGTCAAAATAAAAAAAGTGTACAGCAGGGGCTGGGAAGCATTTTTAAGCGATAAAAACTGCAAATGTGTGTAAAACTCCAACCAAAGCTTTGGGATTCAAACCACTGCCTGTAATTCGTATAAAGGGCAGAGTTCTCCTCGAAAAAGCAAGAGAATTTACTGGGAAAGCATCCTTTGTGAAGTTATGAGTCAAAATAAAAAAAGTGTACAGCAGGGGCTGGGAAGCATTTTTAAGCGATAAAAACTGCAAATGTGTGTAAAACTCCAAACAAAGCTTTGGGATTCAAACCACAACCTGTAACGAGTATAAAGGGGAGAGTTTTACACTAAAAAGCAAGATAATTGACTGGGAAAGCATCTTTAGTGAAGTTATGAGTTACATTAAAAAAAGTGTTCAGCAGATGGAGATGGGAAGCATTTTTAAGCGATTAAAAACTGCAAATGTGTGGAAAACTCCAACCAAAGCTTTTGGATTCAAACCACTGCCTTTAACTAGTATAAATGGGAGAGTTCTACTCTAAAAAGCAAGAGAATTTACTGGGAAAGCATCCTTTGTGAAGTTATGAGTTAAAATAAAAAAAGTGTACAGCAGGCGCTGGGAAGCATTTTTAAGCGATAAAAACTGCAAATGTGTGGAAAACTCAAACCAAAGCTTTGGGATGTAAACCACTACCTTTAACTAGTATAAATGGGAGAGTTCTACTCTAAAAAGCAAGAGAATTTACTGGGAAAGCATCATTTGTGAAGTTATGAGTCAAAATAAAAAAAGTTTACAGCAGGCGCTCGGAAGAATTTTTAAGCAATAAAAACTGTAAATGTGTGTAAAACTCCAACCAAAGCTTTGGTATTCTAACCACAACCTGCAACTAGTATAAACGGGAGAGTTTTACTCTAAAAAGCAAGATAATTTACTGGGAAAGCATCCTTTGTAAAGTTATGAGTCAAAATAAAAAAAGTGTACAGCAGGCGCTGGGAAGCATTTTTAAGCGATAAAAACTGCAAATATGTGTAAAACTCACAAACCACTGCCTGTAACTAGTATAAAGGGGAGAGCTTTACTCTAAAAAGCAAGATAATTGTCTGGGAAAGCATCTTTAGTGAAGTTATGAGTTACATTAAAAAAAGTGTTCAGCAGAGGGAGATGGGAAGCATTTTTAAGCGATAAAAAACTGCAAATGTGTGTAAAACTCCAACCAAAGCTTTGGGATTCAAACCACTGCCTGTAACAAGTATAAAGGGGAGAGTTTTCCTCTAAAATGCAAGATAATTTACTTGGAAAGCATCCTTTGTGAAGTTATGAGTCAAAATCAAGAAAGTGTACAGCAGAGGGATATGGGAAGCATTTTTAAGCAATAAAAACTGCAAATGTGTGTAAAATTTCAACCAAAGCTTTGGGATTCAAACCACTGCCTGTAACTAGTAAAAAGGGGAGAGTTTTTCTCCAAAAAGCAAGAGATATTACTGGGAAAGCATCCTTTGTAAAGTTACAATAAAAAAAAGTGTACAGCAGAGGGAGCTGGGGAGCATTTTTAAGCAATAAAATCAGCAAATGTGTGTAAAACTCAAACCAAACCTTTGGGATTCAAACCACTGCCTGTAACTAGTATAAAGGGGAGAGTTCTACTCTAAAAATCAATAGAATTTACTGGGAAAGCATCCTTTGTGAAGTTATGAGTCAAACTAGAAAAAGTGTACAGCAGGCACAGGGAAGCATTTTTAAGCGATAAAAACTGCAAATGTGTGTAAAGCTCCAACCAAAGCTTTTGGATTCAAACCACAACCTGTAACTAGTATAAATGGGAGAGTTTTACTCTAAAAAGCAAGAGAATTTACCGGGAAAGCATCCTTCGTGAAGTTATGAGTGACAATTAAAAAAGTGTACAGCAGAGGGAGCTGGGAAGCATTTTTAAGCGATAGAAACTGCAAATGTGTGTAAAACTCACAAACCACTGCCTGTAACTAGTATAAAGGGGAGAGTTTTACTCTCAAAAGCAAGAGAATTTACTGGGAAAGCATCCTTTGTGAAGTTATGAGTCAAAATAAAAAAAGTGTACAGCAGGGGCTGGGGAGCATTTTGAAGCAATAAAATCAGCAAATGTGTGTAAAACTCCATCCAAAGCTTTGGGATTCAAACCACTGCCTCTAACTAGTGTAAAGGGGAGAGTTTTTCTCTAAAAAGTAAGAGAATTTACTGGGAAAGCATCCTTTGTGAAGTTATGAGTCAAAATAAAAAAAGTGTACAGCAGGGGCTGGGAAGCATTTTTAAGCGATAAAAACTGCAAATGTGTGTAAAACTCCAAACAAAGCTTTGGGATTCAAACCACAACCTGTAACGAGTATAAAGGGGAGAGTTTTACACTAAAAAGCAAGATAATTGACTGGGAAAGCATCTTTAGTGAAGTTATGAGTTACATTAAAAAAAGTGTTCAGCAGAGGGAGATGGGAAGCATTTTTAAGCGATTAAAAACTGCAAATGTGTGGAAAACTCCAACCAAAGCTTTTGGATTCAAACCACTGCCTTTAACTAGTATAAATGGGAGAGTTCTACTCTAAAAAGCAAGAGAATTTACTGGGAAAGCATCCTTTTTGAAGTTATGAGTCAAAATAAAAAAAGTGTACAGCAAGCGCTGGGAAGCATTTTTAAGCGATAAAAACTGCAAATGTGTGGAAAACTCAAACCAAAGCTTTGGGATGTAAACCACTACCTTTAACTAGTATAAATGGGAGAGTTCTACTCTAAAAAGCAAGAGAATTTACTGGGAAAGCATCATTTGTGAAGTTATGAGTCAAAATAAAAAAAGTTTACAGCAGGCGCTGGGAAGCATTTTTAAGCGATAAAAACTGCAAATATGTGTAAAACTCACAAACCACTGCCTGTAACTAGTATAAAGGGGAGAGTTTTACTCTAAAAAGCAAGATAATTGACTGGGAAAGCATCTTTAGTGAAGTTATGAGTTACATTAAAAAAAGTGTTCAGCAGAGGGAGATGGGAAGCATTTTTAAGCGATAAAAAACTGCAAATGTGTGTAAAACTCCAACCAAAGCTTTGGGATTCAAACCACTGCCTGTAACAAGTATAAAGGGGAGAGTTTTCCTCTAAAATGCAAGATAATTTACTTGGAAAGCATCCTTTGTGAAGTTATGAGTCAAAATCAAGAAAGTGTACAGCAGAGGGAGATGGGAAGCATTTTTAAGCAATAAAAACTGCAAATGTGTGTAAAATTTCAACCAAAGCTTTGGGATTCAAACCACTGCCTGTAACTAGTAAAAAGGGGAGAGTTTTTCTCTAAAAAGCAAGAGAATTTACAAGGAAAGCATCCTTCGTGAAGTTATGAGTTACAATAAAAAAAAGTGTACAGAAGATGGAGCTTGGAAGCATTTTTAAGCGATAAAAACTGTAAATGTGTGTAAAACTCAAACCAAAGGTTTGGGATTCAAACCACTGCCTGTAACTCGTATAAAGGGGAGAGTTCTACTCTAAAAATCAAGAGAATTTAATGGGAAAGCATCCTTTGTGAAGTTATAAGTGAAAATAAAAAAAGTGTACAGCAGGCGCTGGGAAGCATTTTTAAGCGATAAAAACTGCAAATGTGTGTAAAACTCCAACTAAAGCTTTGGTATTC